>NC_040085.1:42119647-42422677 GCF_003369695.1 Bos indicus x Bos taurus
TTCCAAATGAACCTACCCACAGAAGTCCCAGAGCCCATGAAGTAAACTAATGTTGAGAAAGACAGCCAAAAGCTCAAAAATCAGCAGAATTCACTCCCATTGAAACTGAATAGAGCAACATGAAAATTACTTTAAAATGAGTATGTTTGAGATCCTTGAAGATATAAAGGAAGGAAGAACACCTAAACAGCAGGAAATCATGAACCAAAAACAGGCAGGTAGAAATCAAGAACAGGTGTATGTGAAAACGAACAAATTAGGGACTGGAAGTGAAAAACCAAGCAATTGGAATAAAGATATATTCAGGGGACAAGATCGACCCTGGAGTGGATGTGCCCAAGAGAGCATCAGTGATTTGGGAGGTAACACTGAGGTGGTCCCCTGAATGTGGCGCCTAGACAAAGAGGTGGAATCTGGAAAGAGACGTGGAGGACAGACAGAGTTTCCAACAGATGGGCTTCCAGAGATGGGGAACTGAAGGAATAGGAGAAGAGCAGTTTTCAAAAAAAAAAAAATAATAGCTCAGAAAATTCTGCAATTGAAAAAAGATACAAATCCTCAAGTGAGAAGCACATACTAAACACTGAACAAATGCGTGTCTGGCACAGGACTCTGCACACAAGTGGTAGCTGCACAGTAGATATTAGTTCCCTTCCTTTCCCTGTCGCTCCTTCCTCTTGTCCTTCCTGGTTTCTTTCCAGAAATCATCACTGACCATCTGGTATGAGCTTGACACCATGCTGGACTCTGGACACACGAAGGTACAACACGTCCCCCACTAACAAAGAGCTGAGAATTTGGTAGGGAATACAGACATGTCAGCAAGTATTTGCAACAGAGTTAACAGGGTCCTTGACAGAGATCTGTTTAGAATCTGGAAGATACAGAAAGGAAGGAAAGGTGTGTTTGTGTGTATGGTTTGATAGAGTAAGTGATACTTCCAGAGTGTCATGGGAGGGATGAGCAAAGGAGAGGGGACAGCATAAACAAAGGCACAGAAGCTCATGCTTTTGCACCTGAGGGAACTGCAAGCAGCTTCCTGTGGCTGGAGTGTGGGGTTTGAGGGGTATGTGTGTATCTTCCCTTGATTGGCTCCATGTATCACAAACTCCCCAACAGTAGGCTCTGTGGGGCCAGTGCCTTTCCAGATCCATGAACAGCTGACCTTTAAAAAAAAGAGTCTTGCTGACCCACCTGCAGAGGTACAGAGCTGTCTTCATGGATGCATTTTATTGACACATTCTGGAGAACAGAGGTTTGATGCCCTCCACAGATGCTCTGGGGAGCTCACATTCAGGCCCTTCTCAAACCCAAATCCCCTTAGAGGAAGAGCTCCGACAGCCCAGGGAGGTGTTGCTGATTCCTTGGAGAGGGGCTGATCCACCCCCATGGGTCCCTGGCTGATTCACTAGGGGAGAGTTTCTCAGCTTCTCTGTTCTTTCATCTGTCACCGGGGGATGACTTCCGTGTTTCACAGACGTGTCGTTAGCAGGAGCAGTGGCAACACCCTTTGATATATGGAGATGAAAGATGCTGGATTAATTCAAAGCTTTATTTGTTGTTTTTCACTATTATTACTAGTTAAACTGCTGAACACACTTTTGACAGTCTTGTCAGAAGCTCTCCCATATGGCCTCTCCCTGGAAGAGTAAACACTGCCTTCAGAGGCATGACTACTGTGTTTTTTTTTTTCCCCTTTCTTGGCAGTGAAAAATGACTTCAAATCACAGTATTTAGGATGATGATATTTTTGATGTACTCTATCTTCTTTCAAGCTCTTACTCTACTCTGTACTCCTGTGTAAAAATCAAAGGACAAAAGAAAATTTAGGAGCCGGCCTT
Source organism: Bos indicus x Bos taurus (assembly GCF_003369695.1). NCBI lineage: Eukaryota > Metazoa > Chordata > Mammalia > Artiodactyla > Bovidae > Bos > Bos indicus x Bos taurus. Next base: position 42,121,489 of record NC_040085.1, read on the forward strand.
GCCTTGGCCTCCAGAGCCACCTAGGGGTCAGTGTGAGGAGGCTGTCTGTAGGTGGATGATGGGGAGGAGTGGGCACTCAGAAACAAAGATTTCACAGGGGTTGAGTTTCATGGAGGCTTCCGTGGTGACTCAGATGGTAAAGAATCTGCCTGGAATGCAGGAGACCCAGGCAAGAGAAGGGCTGTACCCTCATACAGGGGCCGCATGAGACACCTCTGAACAGGATCTGCCTTCTTCCCTAGATCACAAGCTCCTTGAGAGCCTGGATTTCGTGTAACCATCTGTCTTTTGGGTGGAAAAGAATTCTTTGGAAGTAATGAAGTGTAAGCTTTGGTAATCCTTCATCTCAGATCTCATCCAAGGCCCTAGGAGAAGCCCTAACAACACGTTCACATGTTTTTGTAAAATTTGTAAAACTAAGACATTTTAACAGCCATTGGTTAAAACCAGTCTCTTTCCATTTAACTTCTCTATTACACTTCCCTTTGTGTCCAGGGAGCCTGGGGTGGCCATGAACACACTGGGGATTCTGCTAATGGAAAGTTGTCTGGAAATATGCCAGTCTGACTGCAATTTGTAAAAATAATTTGGAATATGGCAATAAACAAGTAAGCATTTACAGATTCCAGATTTGGGCCTATAAGAAGCATATCTTCTTTTGTCTTCATTTATTAAAGAGCTATGAGAAAATTCAGATGAAGATTAATAGATTGCGAAATGAATGCAAAAAGATATATAATTATATCAAAAAAATTCTCTACTTCCTGATGTTAGAATATGCAACGCAAAAAAAAAAAAAAATCCAGATTCTATTAAAAGGATATCTGTAAGAGAAAGAGATACATTTTTGAGTTTAATGACACTTAGGTCCATATAATTCTTGTCTGTAGCTCTCCTGGGCATTGTAGACAGTTTAAGTGTTCTTGGCCTCTGTGTGTTTATGTGTGCTCACTTGCTACAGTCGTGTCCAACTCTCTGTGACCCTATGGATGGCAGCCCACCAGCCTCCTCTGTCCATGGAATTGTCCAGGCAAGAATGCTAGAGTGGGCTGCCATACCCTCCTCTAGGGGATCTTCCTGACCCAGGGATCGAACCTGTGTCTCCTACATTGCAAACAAATTCTTTACCTGCTGAGCCATCAAAGAAGCCCATCCTTGGTCGCTACTCACTAGATATTAGTGTCACTTCCCTGGTTGTTATAACCTAAAATTTCTCCAAACATTGCCACATGTGCCCTGGGGCAAAATAGCTCCTTTTGAGAACCACAGACATAACTGCACTGAAGGGGGTTTGAGAAGAAAGGAGCTGACTTAAGTACTTTCGGAAATCTGTGTTTTTGACTTGATACTGTAAAGCTAAAGACAGAAAGTATTGCTCATACACATGGGATTTTCCCATGGAGATTTGGGTTAGCAATTCTGAAAGCGCTTTCTGTGTACACTAGGGTACAAATAAGTAGAAGTATTGTCGAGAACAAGAGCTTTCTTACTGTAAGAGGAAGAAGTTAAAAGGGAGGAAAGTATAGATTGAATACTGTGGTATCTGGATTGAATTCAGAAAATTATTAGTAACTCTTAGTGTGTATATAACATACACATACACATGTAAATACACAGATGCACAAATATAGATGTGTGTGCACACAAGGGTTAATGTACATGCATTTAATTTTCTTCTGTGGCGCATGAAAAGGGCCTGGAAGCAGAGCAGTGACATCCCAGGAGCAATGAGCAAACCTGCTCTCCATATCGTGATAAACACTGCTCCATAGAAAGGAGTCAGAGTTCCTTGGAGAAGTGGCAGATTCCAGAGCAGGCTTAGGGAACAGACAAGATGAGCCTATAACAAAAAGTATGGAAGTCCACCCCCCACCCCCAAAAAAGGGGGAATATGTTGAAGAGCACAGAAGTCAATCTCAAAGAACTCCTAGTGGTCAAAGCTGGAAAATTTTGACAAAAATTAGATTAGGATAGCACTGGATTATATCCTAAAGAATGAAATAAATAAGCATGAGTCCCTAATCACATGGAAAGCAACTGATAAATGTGGGGAAAAAGCTCTTTCACAGGGAAGAATTCCACGTAGTAAATAAAGAATTATACTTAATAAATAAAGAATGAGAGAAATAGAAAGTCATGTTTAAAACCACTGTATTGCCACAATAATAATTTCTATAAGTAAGTTCTACCAATGGATAATACAATTAGAGGGGGAAAGTTTAAAGGGAACCAGGATTTCTGCATAGTCTCCAAGTATCTTCTTCCCAATGTTTATTAAATACAAATGGAGAAATAGTTACTTTTCAGTGGAGAAGTGTGGCATGTGCCACCTTAACCAAGAATCAAGGTTAATATCACCTGTAAGGCAGAACAACTCAAGTCCCCCTGACGTGATACACCACGGATATCACCTCTGTGGAATTCTTTTCAGTAAAGAATGTGCTCAGTTTAATCGTGGGAAAACTCCACAAATTCACACGGGGGACCTTCTGCAAGGCAACTGACTAGTACCAAATAAAAAGCTCAAGGTCATGAAAGACGAGGAAAAGCCGAGAAACTGCCACACATGGGCAGAGACTAAAGGAGCAGCTACTAAATGCAATGTGGATTGAATCCTGGGACGGAGAAAAGACATAAGTGGAAAAACTAGTGATCTCCAAGGAAAGTCCGTAGTTTTGTTCATGGTGTTATACTAGTGTTAATTTCTTGTTTCATGGCTTTCCTATAGCTATATGGAATATTTACATTAAGGGAAGCTGGGTGAACACTTGGTGCTGTTTTTGCCACTCTTCTGTAAGTCTAAAATTATTTCAAAATAAATATTTTAAGTTTTCAGTTAACTACATCAGAGGAAATATTTAGTTACCTTTGTAATCTTTAGTTAGGAAACATTATAATTGTTCCATGAAGTGGTAATGACAAAATATGCAGTCAAAACTGCAGGAAAAACAATATTATAGAGTGTGTAGAAACATACCCCCAAGTTAAGCAAGAAAACAAACAGTTAAGTAAGAAAAACATTGTTTTAATGAATTTTCTGGTGCTTTTTATTTGTCAACTTCTTATACTGATAACTTGCAGTGATTTCTCTTATTTTAATATTCATTTTTGTACTTAAATTTGTGTTCTTAATCTTGTATTCAAAGGCACAGAAGAGCTGTCTATTATCGATGTTGGTTTCCTGTCCCGTTCTTTCCTAAGGAACTGTTTTCTCTGTAACTTCACCCCCCATTCTCCTCTACATAATGGTGAGGGCAGCAACCTCTAGCTCCCTCCACTGATAGTTTAACACAGTCATGGTGTGTCTGCAAAAGAGACAGACCTGGGGGTTAAATAAAGTTCTTGGAATCTTGATTTGAAGACCCTGCTCCTCATTTTCCTAAATTTCCTGGTTGTCTGTCCAGTGGTCCCAATTTGCATCTCTTTCTGTGTTTCATCCTCTATATCCACCGAGCTTAATTATTTGGGATCTCCAATGATGAGAAAATATATTTGCTTATTGTCTTATTTTTTTTTAGGTTATTATTTTCAGTCCTAGAAATAAATAAATATTCTCTCTTTGAAAGGAAGGAAAAAGAAAGAATTCTTTCCAAGAAATTCTAATTCCAGCCCAATCAATGTAAATATTTTAGTATATTTCGTTCCTGTCCTTTTCTTAGGCATGGGGATATGTATATTTTAAAACATCATGGTGATAATGCTGTATGTATCATTTCATTTCCTGCTAACAGTACAACATGAATATTTTCTCATAGTATTTTATGTAATATTTATATGCGTCATATTAGTAACTACACACTCTTCTGTAGAATGAGTATCATAGTTTACTTAACCATTCCTGGGTCACCGGATGCAGCAATGGACTTTATACACAGAGTACGTGTGTTTTCATGTGACTTTTACAAGGTACACTGAGGAAAGTGTCAGTTGCTCTGTCATGTCTGACTCTTTGTGACCCCATGGACTGTAGTCCACCAGGCTCTTCTGTCCACGGGATTCTCCAGGCAAGAATACTGGAGTGGGTTGCCATGCACTTCTCTAGGGGATCTTCCTGACCCAGGGATCGAACCTGGGTCTCCTGCATTAAAGGCAGATTCTTTACCATCTGAGCTACCTGGGAAGCCCTAAGGAAAGGCAACCAGAATACCTCAGCAGGGTGTAAGCATATTAGGCAAGTACATTGTCTCTGCGAGGCCCCTGGACTTTTCCCTCAGACGATGTGAAAGGTAGGGGGACCATACCAATTGAGAGACAAGTTTCAGTTCTAGTCTGAGACTGGAGTTCAGCTTTTTGGTTGAACTATATGATTTCCTTCTTCTAGGATGAATGCCTAAGAGGATGTTTATTAAGCACCAGGAGAAATGAAAATTAATGCAAATGTCTATGAGCCACTAAAGCCCAAGGAAGGACAAGAATGAGACATTGCAGCAGAGAGGAAACGCAATCCATAATAATGGAGCAAATAGTGTGTGTGGGGACTTCCAATGAAGACAGAGACTTGCAATGTAATTAAATCAGGTCCTTGGACAGCTGAAAAACAGGGCCGTTAATGCAATGAAGCCCACTCTGCAGCAGAGGTGTCCGAGGACGCATTAGAGATCAGAGCCTTGGCTTCTAGATTCTGGATGCCACACTGATCCTGTGGTCTAGCATCTCAAAGAGAATAATTGTGCTCCCTAGTAATGTGAGTGATATGGAGGGCCCTGAATCTGCAGATTTGCCCAAAGTAAAGGAATGCAGATGGTCATTTAGGAATTTGGAAAAACAAACACTCTTTTACCGAGAGAGGGTATTGTTTAGTTAATAGAATATTGTGGACAATTGCCTCCCTCGGTAGACCATGTACTTTGAAGGATATTGGTGACGTTCAAAAGTCCAGAAATGCTTGGCATGGAAAGCACAATGGGAACTTAAGACCTGTTGGCCCAGGAACTCTGTAAAAGCCAGCTGAGTGCTTGAAGCCAGCTGGTATTGGAGATAGTCAATGGTCTACCAGAGGAATCCCGAGAATTGTAGGGGCTGCCACTCAGCACAGAGAAAGGGCTTTGTATCAGAAGCCTTAGCTCTTGCTGTCAATGCCGCACTGATGCCCATGATTTCCCACAGATGTTTCTAAACAAAGCGGAGAATGCTATTCTGTACATGTCTGTAGATCCTGCCAAGTCAAGAGAGTCAGGATTCTCCCAGGGGCCTGCTCAGCTGCTCCATGGAGAAGGGAAGATGAAAGAGGGGAAATTGTTCTTTTGGTGTAGACTGGAACAGACTGTGGTGATTCCATGTACCATGTTGGCATCTGATAGGGTAAGAGTTGTTTCTGAGCCAAACGTACAGGGGATATCATTGCCCTTTTAAAAGTGACTTTCTTTTTTACTCATTATGAGGATTTATTTCCAGTAAGGCAATGGTTTTCAGAAGGAGAAGATAATAAAATTTCCAGCCACAAAAATAAGTAAACAATTTTGGATTCTGTTCCTGCCCCTCCTAGGATGACATCCCATGTGTTGGCACTGAGTCTCCTTGTGATCTATGCTTTTTCCAGTTTCATCTTCCATCGTGTTCCTGCCAAGATCATGCCCTCACTGACTTTGTGGTTTCTAGAACATACAGGCACTGCCAGTCCTGTAGGTCCCAAAATGTTGATGAAATAGGTGCTTTCCTCTGTCATATGCACTTTGTCCTGGTGATCTTCCATGCACCCTGAAAGATCCATTCCAACATTCACCTCCTCGGGGAAGCTATATCAGACAAGACTTCAAAAGGAGACAAAGGGTGTACTCACTTTAGAGTAATTCCAGAAGGGTTTAATACAGTTCCTAATAGAAGCAGAGGTACTATTTAGAGAGGAATTGTTGCTTAATTGTTCAGTCATGTCAGACTCTTTGCAACCCCATGAACTGCAGCATGCCAGGCTTCCCTGTCCTTCACTATCTTCTGGAGTTTGGTCAAATTCATGTCCATTGGGTCGGTGATGCCATCCAACCATTTCATCCTCTGTCTCCCTCTTCTCCTCCAGCCCTCAGTCTTTCCCAGCATCATGGTCTTATCCAATGAGTAGGCTCATTCAAAGAAAAATGGACAGCAATATAAGCATCCCTAAGTCCAAAAGGATGAGGAAAGGGAGAAGCTCCCAGAATTCAAACCTAAAAGCATAAAGTTATGTGTAAAAGGCCATCTAGAGAGAATCAGGCCTATTTAATCAAATAGACACTCTGGATGCCCTCTCTTCCCTTCCTGTGATCTCCTGCTAAAGCTCCCCATTAGTCAACACCCAACCACATGTCAGGAGACAGGGGAGTCTCGTTGTTGAGATCCAAGTGGATCAGCTTGGGGCAGAGGACAGGGCAGATAGAGGAGGAGGGAGGGTAGATCTGGAGGAGGAATGGAAAATACCAAGTGCGGTCCACTTCTTTTGTCCTGCAGAATCCATTCTTGTTCTGTGTGTGTATGTGAAAAGTTAATATTCTTCAAGGAGCAAATGCAAAAATTCATCAATTCAGTTTTACTTACTCAGGAATCTTAACCCACTAGCCACTGCTGATATTCTTTGTATTAGGAAGTTTTGGGCAGGGGGAGGGAGAGACATGAAATATTAAGTAACCTAAAACACAGATGTTCCAGTCCTTGCTTCTGAGCTAGTCTTCAGGTTTACAATGATAATCATATTTTCTCTCACCACAATTCCATGTTCTCTTTACCCTTTTCCAGACTCATAGGTGAGATGAGATTCTTTAACTTACTTTATTGCTAAAGATACCAGAACCTTTTTCCTGTAAGATCATAAGCCTTGGCAATCTTGTTTTTATTGTGTTCCATTGATCAAGGCCACTCCAGTACTCTTGCCTGGAAAATCCTATGGACGGAGGAGCCTGGTAGGCTGTGGTCCATGGGGTCGCTAAGAGTCAGACACGACTGAGCGACTTCACTTTCACGCATTGGAGAAGGAAATGGCAAGCCACTCCAGTGTTCTTGCCTGGAGAATCCCAGGGACGGGGGAGCCTGGTGGGCTGCCGTCTGTGGGGTCGCACAGAGTCGGACACGACTGAATCGACTTAGCAGCAGCAGTGATCAAGGCCACTGCACAAGGGAGTGCAAAATGGCACTCCAGTGAGTATTGTGGATTTCAAGCATACTCCTCTTTATTTCTTTTGGGTATCAGCAGTCTATTTTACTCCCAGCTTTTGGGATCATGCATATGTACACTGGCCATTAGAATGTCCCCTTTAAATTCCTTTTTGTTGGAAATGGTAAAAAGTTTTGTTTCCCCAAAAACATAACTTTGCCTGGGAATAAAAGCTTCAGACTTTGCACAGATGGTGCTTCTGTATACCTGATGATGCATCTGCTTTGGGTATATAGTGAAGCTAGAAGCTCCTTTCATTCATGTCACTTACTCCTTTTCACACAGATATGTGTTTGTGTCATGTCTAGATTCTTCCAGAAATCCTGAAAGGAGTTTGGTCAATAGCCATAAAGGCATCAGCTTTATCAGGAGCAGGCCTCTAAATCACAGTATTTAAAAGATATTTTATCCAGAAACAGGAGCAAGATATGAAGAACTCTTCTCCCACAGAGAGGTGCTCTGGCCAAGAGAGAGAGAGACTGCTGGCCACGGCTAACAAAGTAAAGCCAGAATTTTAAATGCTTTTCTCAAGGAAAAAGAAAAAAAAAGTCCTTGAACCTTTCTGAAAGAATTTCATCCATGAATTAGCTTAACCCTGCAGATATGTTTTGCTATATAAATAAGAGAAATCTTTGAATTCAGGGTCTTGGAGTTATCATCGTAGATGCTACTGAAAAATTGGAAAAAACTTTCTTGCCTTTAGCTACTCATACAGAAATAAAAAAAATGAAGGCCAATGTCCTTGCAAACTTTCAATGGCTGGAGGAGTTGTTTTTCCAAGGTAAAACTGAGATACAAAATTCTCTGTCAATTTCTTTGAAAAGAAATCAGAAAACACCTGGAAACTCTTCAGAAGCTTTGCAAAATGTATCTCTGTCTTGATGGCACTAAAGTTGAATTAGAAATTCATAATCCTTCTCTTTCTGATATAAAAGTATATTGATGTGGTCAAAACTAAGTCCTTCTACTCTTTGAAAGCATCATTAGAAATATAAGAGAGACAAGCCACAGAATAGAAGAAAATATTTGCAAATAACTTGTCATAAAGGACTTGTATTTAGAATAAATAAACAACTCTTAAAATTCATTACTAAAACAAACAGCCCAGTAAAGAATGGGCCAATAAATTGAATAACCCTTACCAGAGATACGATCTTATAAGCATGTGAAAAATTGTTCAACACCCTTATTCATTCAGATCAGAACAGTCACTCAGTCGTGTCCGACTCTTTGCGACCCCATGAATCGCAGCACGCCAGGCCTCCTTGTCCATCACCAACTCCCAGAGTTCACTGAGACTCACATCCATCGAGTCAGTGATGCCATCCAGCCATCTCATCCTCTGTCGTCCCCTTCTCCTCTTGCCCCCAATCCCTCCCAGCATCAGAGACTTTTCCAATGAGTCAACTCTTCACATGAGGTGGCCAAAGTACTGGAGTTTCAGCTTTAGCATCATTCCTTCCAAAGAAATCCCAGGGCTGATCTCCTTCAGAATGGACTGGTTGGATCTCCTTGCAGTCCAAGGGACTCTCAAGAGTCTTCTCCAACACCACAGTTCAAAAGCATCATTCTTCGGCACTCAGCCTTCTTCACAGTCCAACTCTCACATCCATACATGACCACAGGAAAAACCATAGCCTTGACTAGACGGACCTTTGTTGGCAAAGTAATGTCTCTGCTTTTGAATATGCTATCTAGGTTGGACATAACTTTCCTTCCAAGGAGTAAGTGTCTTTTAATTTCATGGCTGTAGTCACCATCTGCAGTGATTTTGGAGCCCAGAAAAATAAAGTCTGACACTGTTTCCACTGTTTCCCCATCTATTTCCCATGAAGTCATGGGACTGGATGCCATGATCTTCGTTTTCTGAATGTTGAGCTTTAAGCCAACTTTTTCACTCCCCACTTTCACTTTCCTTCAAGAGGCTTTTGAGTTCCTCTTCACTTTCTGCCATAAGGGTGGTGTCATCTGCATATCTGAGGTTATTGATATTTCTCCCAGTGCCGGGAGCCAGTGAGGCATTCCACTCGTGACAAAGGTCATGAGGAAGGAGGCTCGGCATACGCAAAGGCGGGATCGAGCCTCAGGAGTCCGCCCGGATATTCTCGAGCATCTACCCCCCAAAAAAACCAGAGTCTGCCTACTTTATTGCTTTGTGCTCTCACCTCTGACTTTACTGGGGGCTGTCCCCTACCACCATCTCGCTCTCTCTGTCAAAGAGTTAACTTACAGCTCCAATTAATAAAGTTCCTGGGCAATTAGGAGTGTTTAAATCCAAACCCCTCAGATGGCTCTCTAACTCGCCTGACAAGTTTACCCAGACTCCTGCAGCTATGCATACGATTGTTTACAGTCTCCCAGCCTCGAGAGGCATGGGAAGCTTAAGATATTCAAATAGCTTAGAGCCTCTCAGAGAGTTAGAAACTGTTAGAATAAACTAGTAAAGGATTTCATTGATGAGTCAATGTTTGTTGCCAAGTTTTCACATCCCCTAAATTGTATCCTTGAATATGTATTAATTAATAGTTGGTATATAGAAAAAATAAGTAGTGGCCTTGGTGTTAGTAACTTTAGACCCTTAAGGTAATAAATTCTTTCCTTTCTTGTAAACCCATTACACATCCGCCCTATAGGAATGCAATTTTATCTTTGGAAGATGGCGCCAAACCTTAAAATAATTACTCTTAGAGAAAATAAGTCTTTGTTGATAAGTCCTTGTCAAGAGTCATAAAATGTTAGTAGGCCTTCTGGCCAGAAGATGATGTAAATCACCTAAACCATTTGTATACGATAAATTTGCAGGAAAGAACCCTGGTTTTTGATAAGAATCAAAGACTGCTGACTTTGCATCCCCTATTATCCTCTATGTTTAACTTAGGGTATATAAGCCCCTGTTGAAAATAAAGCTACGGGCCTTGCTCACCAACGCTTGGTCTCCCCATGTCATTCTTCCCTTTAACTTCCAGGTAAGTCTCCATCTGGAGCGCGGAACCCACCACGCTTACTAATTATGCCTGGGCTTCTAAGACCCACTCGAGAAGGTGTCTAGGGTGAGGCACCTTCCGCTATTTGAGAGGGTGCCTGCGGCCTAAGTAAGTGGTGCAAACTTCTTGTCTTGAAGTTTTATTGGTCTCCCGCGTAAACCAAGCTACTCAGCCTCTTTTCTCCACTGAATTTTCCTACTGAGCTATCCTCATTCTATTATTCTTTATATCTCTAATTAGCATATAAATAGTCGCCTAGGCCGTCTCTCCTTCGAATACCCTGGATCAGCTGGGGCTGGTCCCCAGCATCCCAGCAATCTTGATTCCAGCTTGTGTTTCTTCCAGTCCAGCGTTTCTCATAATGTACTCTGCATATAAGTTAAATAAACAGGGTGACAATATACAGCCTTGACGTACTCCTTTTCCTACTTGGAACCAGTCTGTTGTTCCATGTCCAGTTCTAACTGTTGCTTCCTGACCTGCATACAAATTTCTCAAGAGGCAGATCAGGTTGTCTGGTATTCCCATCTCTTTCAGAATTTTCCACAGTTTATTGTGATCCACACAGTCAAAGGCTTTGACATAGTCAATAAAGCAGAAATAGATGTTTTTCTGGAACTCTCTTGCTTTTTCCATGATCCAGCGGATGTTGGCAATTTGATCTCTGGTTCCTCTGCCTTATTCATTAGAGAAATGCAAATTAAAACCACAATGAGGGACTTCCCTGGTGGTTGGATGGTTATGACTCTGTGTTTCTACTGCAGAGGGTACGGGTCTGATTCCTGGTTGGGGAACTAAGATCCTGCATGCCACATGCTGTGGCAAAAAAAAAAAAAAGAATTATTACAGTGAGACACTACTGCATACCTATCAGAAGGCCGACACAAAAAACCGACAATACTAAGTTTTGGTAAAGATGCGGTGCACCCGGAACTCGCATTCGTTGCTGGTGAGGGTGCAGTATCACATGCACCATGGAAAGGCTTGGCTACAGCTTACAGTTTTAGATATGTATCTCCCATAAAACCAGGAAGTCCCACTTCTGGGCCTTTACTCATGAGAAATGAAAGCAAATATTCATATGGACTTGTACTTGAGTATTCACAGCAAATTTATTTATATTAGCCCCAAACTGGAAGCAGCCCAAATGTCCATCCACTGGTGAATGGATAAACAACTTATGGTATATACAACGGCAAGCTACACAGCAGTATAAAAGGACAAACTGCAGATACAAGCGACATGAGGGATGAATCTCAGAAGCATTATTTTAAGTGCAAAGGCAAACCAAAGACTGCATACTGTATGATTTCACTTCTGTGAGATTTTGGAAATGCGAATAACTGTAAGGATAGAAATCAAATCAGTGGCTGCAAGATCTGGGGTAAGGGAAAGAGAGTGACTGCAAAGAAAGGCAATGGGAATATTCTATAACCTGATGGTAGCGGAAGTTACATGACTGTCTATGTTTGTCAAACCTCAGAAGTGAACACCTAAAATGGGTGCATTTACTACATTTAAATTTACTTCAATAAATCTCACATTAAAATTTAAAGAGATTTTTCGAAAGTGTCTCTCTGGCACCTCGAAATGGCTTCTCCTCCTGTGTTTTCTTTTTCAGGAACTGGTTCACCTTCCAACCTGGATCCTAACCCTGATAGCTGTATTGTAATTGATTTGTTGCCTACACCACCACTAACAAGCAGTTGCAAAGTCAAACAAATTGTTCCTTTTTTAAAACTCCTACATCTCTGTTTACTTCTGCAAGCCTACTGTTTCCCTTCGGTCCACACCATCACTTGCCTGTATTATAGAGACAACCCTGATAGTTCTCTCTGATGCTAGAATGGGTCTCCCTGATGGGTCCTGATGCTTCCGCTGCTGCTGAGTGGACCTATCAGAAATGCACACATCCTCACGGCACTGTCGTGCTCAGAACTGTTCAGTATTCCCCATTCATTGCCTGTAGGATTACCACCACCCTCTCCTCATGCTCTGGCCTTTGTTTACTTTTTAATTCTCACTTATCATCACCCTCCCATAAACACGCTGTGCACTGTAACCTCACAGTATTTCTTCAGCTTGTGTGAAAAATGCGTGGTTCTCAGCATGAGTTATGCAGACCTCTCCACTGTATCATGTATTCTCCTGCTCTACTTTTCACTTAGCTAGTGTAGCCACACTTATAGACACTGTTGAAGCATACCATTGGGAAAGGCTTTCATGAAGTTTCTATCTGGGCAGCACTTCCTTCTGTGTCCTTATGGTACCCCATGTATGCCTTGAACACAGAACTTGCTGATATTAAATTTAAGTCTTAGCTTATGAATGCAGGGCCCACGTCTTTTTCAGTCACTAGAAACTCAGCAGAGTTCTTGTTTCATAGTTGAACTAAATTCTTGTTGGGCAAATGTTCAGTAGAAATGTTTGCTGCTGCTGCTGCTAAGTCGCTTCCGTCATGTCCGACTCTGTGCCACCCCATAGATGGCAGCCCACCAGGCTCCGCTATCCCTGGGATTCTCCAGGCAAGAACACTGGAGTGGGTTGCCATTTCCTTCTCCAATGCATGAAAGTGAAAAGTGAAAGTGAAGTCACTCAGTCATGTCTGACTCTTAGTGACCCCATGGACTGCAGCCTATCAGGCTCCTCCGTCCATGGGATTTTCCAGGCAAGAGTACTGGAGTGGGGTGCCATTGCCTTCTCCAACAAAATTCCTGGACACACAGCATGAAGGAATACTACCGAAATCGGATAGTTAACGATGACAGAGTGGGAAAACCTGAAGTTGTAGATTTCCTGGTGTTGGTACTTTTTGCCTCCACAGGCTCCTAGGACCTCACTCACTCCCTACTTCTGCCACCAGGGGGTGCTATTCTATCAAGAAGCTTCTAAACCATTCCTCATTTCTAGGCCCACATGGATTTTTTTCTCTGACGCAGGTTATTTCATGTCCAAGAGTTCATAAATCATGGTGTGAAACTTGCATTTGTGCAAAATTCCTTGAAGAGGACTATTAGAGAAATAATCCAGTGAACAGGATGTTTTAATGGAAAAGAGTAGGAATTTGATTGTACTCCAACTCTAGAGGAGTTTTTACTATCTGCTAGCCTGACCAGCACCAAATTTTAACTTGAAGCGTAGCATATAAAGAGATCTACTTTTAAGCACTTACTGCTTGTGAGAAACTTTCATTAATGCTATTAGTGATTGTGTGCCCTTGTGAAGGAGAGAAGTGAAGCCCAGTGTGTGCGTATGGCTTTGGGAAGGGCTTACAGAGTGCCTTGCAAGTGAGCTTTCTGGTTTTTTCTTCCAGAGCCAACTCACTTCTCCCCTATTAAGCAAAAGATTCTGACTTCTGAGGAAATGTGTGTGTAAGTAGGTGACTTTGAAGCAAGGCAAGAACAGGGCTTTGTCCTGGATAAAGGTCGATTGGGAAGATAAATGCTCCCTCTGTGTCCATACTTCACACTGGTGAATAGAGTGGTAGTCAACCTGTTTATTTCCCAGCAAAAGGGAAGTGGCCATGTGACACATGAAGAAAGAGCTTGCATTTGCCTCCCAGATATTTGACCCTGTCCTTCTGAGAGCTACTGGGCATATTTCAAGTCTAAATCCACAGGAGAGTGTTTCCAGAGCTCATGGCCACAGCATTTAAACAGAGATGAGGAACAACCTGAACTGAGATGCATTAAGGAAATCCAATTCCATGACCTTCATCTGTGTCAAGTACAGCACCCGCATCTTGTGTCGTTTTTGCGACTTTACTGTCATTTTTCTTCCCACCATACTTCCTACCTTAGGAGTTCCTGTAGGAAGTGCACGATTAATCTTTTATAGACCTATTCACCTAGGCTTGAAGGGAGTTTGTTTATGACATTGTCATTCCATGAACTCTGAGTTCCCCTGGGGTATGTGTTTGTTGAGCCAAGGTCCTGGCTGAAAGGAATAATGGGTTCAGTTTAGTTTGAGAAAACATTTAGAGTTACTTGGTTTCAACTCAGAGGGGGTGATTTTTAGTGATAGAGTTAGTGACTGATAAAAGTGTATTTTGTTTATGGGAATTTTGACCCTTTGTGTGTCTATCTGTATCTGTGTGAGAGACCATGTGCCCTTGAGAGGTGGGGGGGTGGGCACTCTCAGCCTGAACAAAATTGCCCTTTTTTAGTGTCATAGGTTTCCAATATTTTTTTGTTTTTTTCTTTAAGTAGCAGAAACCTACTGTCAAAATCTCATAGAAAACTAACATTTAACATAAATTGGTAAGTATTTTAATAGCAAAATGTATTTTTTAAGGACATTACTTGATATACAGTTAATCAGTGAGAGCAGGAATGTGTTTGGGGAACACGGAAATTTGAAACTGCTAGTGACTGATGATAGTTATAGTCTTTTATAAGTTTCAGCATCCGCTTTATTTCTGTTTTTCCATATTTAGGTTATACTGTATCAAGAAAAGCCAGATTTACTTAGGTCAGTAATTGCAAATTGTAAGTTTTCTAACAGCTTACTTTACAATCTCAGAATACTCTTTCATTAAAAGGAAAGGTCAGGGAAGCTTTATTCTGAGGGCTCAATAAAAATGAAGTTACCTGGAAACTCCAGTGAACATGCTGGTATTTTCCTTTAAGTTAAAATTTGGGATGTAGCATATTTGTGTCAACATGCTTTACAACAGTTTGACAAATAAAAACATTTTTAAAATAAGATTTGTGAATGTTGGTCCTGTGGCATATGGAGTTAACACACTCTACCCTGTCTCTGCCACTAAAAGCAGTAAGAAATCCTGGGCAGAATACATAAAGCAGCTGTTGGAAGACTCCGAAAAGTAAATGGTAGCAGACAGATTGTGAAAGGGACCAGAACTTGAAGTTCAACCAAACTGGTGGTGAGGGAGTTTCTCTTTATTTTCCTCTGATATCAACATTTTTGGATTCAAAGGCAGCCACAAACCTAGAGATGCACACTAGGTGTGGGAACAAAAACTGAAGCAAACTCTTCTCTTCTGGTCTGAAGAGCAGGAAAACAGTCCCTTCAGCTTACAGAAAGTGGGAGAAGTCTTTGGGATATCACCCCTTTTTTGCGTGCCCTGTCTCTAAAATATACAATATCCCTTCCCTATGAAATAGCAGAATGGCCTTGTCAGAGAAAGAAGCCAGTGAGCTTGATAGATCAATAGAAACTATCCAGTTTGAATAATGGATAGAAAAAAAGATAAATATATATATATAAACAGAACCTTAGGAACCTATAGAACAACAAGAAAAAAAATGAGATTTGGATAACATATTTGTGGATCAAAGATATTTATAAACATTAAGTCAAACTACTAGTTATATGCAGGGGAAAAGTTTTCCTTTCCTTGAGGAATTGGTATGTTACTGCTTAAAGACAGTGAGAGAAATGTAACATATCACTGCATATTTCCCTTGTCATTTTGGTTGTCAGAAAATATGTTAAATTTCAGGCCCAAATATAATTGTTACTTTGATACCTTCTAGACAGGTTTTCATTATTTATTTCCAGTGCAAAAATCCAGGAAAAAAATAAAAGGGGTAAAATTAGAAAAGAACAAGCAAAACTGTTGTTATTAGCAGATGACATGATTGTCTTCATAGAAAACTTAAAAGAATCTAGAAAAAAAGCTAAAACCAATAAGTGAATTTAACAAGACTGGTGACTTCAAAGTCAATATACAAAAATAAATTGTATTTCTAAATGTTAGCAGTGACCAACTGGAGAAAGAAAATTTAAAAGAATTATATATATATTTTTTTAATTTTTATTTAATTTTTAAACTTTACATAATTGTATTAGTTTTGCCAAATATCAAAATGAATCCACCACAGGTATACATGTGTCCCCCAACCTGAACCCTCCTCCCTCCTCCCTCCCCATACCGTCCCTCTGGGTCGTCCCAGTGCACTAGCCCCAAGCATCCAGTATCGTGCATCGAACCTGGACTGGCATCTCGTTTCATACCTGATATTTTACATGTTTCAATGCCATTCTCCCAAATCTTCCCACCCTCTCCCTCTCCCACAGAGTCCATAAGACTGTTCTATACATCACTGTCTCTTTTGCTGTCTCGTACACAGGGTTATTGTTACCATCTTTTTAAATTCCATATATATGCGTTAGTATACTGTATTGGTGTTTTTCCTTCTGGCTTACTTCACTCTGTATAATAGGCTCCAGTTTCATCCACCTCATTAGAACTGATTCAAATGTATTCTTTTTAATGGCTGAGTAATACTCTATTGTGTATATGTACCACAGCTTTCTTATCCATTCTTCTGCTGATGGACATCTAGGTTGCTTCCATGTCCTGGCTATTATAAACAGTGCTGCGATGAACATTGGGGTACACGTGTCTCTTTCCCTTCTGGTTTCCTCAGTGTGTATGCCCAGCAGTGGGATTGCTGGATCATAAGGCAGTTCTATTTCCAGTTTTTTAAGGAATCTCCACACTGTTCTCCATAGTGGCTGTATTATATTTTATGAGAGCATCAAAACAAGAGGTATCTAGGAAGAACCTTTAAGGAAAGATGTGAAAGACCTGCACAATAGGCACTACAAAATATTGCTGAGAATGGTTAAATCAAATTGAAAAATAGAATTATACCATGTTCATTTTGATTTTCAAATGTTAAACCAACCTAGCCTTCCTTGTAGGAAACCTTCATAGTCATGATGTATTAACCCTTTATGTGTTTCTGGATAAATTTCTTTAAATTTTATTAAATATTTTTGTTTTATGTTCATGGTTTGTGCTTCACTTATAAAACTCATATTTTGATATCTGGGTTACACTAATCTCATAAAATGGTTTTATGGGAAAAATTTAATTCTTCTGTGGTTTCCAAAAGAAATCGTGTATGGTTGGTGCTATTTTATTTGTTCTTTAAACGTTTGATAAAATTAAACTTAGAGGGTATCTGGAAATGGTCTTTTTATTGTGTGAAGATTTCTAATAATTTAATTTCTTAAGGGCTATTCAGATTATCTGCATCTTCTCATGTCAGTCACACTGATTTATATCTTTCAAGGAATTTGCCCATTTCATCTGATTTATCAACTTTATTGGTGTGAAGTATTCCTAATATTCCTTTACCATTTTGCTTCTTTAATATTTTATGGCATCAAAGATGATGTCATCTTTTATTTTAAATGCTGGTAACTTACTTTGTTTTGTTTTTTATTTTTGGTCAGTCTAGTTAAAAGGGTTATAACATTTCTTATATTTTCAGGAAACTAATATTTGCTTATATTTATTTATTGTAACATTTGTCTATTTCCTATTTCATTGACTTCTGCTGCTGCTGCTAAGTCACTTCAGTTGTGTCCGACTTTGTGCGACCCCATAGACGGCAGCCCACCAGGCTTCCTCGTCCCTGGGATTCTCCAGGCAAGAACACTGGAGTGGGTTGCCATTTCCTTCTCCAATGCATGAAAGTGAAAAGTGAAAGTGAAGTCGCTCAGTCATGTCTGACTCTTAGTGACCCCATGGACTGCAGCCTACCAGGCTCCCCTGTCCATGGGATTTTCCAGGCAAGAGTACTAGAGTGGGTTGGCATTGCCTTCTCCATCATTGACTTCTATTCTGCTTTCTTTTCTTTCATCATTTTACTTATATTGGTTTAAAATTGCTTTTCTTTGCTTAGTTTCCTAAGGAGAAAGTTCAGACATACGGCTTTATACTTTCTCCCCTTTGTGATAGAAGCATTTACAGCATTAAATTTACCACAAAGCACTGTTTTATTTATAGCTCACAAATTTTCAAGTGATGTATTTCATTATCATTCAGTTTTAAATATTTTAAAATTTACCTTGAATTTAAGATTTTAAGTCAGCATTTAACACAAGATTAAATTTCCACTAAGTACAGAAATTAGACTACATCCTCAACCCAACTTTTCTAGCTTTAGGAACTATTACATAGGTATGTAAACTGCAACAACCCTAATGGAATGTAATTCTTCCATGTCTATCTCTAGAGCCTTAAAAATATTAAAGTCCTTTGAACTAATTATCTTAGTACCATCCTTTGTAAGTAATATGAAAGAAAAAGCATTACGCATAAATCCATTCATGCAGAGTTACAGACATTTTAGAAAACCCCAAACAGTCAATATATCCAAAAAGAAGGACATGATTGTTGAATTACAAACTCAAAAAATGACATATTTGCACTGGTAAATGAATATTTATCAAGAGTTTATAGTAAGATAGGAAAATGCCTATATTATAATATCTAGGGTAAATCTGTATATAGAAATATGTATACCTACTAAAATAATTTCTTTGACCTATGTTATTTATGTTTGGCTTAATTTCCAAATATTTGAGGACTTTCTGTATATTGTATACTATTTTCTAGTTTAAGTTCATTGTGGTCACAGTGCATATTCTGTATGATTTTACTTTTTTAAATTTATAAAGCTATGTTTTATGACTCAACATATGGCCTACTTCAGTTACACACTGACTTGTAAAGAATGTGCATTCTGCTGTTATACAGGTGCTGCATTCTATAAATATCAGTTAGGCTAAATTAACTGGTAATGTTCATATTTATTTTCTTACTGATTTTTGTCTATTTCTGTTGATTTACTGAGAGAGGTATGTAAAGATATAAATTTTAGGTGGTATGTTCAGTTATGTCTTCATATACCATCAGTTTTTGCTTCATATACCTTGAATCTCTGTTAATGGATATACACATATTTAAGACTATTATGTCTTCTCCCTGAACTGAACCCATTATCATTATAAAATGTCCCTTTTTATCTCTGGTCCTTGTTTTAAGGACCACTTTGTTGCCTACAAAGCCACATGAGTAGGTTTGCATGTGTAATATTTCCCATCTTTTACTCTGAACTTTTATGTATCTTTATATTTAAAAATATAAGCAACACATAGCTTGATCCTTATTTTTTATCTAGTCTGATATTCTCTAACTCTAAATTAGAATCTTAATCCACTTTCAGTTAATGAGTTATTGACATGATTGGCTTTAAGTCTACCATTTTTCTATTTGTGTTTATTACTTGACTACATTTCAGTATCGGATTCCCTGGTGGCTCAGACAGTAAAGCGTCTGCCCACAATGCAGGAGACCCAGGTTTGATCCCTGGGTTGAGAAGATTCCCTGGAGAAGGAAATGGCAACCCACTCCAGTACTCTTGCCTAGAAAATTCCATGGATGGAGGAGCCTGGTGGGCTACAGTCCATGAGGTTGCAGAGAGTCAGATAACCTGAGCAAATTCACTTCACTCACATTTCAGTATTACATTTGACTTCCTTGATTAGCTTTTTTTTTTTTTAAATTTATTTATTTACTTTAATTGGAGGCTAATTACTTTACAATATTTTGGTGGTTTTTGCCATACATTGACATGAATCAGCCATGGGTGGACATGTGTCCCCCATCCCGAACCCCCCTTCCTCCTCCCTCCCCATCCCATCCCTCTGGGTTGTCCCAGAGCACTGGCTTTGAGTGCCCTGTTTCATCAAACTTGGACTGGTGATCTCTTTCACATATGATAAAATATATGTTTCAATGCTATTCTCTCAAATTATCCCACCCTTGTCTTCTCCCACAGAGTTCCCAAAAGTTCCCAAAAGAACTCCCACAGAGTTCTCCCAAAAGTCTGTTCTTTATATGTGTCTCTTTTGCTGTCTCACAAATATGGTCATCATTACCGTCTTTCTAAATTCCATATATATATGTTAATATACTGTATTGGTGTTTTACTTTCTGACTTACTTCAATCCATTTAATAGGCTCCAGTTTTATCCACCTCATTAGAACTGATTCAAATATGTTCTTTTTAATAGCTGAGTAATACTCCATTGTGTATATGTACCACAGCTTTCTTATCCATTCATCTGCTGATGGACATCTAGGTTGCTTCCATGTCCTGGCTATTATAAACAGTGCTGTGATGAACATTGGGGTACACATGTCTCTTTCAATTCTGGTTCCCTTGGTGTGTATGCCCAGCAGTGGGATTGCTGGGTCATAAGGCAGTTCTATTTCCAGTTTTTTTAAGGAATCTCTACACTGTTCTCCATAGTGGCTGTACTAGTTTGCATTCCCACCAAGAGTGTAAGAGAGTTCCCTTTTCTCCACACCCTCTCCAGTATTTATTGTTTGTAGACTTTTTGATAGCAGCCATTCTGACCAGCATGAGATGGTACGTCATTGCGGTTTTGATTTGCATTTCTCTGATAATGAGTGATGTTGAGCATCTTTTCATGTGTTTGTTAGCCATCTGTATGTCTTCTTTGGAGAAATGTCTATTTTGTTTTTTGGCCCATTTTTTGATTGGGTCATTTATTTTTTCTGGTATTGAGCTGCATGAGCTATTTGTATATTCTGAGATTAATTCTTTTTCATTTGCTTCATCTGCTACTATTTTCTCCCATTCTGAATGCTGTCTTTTCACCTTGATTATAGTTTCCTTCATTGTGCAAAAGCTTTTAAGTTTAATTAGGCCCCATTTGTTTATTTTTGCTTTTATTTCCATTACTCTGGGAGGTGGGTCATAGAGGATCCTGCTGTGATTTATGTCAGAGAGTGTTTTGCCTATGTTTTCCTCTAGGAGTTTTATAGTTTCTGGTCTTATGTTTAGATCTTTAATCCATTTTGAGTTTATTTTTGTGTATGGTGTTAGAAAGTGTTCTAGTTTCATTCTTTTACAAGTGGTTGACCAGTTTTCCCAGCACCAGTTTTTAAAGACATTGTCTTTTCTCCAGTGTATATTCTTGCCTCCTTTGTCAAAGATAAGGTGTCCATAGGTGCGGGGATTTATCTCCGGGCTTTCTATTTTGTTCCATTGATCTATATTTCTGTCTTTGTGCCAGTACCATACTGTCTTGATGACTGTGACTTTGTAGTAGAGCCTGAAGTCAGGCAGGTTGATTCCTCCAGTTCCATTCTTCTTAAGATTGCTTTGGCTATTCGAGGTTTTTTGTATTTCCATACAAATTGTGAAATTATTTGTTGTAGCTCTGTGAAAAATACCGTTGGTGGCTTGATAGGGATTGCATTGAATCTATAGATTGCTTTGGGTAGTATATTCATTTTCACTATATTGATTCTTCCGATCCATGAACATGGTATATTTCTCCATCTATTAGTGTCCTCTATGATTTCTTTCACCAGTGTTTTATAGTTTTCTATATATAGGTCTTTTATTTCTTTAGGTAGATATATTCCTAAGTCTTTTATTCTTTTTGTTGCAATGGTGAATTGAATTGTTTCCTTAATTTCTCTTTCTATTTTCTCATTAATAGTGTATAGGAATGCAAGGGATTTCTGTGTGTTGATGTTATATCCAGCAACTTTACTATATTAATTGATTAGCTCTAGTAATTTTCTGGTGGAGTTTTTAGGGTTTTCTATGTAGAGGATAATGTCATCTACAAACAGTGAGAGTTTACTTCTTCTTTTCCAATCTGGATTCCTTTTATTTCTTTTTATGCTCTGATTGCTGAGGCCAAAACTTCCAAAATTATGTTTAATAGTAGTGGTGAAAGTGGGCACCCTTGTCTTGTTCCTGACTTTAGGGGAAATGCTTTCAATTTTTCACCATTGAGGATAATTTTTGCTGTGGGTTTGTCATATATAGCTTTTATTATGTTGAGGTATGTTCCTTCTATTTCAAGATTAAATTCTTAAAGGTACAAAATTGATAACAAATACCAAAAAGCAAGGATTAAAAATCTAGAGTACTTTCAAAAATACAATACTAAAAACACAAAGAAAATGAATCACAAAAATTATTAAAATATATATATATGAACTTTGCTTTAAAAATAGGGTCTTTTTTGGCAAGGTAATAGTAGGTTATAAAATGAAAATTAAAGGAGTAATAGAGAACTTAAGTTTTAAAAACAATTAAAAAGTTAAAATAGTAAAAATGTACCTAGGAATTTCTCTGGAGCTGTTGTGGGCAGTGTGGGGTCAGTTCAGTTTCATATAGTTCCTTGTTTCAGCTTGTACTTGTTCTCAAGGTCTATAGGCTCCCTCCAGTGCTTAGTCAATGTTAACTATAAGGTTTTAATCTGTGGTACCTGTCACTTCCAGAGCAGTTCCCTCTTTGTTTATTTTGACTTCCTCTGTTTGCAAGTCTCTGCTGCTACTGCTACTGCTGCTGCTGCTAAGTCGCTTCAGTCGTGCCCGACTCTGTGCGACCCCAGACACAGCAGCTCACCAGGCTCCCCCGTCCCTGGGATTCTCTAGGCAAGAACATTGGAGTGGGTTGCCATTTCCTTCTCCAGTGCATGAAAGTGAGAAGTGAAAGTGAAGCCACTCAGTCGTGTCTGACTCTTAGTGACCCCATGGACTGCAGCCCACCAGGCTCCTCTATCCATGGGATTTTCCAGGCAAGAGTACTGGAGTGGGGTGCCATTGCAAGTCTCTAGGGTGTCTAATTTCTGCCCTGGCACAAGAGGGCAAAGGTGGTCACTTATTTAGGCTCACTTGTTCAGTTGTGTTGTGGGGAGGGAGGAACATTGCAAACAAATATTGCTGGCACGTATGGGGAGTGCTTGCAGTGTATGGATCACACTGGGTTTGCCCCAGCTCACAGCGGCATGTGCTTTTCGGGTCTACCCTGCTCAGGCTCCACGGTGCTCTGCAAGGCACTGTCCAAAGCAGGCCCTGCATTTTGTGCACTTCCCAGGTCTAAGCTGCTTGGGCTCAGGTTCTTGGGTACTCCACAAGGGCACAGACTCAGTTTGGCATGTGTTAGGTGCCCTTCCCAGCTTATTCTTCTTTGGTACCCTGTTCTACAAATCAACCTATTTCATCAGCCTTGAATTCCTATATATACCACTTTAGCTCATCAAGATCTCAGATTTCTGCTTGGGAACCACCTCTCTTCTTCATTTTCAAGAAATTAACTTCAAGCAGAAATGTGGGGTGGTGGTGGCAATCATCACATATATTTTTCTTTTCTCAGGGATGACAAGTCATATGCCTCCTGTTTTCCAATGACTGAAAATAACTTACTCATGTATTTTGTCTAGTTTGAGAGTTGTTTACAACTGTAAGGCTAGTCTGGTACCAAGTACTCTCTCATGATTACAAAAACCTGTTATTTAAAGTAGTTGATGTTAACTAAATCCAACTTCTATTTATTTTATAGTCCTTAAAACAAGTCAAGAGCATATGTGAGCAACTAAAATTTCAAGGACTAATAAGATGATGAAGCATGTAATTAATCTACTACACTAATAAATTCTACTATGAAACCATATATTGGCATTTAAGCTTGAATTTTGACTTTGGCATGATAATATTTGAAACTCTTTCAAGGAAGAATTTTTAAAAGGTGACCCAACAGCTTTCTATAGATTGAATATTGGAAGTAGTGTTTTTTTCCATTTGGAAGCATTGATTTCTTCCTTGCATTGATTTTTATGTAATGCACTGATTGACGTGGCTGCCTTAGGATAGTAAGTCTGTTGCGTTTCATTTTTTATCATCTCCAAACATCTTGATTCAAGCCTTAGAGTCATTGATTGATTATAGTGTTGGTGTCCTGAACATTGCAATGGGTTGTTTTTGTTTTAAAATTTAACCCCTGTAGGTAAAGTGAAGAAGAGGGGTCTATTATTTTTTATCCTGCTTCACATGCTTACTTGGTGACAGTTTATTCAGATTCCTGTAATTGGTGATTTGTGGTTCTTTAGGCAAGTAGTGAAAGTTAATCTTTCTTATCTATCTCTTTCCTATTAATAGAGGCAAAAAAGTTTTCAGGAAGCAGAGAGCTCCCTCACTTTCCCCAGGTCTCACTGGCATGTAGAGTCATTCAGGCTTCAGTATGTCACACAACAAGGCTCTGAAGCGTTAACCACGTTGTTGGACTGTCATTAGCACACCAACCAAGTGGAACAAGAGCTGACCTGAGGATTGTGTTAGTCCTTCAATTGTGTCCAACTCTTTGCAACCCCACAGACTGTAGCCTGCAAGGGTCCTCTGTCCATGGAATTCTCCAGGCAAGAATACTGGAGTGGGTAGACATTCCCTTCTCCAGGGGATCTTTCTGACCCAGGGATGAAACCCAGGTCTCCTGCATTGCAGGCAGATTCTTTACTGTCTGAGCCACCAGGGACTTGATCTCAAAGATTATTGAAATAGAAAACTTGTAGGTATCCCCCCTCATGCTCTTTAGTTCTACTTTGTCGCTGCCAAGGATTCGTTTCCTTTGTTTAGAGGAGAGGACTACTTCCTCAGCCTCTCACTAGCCACACATCTAAGACTGGTTATTTCTTAGGTCTAATATATAGAGCATCTCAGTTTTTATTCTCTTATTGAAGTAACTAGGAAGAGATGTGGAAATATACACATTATAATTATTACAATGTTTATTATACTTTTAGAATAGTTCCTAAAATCATTGACTTGCCATACTTGTCAGTCTGTTATTTTCTCTATCCTTTAAGGCTGCTGAAGCTACATTTCTTTAAAGAGTAGTTCCCAACTCAGACTTTCTCCTGAGTTAATCTGCTTGAATTACTGACATTTTGGTGTATTTTAATATGGGAATTCAAAAAGGGATGTTTTTTCTTTTCAGTTTTATTTAAAAAAATATTTATTTATTTTTGGCGGTGCTGGGTCTTTGGCGATGCTGCATGCTGCGGGCTTTCTCTAGTTGCGGCATGCAGGCTTCAGTAGATTCTGTGTGAATAGGCTCTGTAGTCGTGGTGCACAGGCTCTGTTGCCTTGCAGCATGTGGAGTCTTCCCAGACCAGGGATCGAACCCACGTCCCCTGCATTGCCAGGCAGATTCTTAACAACTGGACAACCAGGCAAGTCCTCAGTTTTCAATGTGAGTTAGATTTGTTACATAGTTGTACAAGAAATTGTACTATGTATTTAATGTTAAAAATGCTCTAAGATAATGTTCAGGATCAATTGTTAGAATATGTTTATTTGCTTTTAGAATTGTGTTTTCTAATCCCATGTATGAGTAATCCACAAATATGAGAAGCTCGTGCCTCCATCTATTTTGTGGTGTCCTTAACTCCCTGTCCTGGGATACACTCTTGGGAACAGCTTTGTATGGAAAATAGTGGAGTGGGTGGATTAAAGAATTCCTCTAATTTTCCACACTTAGAAATATGTGATCTGTCATACCCATTTGCCCTTTGGAGATCTTATAATGACTTGGCATCTGGAGGAAAGTAGAGATTTTCCTGAATCCTCCTGTCTTTTTACATTTCTCCCTCTTTCTACTATGAAGATTTGTTAGGACTCTTGCTTCAGACCAGAGGTTATCTAGTCTTTTAAAAAAATATTTCTAACCTGGAGTTGGTAACAATCTTTTTCTTCCTTCCTGCAAAGAAAGAAGACTCTTTAATAACAAAATAATGATAACTAAATTTAGTACAAATCAGACTTTACAATGGACTTTCTAATAAAATCCTCCCAGCAACTCTGGGAGGCAAGCACCATTTTCATCATCACAATTGTAGACAAGAAGAGAGTAGTTTGTAGCCATATGATAGGAGAGATTCATATGGAATGTAAAAAGGAGGATAGCTTGACAAATGAATGGAGAGTTTTGAAATTTTGAACATTAAATTTTGGTTTTGATTGAAGTAAGGAACCAGAAGGGATCTATGAAGTCCAGCTCAATAGGCTTAATTTTCATACATAGAGACTTAGACACAAGGTGCTAGAGGTCAAGGACTCGCTGCTCTCAGAACTGGAACAGGGCACCCTGTCTAGAAGAGCAGCCTCTAGGGCAGAGCTGAACGTTCACCTTCCCAACGAGTTGCTTCCTCTTAATTAATTCTCAGCACTTCTATCCAGACTCGATGTAGAAAGAAGGCCTCACTTGCTGAGGGTACAGTAAGGACCTGTCCTGAAGTCACCTTTAAGGTAGAGTTCAAGACCCTCATTAAAATGCATCTCTGTGGGATGGGAAGGGAAAGACATGTGGGCAGTAGGCTTCGTGAGCCCACTAGCATGAATTAGCTGGTCTAATTGGTGTACTGTCACTGTGCAGTCTGACTTCCAAGGTGACAGCTGGCTGGGCTGGAACCTTTTTATTGAGCAATCAAGGAAATGAAATGCTATAGAGCACAGAATTGGAGAAGATGAACCTAAATGGGGCACCATGATGGACAGTCCTGGAGAGTTCAGTGGGCATTGGACAACTGGATTTGGCAGGTTGGGAGGACTCCAGACTGCACTCAGTTCTGCACAGGACCAATTCTATCTGACTCTTTCAGTGTGACCCCAGGGGTTCACTGATCATTCATTCATTTATCAAATATCTGGACTTATTTTTTTTTTTCATGGAATTTCACTGAGTTCATTATAGTTAGAGGAGACTAATTAATGAATTAAGCCAATGTCACATTGTGTTCCAAATACAGAAAGGCCCTGGTGGCTCAGATGATAAAGAATCTGCCTGCAATGCGAGAGACCCAGGTTGGATCCCTGGGCTGGGAAGATCCCCTGGAGAACAAAATGGCAACCCACTCCAGTATTCTTGCCTGGAAAATGCCATGGACAAAGGAACCTGTTGGGCTACAATCCATGGGGTCACAGAGTTGGACACTACTGAATGACTAACACACACAATTACAGAAAGGCATAGTCATTGCGAAGGAAAGGCTAGACATTGAGAGAACCCAAAGGTGAAAGTGACATAGTTCTTGTCTTCAGAGTCTACAGTCTAGTACACAAATCAGTATTGAATACAATGAGATAAAAGGGAGGCAGAGATAGGTACTTAAAGGAGTATACAGAAAGCATTGTACAATCCACGAATGGAGAACTTTTGTGCAGGTGAGGAGGATTAGAGAAGGATCCATAGAAGAGGTGGCATTTGAACTGGCTCTTGAAAGGTTGAGAAGAATGTCATTCCCAAATTCATATCTGCATGCCACAAGTCTCCCTTGAGCCCTAACTCATAGGTATAACCGCCCTGCCCACTTTCTCATGCAAATATCAGATAAAGTATCTCATACCGAACGTGTTTATAATTAGACTTGTTTTTACCACTCCAAACTGGCTTGTCCCCCAGTTTTACTCATCTCCGTTCTTCCAATTGGACAGATCCTTGCTCTGCTCCTAAATCTACCCCTTTCATTTTTGGCCAAAGTCAAGCTTTATGCATGCAGTAGATGATTGCTTTGTGAGACTTAGATTTTTGATGTGTTGATGAGACTGATACCTGGCTAAAAGAGACTTGATAGTATGTATTTATCTTAACTTTTTATTCTGTATTGGGGTGTGGCTGATTAACAATGTTGTGATAGTTTCAGGTGAACTGCGCAGGGACTCAGCCACACATATACATGTATCTCTTCTCCCCCAAACTCCCCTCCCATCCAGGCTGCCACGTAACATTGAGCAGGGTTCCCTCTGCTATACAGTAGGTCATTCTTGGTTATCCATTTAAAATACAGCAGTGTGCACATGTCACCCCAAACTCCCTAACTATCCCTTCCCCTTGGCAGCTGTAAGTTTGTTCTGTATGTCTGTGAACACTAAATAGTATTTAAAAAGCTCTAATGAAAGATGACGTTTTCTGTTTGTAAGACAATCCACCTAGTGGAGTCTGTTTGATCTGTACCCATGACTTAAAACTTACTTATATTTTAGAGGAATGAATGCATTCATAAGATTTGTGTCACCCTTAATTAACCAAGTATGATCTCACTGTGCATTTTCATTTGATTTCACAGCAAGAACATTGACACAGATGTCTTTACTTTCCTTATTCTACAGATGAGAAAACTGAAGGAGAATGAGCGATTTACCTGTGATATTACAGGTCATTCATAGAAGAACCTAGGAGGTGGCTTGGAGCCTCTAGGCAATCAGTGGTTCAGTCCTAGGGAAGGGACAGGAGTAGATTACACTAGAGAAGAAGGTTGGGACTTATTTGTGGAGAGCCTTGAATGCCCCTCTTCAGGATTCTTCTGAAACTGGGATTTCCAGAATAGGACCAACTCTTTCCCGGAATATGCTAGGTAATCCACACAGGCACAGCAAAATACTAAGTTCTGTATTCAGACTTGAAAAACCTTTTCTTTCAAATTAATTATTTTTGTTAGTGTCTTATAATATGGTAGTGCATTTTCAGAGAAAGACAGGAATACACAAAAGCACATACTTATAGCTCAATTTTTTAATTGGTGAAGTGAAATTATACTTTTTGACCAAGACAGTTTCATGATGACTGCAGTTGCCTTGGGAAAATTAACTGTGGGTACCATAGCTGGGAACTCAAGATAGCCCCATGCCCAAGGGTTCTTGAGCATGCCAGTTGCTCTGGTTTGTATAGGAAACCAAGGTGAGATAATACAAGTAAAAGCACCCCAAGGATGTAAAATAAATCAAAAGCATGCCAAAAGATGCAAACAGAATTTGTCTTTAAAACCACCCAACAGCTGATTTTAGATTCTTGGAAACCAAGGTCTGTGTTAAAGGTTAAGAGGAGAATCTTCAAAAGAAAGATGAGCAACTTGACACTGATGCTGTGGAAACTTTTTCAGATCTGACTGAGCAGATTTGAACTTGTTTATTTACTTGGCATTCCTACTGTCTGTTCTAGAATCCTTAGAGCCTCATCTGTGGGAAAATAGAAACACTGTAGAAAGTGGAACTGGGTTTTGAAACACCTGAACGGGTTTTTAAGGCACCTTTACCTTTTTATATGGGATGGCATTTATCATTCTGCGGTCCAGCACTGATAAAACACGGGCAGGAAGGCGTGCAGTGAAGGAAATAGCCGGGTGAAGAAATTGACTACCCAAGCATTAATAAGTAGGAGGTTCCATTTGTTCTCAACCCCCCTCCAGCTTCAACATGTTTTTATGCCCAGCCAGAGAGGCGGCATTTTTCTGTTTTTCAGAACTGAGCTGAACCTGTGTTTCAGGAGCTCTGGCTTGAAAAGGTTTTATTCTATGAGGAACAAAGTGGCAAACTTTCTAATTTAGTTAAAATTCCTGTAACTTAAGAACCAGCTCAAAAGGATCTTGGTGCAGAACGGTCTGTTTGCCAGAGTGAGGACTCCACTGGCGTGACAACTATTTTTAGGGAGAATGCTGGCAGGCAGCATCCTAATGAAAGGCACAACAGAAGTAGCCTAAATGCTTTCCTGCTCTGTCCAACCTCGACTGGAGAGAAGGCCTTTTTTACAACCACATTTTTCTGAGTTCAAAGGTTTTATGTGTCTGTGCATATTGCATGTGCTTCAACCACTGCTAAGTTCCATGGAGAGGGAAAAAAACAGATACCATTTGCAAACCCACAGCTTAATGGTGAGTTGTTGGTCAGGAATGATCAGTTTTAGGGCTCGAGGAAGGGCATATTGAAGGTTATCAAATCTGAAGTGTAACCAAAGAAAATGCTGGGTAAACCTGAGTAAGGCAGGGAAATCAAGCCTTTTCATGGAGAAAATAATGTGTGTGTTTTTTTTTTTTGTTATGAATGCCTTTTTTGAAGGCAAGAGTTATTTTGTTAGAACAAGGGAGTCTACTTAAACAACAGGAATATAAACAGGACCTTCTTTTCTGTCTGCTGACAGTTTTGGGTTTCTTGTGGGAGAATTTTAGCTGGGAGAGTGGAGGGGAGCAGGAGCCCTGTGCTGGCTGGAGGTCAGGAGACCTGGCCTGGCTTGTCTATGTCAAGAAATGACTTTTGGGTTTGACCTTGAACCAGACCTTCTGCTCCCAGACCTGTTTCTGCTCCTGTAAGTGGTGCTTCTTCTGTGAAGTGGTACTTCATAGGCACACCTGAATCACCTCCCAGCTATAAGAATATGACTCTATACCTGTTGCTTTCCATGCTTCTCCTTTCCTCACTACACATGAGAATAATTCCTTTCTTCCAACAATGGAGCCTTGCTCTGGTTCGGCCCTGTGTTCTCCACTGTGGTGGGCAGATCAGCACCAAGTACCACCTTCCATGGAGTCTAACCCACATTTGTCCGTATGCTGTGATGTTATGTTACCTACCACTTAGAAAAAACTACACAACAGTTCTACCTATTGTTGTTATTGTTCAGTCGCTCAGTCGTGTTTGACTCTTTGCAACCCCATGGGCTGCAGCATGCCAGGCTTCCCTGTCCTTCACTAGCTACTAGAGCTTGAGGTCATTTCCATTGCATCAGTGATACCATCCAACCATCTTGTCCTCTGTTGTCCCCTTCTCCTCCTGCCCTCAATCTTTCCCAGCATCAGGGTCTTTTCCAGTAAGTTAGCTCTGTATATCAGGTGGCCAAAGTATTGGCACTTCAGCTTTAGCATCCAGTCCTTCCAATGAATATTCAGGACTGATTTCCTTTAGGATTGACTTGTTTGATCTCCTTGCAGTCCAAGGGGCTCTCAAGAGTTTTCTCCAACACCACAGTTCAAAAGCATCAATTCTTCGGCACTCAGCTATCTTTGTGGTCCAGCTCTCACATCCATACATGACTACTGGAAAAACCATAACTTTGACTATATGGACCTTTGTTGGCAAAATAATGTCTCTGCTTTTTCATACACTGTCTAGGTTTTTCATAGCTTTTATTCCAAGGAGGAAGTGTCTTTTAATTTTGTGGCTGCAGTCACCACCTGCAGTGATTTTGGAGCCCAAGAAAATAAAGTCTCTTATTATTTCCATTGTTTCCCCATCTATTGTCCATGAAGTAATGGGACCAGATGCTGTGATCTTAGTAGTTTGAGTGTTGAGTTTTAAGCCAGCTTTTTCACTCTCCTCTTTCACTCTCCTCTTTCAAGAGGCTCTTTAGTTCCTCTTCATTTTCTGTCATAACAGTGGTGTTGTGAGCATGTCTGAGGTTATTGATATTTCTCCTGGCAATCCAGCTTATGCCTCATCCAGCCCAGCATTTCATGTGATGTACACTGCATATAAGTTAAATAGGCAGGGTGATGATACACAGCCTTGTTGTACTCCTTTTCCAATTTTGTATAAGTCTGTTGTTCCATGTCTGGTTCTATTTCTTCTTGACCTGCATACAGGTTTCTCAGGAGGCAGGTAAGGTGGTCTGATATTCCCATTTCTTTAAGAACTTTCCACAGTTTATTGTGATCCACACAGTCAAAGGCTTTAGCATAGTCAATGAAGCAGAAGTAGATGTTTTTCTGGAATTCTCTTGCTTTTTCTACTTGGGTTGTCAGCTGTGGGATGCACCCTGAATTCAGAAACTGATAATAATGTACGCCTCTTTGATGCAATGTAGCCATTAAAGACAGTGTAGTGATTGGTAGAACAGGTAGTGGGGGACACACCAGAGAGATGAACATGGGAAGGATGTTTCTGAAAGTCTTTCCAAAGACTACTAGGTCTGTTGAGGGGATTGGTGGCATTAAAAGCCAGACTGCCTGCCATAGTTTTGTTCTCAGCTCTGCCACTTACTGGCTGTGTGACCCAAGACAAGTTTCTTCATGTCTTTGTAACTCAGTTTGCTCATCTGTGAAATGAGTGATGAGGATAGTAATTGCTTCATAGGAGTGTGGTAAGGATCATGTTAATGAATGAGTGTAAAGTATGTGGAACAGAGCCAGGCACTTAGTAAGCACCCCCTAAGTGTTCTGATTGATGTGGGTGTGACTGTATGGTCAATGGCTGGATCCCCCTCCAGGATGTGAGCTCTGGGAAAGCTGGGGACAGGCTTATTTGCTCTCTCATCGTAGTTCCTAGTGCCTGCCAGTACCTACTATATAATTAAGTGCTCAGTAAATATTTGTGAAAATGAATTTGCTCTTTATTATCTCCTAGGGCTTCCCAGGTGGCACAGTGGTAAAGAATCTGCCTGCCATTGTAGGAGATGTGGGTTCAGTCTCTGGGTTAGGAAGATCCCTTGGCGAACGGTATGGCAATCCACTCCAGTATTTTTGCCTGGGAAGTTCAATGGACAGAGGAGCCTAGTGGGCTACAATCCATGGGGTCACAAAGAGTTGGACATGACTGAGTGACTGAGCGTGCGTGCACTCACACACACATACTAGACATTAGCCAGTATTCACTGACCTCACGACACACACACACACATTGGACATTAGCCAGTATTCACTGACCTCACAAGGCTCTTTCATGAAATGAGCATGACAAAAACCCATTGCAATTAGTTTTTGTACAGTTAGCAAATGTATCAGAGAACTGTACTCTTAGGTCCTTCCTTGCAAATGATAGGTGTCTGTCTTATCAGCCTGTAGATTCTGGCCTCCTAATAAGGACAAAAGTAGATGCTAGAAATAAGTAAGAAGACCCGTTGTTCCCATAACTCTACTTTCTCAAGGCTCTGCTGATTGGAAGGCAGATGATGTCCTTGAGCGACTCCACAACCCAGATAAGGCTGTCGTAAGACAAAAGGACTGTCCCTGCTTTGACAAATGGGACTGACCTTCCAGTCCTGGTGAAACATTCTGGCTTCAACAAAGTCTGTATCAGGTGGGAGATGATATATGGCTGGAAGTATGTAAATCCACAGGCAGGTGTTAACTGGCTGCTTTGTTATGCAATTAACCCACAATTCGCAAGCACCTCCAAATAAGTAGGTAAGTTGTATTTGCTGTCTCTCCTGCCTTTTTTTTTTTATTTATTTTTTTATTGAAGGATAATTGCTTTACAGAAGTTTGTTGTTTCCTGTCAAACCTCAACATGGATCAGCCATAGGTATACATATATCCCCTCCCTTTAGAACTTCCCTGTCATCTCCCTCTCCACCCCACCCCTCTAGGTTGATACAGAGCCCCTTTTTGAGTTTCCTGAGCTGTACAGCAAATTCCCATTGGCTGTCTACTTTACATATGGTAATGTAAGTTTCCATGTTACTCTTTCCATATATCTCACTCTTTCCTCCCCTCTCCCCACGTCAATAAGTCTATTCTTTATGTCTGTTTCTCCTGGCTTTTTAGTGAAGTGTCCACATTAAGAAACACTCTGAGAAAGAAAGATTCATTAGTCTTAGATCCTGAGAGTCTCTCTCTGAATTAAGATTCTGTAATTTAGCTTCAAATAACAGTTATTTAAACACAAGATGAGTCAATGAGTAAAATTGGAGGGATTTTTTTTTCTTTTTCTTTTTTTTTTCCTTAGTATGTTTGCCTTGGTACCACCTCCAGCAGTCAAGGAAGGTAACTTCAGAAATATCCTGATTCTATCAGGCTGGAAGTGAAGTAGCAACCAAGGA
Source organism: Bos indicus x Bos taurus (assembly GCF_003369695.1). Taxonomy (NCBI): domain Eukaryota; kingdom Metazoa; phylum Chordata; class Mammalia; order Artiodactyla; family Bovidae; genus Bos; species Bos indicus x Bos taurus. The sequence continues at coordinate 42,154,764 of NC_040085.1, forward strand.
ATGAGAATTTCACAGTTAATCTGAGCCCAAAGAAGAAAAGATATCTTCTGTTATTTGGTTCTCTGTCAACAGTTTCAGATAGGAGCTTGCTTTTCCATCCATTATCTTTTCCTCTGATCCAACACATCAGCTTGGTTCTCTTTCTCTGAAGTTAATCCAAATTTCTGTATTTTTCCAAAATACAGAAACTTTCAATTCAATGTCACTCTATTTTCAGATACTTGAACTTTTGAATTCCTAATTGAAATTTTGATTCAATTTGTAAAAATGAGGACTGGGAGGGCATGATAATTATCTTCAAACAGTTGAAGATCTGTCATGGGAAAAATGAAAAACATAGTTTTATAAGTATGTAGAACAAGGGACGCATGCTGTAGAGGGGTTTTTAATTTATTATAAAGGTGTGCTGTTTGTCAGTCAAGGATGAGCAAAAATGAAATTGGTTATTCCAGGAGATAGTAGGTTTCTCACACTAAGATATGCCATGGATTTGGCAGGGTTTGCAGATTTGGTAGACATTCATGCTGTTTTCCAGTATCTGACTCTTCTCTCATTCAGGTCACATAGAAGACTGAAATTCCTGGCCCTCTTGTGGTCCAGTGAAACTATGTGACTACTTATGGCTCTTATATCTAGCCCATAATATTTAATTATGGAACTTTAAGGATGCTCCTCCATGGCCAGTATAATGTAAAAATCACATGGAGCTTCCATCAACTTGATGCCCAGGGGGTAACCATAAGCAGAGACCTCTGGTGTCCTACAGTGGGCATGTAGCAAGAAGGAGAAATAAACACCGCTTTTAAGCCATTGTGGTATTACTGAACTCATCCCAAACAGGGACTGGGTTCCCTTATTCCTGGGTAGCAGCAAGCTCAGGAAGATCGTTTCCTCCTCCAGCCTCAGGGTTGGATTTTGGTTGGTCACAGCCAATCATGGCTCTTTAATTTCTTTTTTTTGGTGGGATAACACCACCCATGGCTGGTCACATGATCAGGTTCCGGCTGATGAGACTGAAGAGCGGTCATGGGTGGGAGCAGCCTTTGAAAAAGGTTTTCTTTCCTTACAAAAAGAGGGAAAAGAACAAGGAAAGAAATTATTTTCTTTCCACTGTTGATTGTTTTGTGTGAGACTGAGATATTTGAGTGGGGAAAGTCTATTTCAGACAGAGAGGGTGGAGATGACACAATAAAAATAGAAATAAAGTGCATAGTAAATTTAATGCACTTGACTTGAATCATCCTGAAACCATTCCCCTCATCCTAGTCCATGAAAAAATTGTCTTCCATGAAATCATTCTTTTGTGTAAAAAAGGCTGGGGATCACGCATTAGAGTCTTCTAAGAATTAGAAGGGAAACAGAGACACTTGTCTCTTGACTCCCTTTTGTCTCAGTGGGGCCATGATGGCCTTCACAGTCACGTTTATAATCTCCTTTATGACCAGGTCTTTGCCCTCCTCCCTCCAAATGCCAGTGGAGGTAACTTGTGGAATTCATTATTCCAGGAGGTAGTGCAGTTTGTGCTCAACAAAGTGAAGTTCCCACTTCCTAACTCCACAGCCAGGCAACTGATACTTCCACTTGCTTGTCTCATAGGTTCCTCAATCTCAGCTTCAAAACCCATTTCTCCTTGTAGGGTCCCTGTCCCAGTAAAAAGAATCATAGACTTCGCTGTTACTCAAATTAGAAATCTGGGAATGACTCACTTCCGCTAATCACACCAGCTACTATAGGTTTCAATTACATTATCTTTGTTTTCGTTTTATGGAATGAGACTTGTCTTGGGTGATTCCCACCCCATTGCCTGGTCACTTGTTGGTGTTTTCTGTGTATTTGTACTTTGCCCTGGGTTTTCTTTTCAAAAACAAGCCTCTTCACAGACACTTAAAGATTAAGCAGTACACCGTGGTGGGTGTGGTATATGCTCTGCTGCTGCTACTGCTAAGTCACTTCAGTCATGTCCGACTCTGTGCGACCCCATAGACAACAGCCCACCAGGCCTCCCCGTCCCTGGGATTCTCCAGGCAAAAACACTGGAGTGGGTTGCCGTTTCCTTCTCCAATGCATGAAAGTGAAAAGTGAAAGTGAAGTCGCTCAGTCGTGTCTGACTCCTAGCGACCCTATGGACTGCAGCCTACCAGGCTCCTCTGTCCATGGGATTTTCTAGGCAAAAGTACTGGAGTGGGGTGCCATTGCCTTCTCTGGTATATGCTCTACAAATGCTTTTTCCATAGATACTTGAGCAAGGCAGACTTTCCAACATCACTGAATGTAGAGTTAAACCTAATATTCTTTGAGTCTTCCTGTCCCCAGGGGAATTTCTTTGCAAATATTACCTAATATTTGTTTCCCCTTGTTTATGATTTTTTAAAAAGGTGTACTATTTTGTTTCTCATGTAACACATGTAGCTCATCTTATTTTCTGTTGTCCTTAAGGATAGCATGAAATCTCTCCTACCCCGCAAAGACTTCCTAACAAGTGAGGCAATGTTTACTCATCCATCATGAACGGGTGACACGGTCTAGGCTGAGAGAAGCCTGCTTATGAAAACAGAATGGCCAACCTCTAGCCACCAGGCCTTCATGGTGTACCCACTGGGCCCAGATCTGCATTTGTAGAAAAGGCTACACTGTCTGGAGAAATGAGCACTAGTCAAGAGACAGGAAAAGGAATTAAGTCTACAGAATACAATTTGTCACCTAACACATCACTTACATGAAAGGAGATCTGAGCAGGGATATCAGGGTAAAGGCCAGGGTGAGGGGACCCTTCCCTCTTAGCTGGGTGAATGGGCTGCAAGGACTCTAGCTCTTTAGTGTGAACACTCATGAAGGGGCATGGACCCAATAATAATAACAACAAAATACAGCATCGATGATAGATGCTCTGTTCTGTTTTGAGAGCATTACATGTTTCATCTCCTATAATCCCTTCAATAACCCAATGAGGTGAGTATTATTATCACACCCATTTTATCTATGAAGGAAGCTGGGGCACAGAGAAATTGAAAATGCCTGAAAGTGACTGAGCTGGGACTTGAACCCCAGGCAGTCTGGGTGCAAAGTGTGGTACACTCTTGCCTCTCCAAACAGAGAATGAGCCTGAAGCATTTACTACTGACTTGGTAGTTAATTTTCTGTCCTCATGTCAAGCAGCTCTCTCTCTCCACTTGTAAATGCCTGTAATGACACTCCTGGTGTTTGAACACTCATGGATCTGGTGTTTGGGGGGAATCCCAAGAAGATAGTGGTAGACATGGCGAATTGGCCTCAGAATGAGCTGAGCATAATGGAACGGATTTTCTGAAGTCAGTAGAGCCCTGAGACCAAAACAAAAATGGGGATCCACTGACTCATAGACACTCAGACTCCTCACCTCAGGAGTTTCTCTCCCACCCATGCCTGTCCAGCTGGTGATGTTCAGGGCTGTGTGTTTGATGAATGAGGGAAGGAATGAGTGAAAGGAAGACATTGGAAATGGATACGAGCATGGCCCTCTTGCTGGGGTAGAGCAGCCAAACAAGAGGCCCGACTACCCTCCTGCTCAAACCCCTCTTGCACAGTCTTGCTGAGCCTTGGCTTTATGGGGGGCGCTCCCTCCCAGCATTACAGCCTGCCAAAATGCCACCATCTCCTGAGGCCCAGCTCTAGGCTGTGCTCCCCTACGATGCCCTGCTGGCCCCTAGGCCTCCCCACCTTGTCCTTTGCAGACTCCCTTAGCGTATGGTCTCATTTAAACAACCCCCAGGCATAGTTTTACTCACAGTTGTTGCGTGAGTCTTCTGCTCTGTATCAGTATGGAAAGTTCTAGAAGATGGAGGCTCTCCTCACTTTTCCATGCTCCTTCAGAGCCCCCACTATACTGGCCCACTACTACTTGTGCGTTTCCTTGTATCCCACACATTTCAGTTGGATTTGCAGGGTAAAAGAAAAAGGGAAGCCTGAGAGAAAGAAGGTAGTTTGCTTTTGAAAGACAGAGAGATGCTTCCCTAATAAAAGATAAAATGGCCAAATGAGGGTAGGCTTGTGCCCCTGAGATAAGAGGAAAGGTCATTTATTTAAACAGTAAATGGCTAGAAATGCAGAATGGATTTATAGGGTGCCTACAAATCCATAAAAAAGCTTGCACACAGATGCATGCATATTAATCCCGAATTGGCTATGAAATTTATCTTCATGAGTAAAGAGAAGAGGGATTGTTGATCCTGTTATGATTTTTACCCCCATCTTTCCAAAGAAGACAGGATTAATACCAGGAGAGATAAATCATGATGTGATTTTTGTATATATGCACAAAGCAAACACAATGAATATTTGATTTTCTCCAACTTCTGCAGGGCTAAATCAATTTGAAGAGATAATGGTAGAGGATTAAGTTATTGGAAAGTGTGTAACTATAAAGTTTTGAATACAGTTAACTCACAAGTTATTACAATTTCAGTATAACATCTGTTATCATTGAAATAACAGATGTGTTGTGTATTGTGAAACTAAGAGAAAATTGGATATGCACACATTTTTCAAAAGAAACCAGACTCCTATTAAATTGTTTGTGAAATGCAATACTGTAAAACTTATTGCAAGAGTAGATGGGGTGTCTCAAAAGGAGGCTATATCACAAATAATACTATTAATGGAAAGTCATCTTAACATAGGCGGCCACTGAAATGTTATATGAACTCCTGCACTTTGGCAAATCACAAAAAAAGGAAGTTACCATACTTAAGGATTTAGAAAAATGTCATGCTGCAAAACAGAAAGTAGCAATCTGTAAAAGTGAGCTTGGTGTAATGAATGATGATTTCCCAACTCTGCGATCCACGCTTACTGCCTTTGTTTTTAATCTTTTATTGCATAACTCTAGAGCTAACTCCTTGTATACAGTGAGTTATGTCCACCATCCTTTTCAGCAGTCATATTTTCTGAAACCCAGAGTTGGGACTTGTTCTTTAATGAGACCATGTTGATGTGCAGAAATGAGGGAAGAAAAGATTTGACATTTGAAGTTTTTCTCATGAAATCTGGAATATATGGTCAGTTTTCCTGTGTTGCCCAGCGGGTGCTAGCCTTAAAGCAGAGACTCAGAAACTATTTCCTCATGGGTCTAAATCGCACCTTGCTCCTCACCCAGTACCACCCTTGAGGCACCTCTGTGAGTTTTCTGATCACAGTATTGTGATTACATGGTTGGTAGCATTCAGCTAATATTTTGTCTAGAGTCTTTGAAAGCTGTTGCTACATTTTTCTTTCTCTACCTGTCCACGATTGTGCTTTTCTTTTTTGGAAGGTCTGGGGAGACAAATTCCAGTGTATTATTATTTATCAAGTTTCGTGGTCAGCAAAGAATATACCCGAAATGTGAGGTTGGAAGTAGTGGGGGGAGATCTAATTAAGCTTGACTTGCTCTGGTTTTCAATTCTCCCACCGTTGACAGCTCACTGCTAGGAGAAGGAGGTCCCAGTTGGTCTCCACCACAAAAAGGTTTCTAATAAAATATTCAGGATAGCTGAGGACCTTCAGAATGGGTAATTTTATTCAACATACACTATGATCTGCTGCTGGTTGTGGGCTCTAGACCAATACCCAGGAGCTTCTCTTGGAGTGCCTGGCTGTTATGCATTATGCTAGAGTATTCTGTGAAAAGTCAATTTACTTGGAGTCAGAGACACGATATTTTAACTTGGAGACTAAAATTGTCCCTGGGGTTTAGTTTGCTGCCATGATTAACTTCTTTCTGTTCTGCAAATCCTGGATTTATTTTTAACTGCTTCAATGCTGCATTTTTTAAAGACTCACGAATGGTTAAAAAATAGAGAGAGAAAAAAATCATGCAAGAAATAAATCTAGGACTCAGGAAGAATGCTCTGATAAAGTGCAGACTTTCATTAAATAATGCCTGTAGTGAGTTTACCTGCCGTTGGCTTTGCCTCTGGTTTCGAGAGCCTGCCTAACCAGGCCTAGGACTTAATGAGGTGGCTCCCTTCAGTGTCTTAGACCCTTAGCTCTCAAAAATCTCTATCTACAAACCAATTTTTCCCATCCATTACAAAACGAGCAGGAGAAATTGAATGCATGTGTTGAAATCCCTGTTAATCAATTGGACGATTCCCCTTGGATTGTGGTTGAAGAGCAAGTTTTCATTATCTCTAATAATTAGCATCATCTTTTTTGAAATTAGCTGAATGGACTGACACAGTAATCTGTGGTGGATATGTCATGCGTCTTTCCATTATTAACTTTTCTGGGAGGAGGGAAAAGTGAGTAGGGAAAAAAAATGGACTCTGGGAATTTTTTTCTTTTCTTATCTCAGTGGCATTTAACATGAGCATGTTGCAGGTGGGGTCTATTTTAGATGTTCCAGAAGTGTAATGAGTGTGAGCTTTGGGAACATAATCAACAACTTGAGTCCTGTTCCTCCCATTTACTTGCTGAGTAAAACTGGGCAAGCTACTTACCTCCCTAAGTTCACATTTCTGCCTCTGTAGAATGGAGATGATGATAACGCCTTCCTTATAAGGTGACTGTAAAGATTAAATGAGAGACTGCACATAAAGCACTTAAGAATTTACTGGCACTTAGTAAATACCCAATACATTGTAGCTACTGTTACTGCAGCTTTATTACTTTAGGCAGCTGTCACATTAAATGGAAGTTCTTCTTATTCATCAGATATTGATGCATTCACTTAACCACTATGCTGAAGGCTGCTGATGGGGCCATGAGACACATAGAGAGACAAATCACTCATTCATGTAGGGGGATCACATGTGGTCAGAAATGTTCCTGGCAGAAGGTGGGAGGTGACAAGTGTCCTTGAAGATGAACAGGGCAGTGTCTGGCACACTGGTGCTAATGAGATGATTCCCCTTCAAGTGGTTGACAGCAGAGGTTATGGGACAGACCTACAGAGCAATTCTGTGGTTTCTGACAGCAGAACCGCCCCCAACCCCACACCCCCACCAAACTTAGCTCTGTTTTTGAGGCTATTGTGGAGTGAATGTTTATGTTCCGATTCACAGATTCATATGTTGAAGCCATTCATCCCAGTGACAGTATTTGGAGGTGGGACCTTTGGGAGGTGATTAGGTTTAGATGTGATCATGATAGTGCAGCCCCTCTGAGGGCCTTAGTGCCCTGGTAAGAGGAAGAGACAAGATAGCTCCCCCCTACCCTGCCATGTAAGGGCACAGCAAGAGGGTGGCTGTTTGCAAGCCAGGACTGGGTTTCTACCAGGAGCCACATTTGCAGGCACCTTGGTGTTGGACTTTCCAGTATCTAGAACTATGAGAAATGAATGCCTCTTGTTGAAGCCATCTGGTCTATGGAATGTAATAGCAGCCCAGGCTAAGCCAGAAGGCTTCTGTGAACTCGCTGTTATCCTTTTCACAGATCTCTTTCTTGCTTCAGTCAGCCAAAGTCCATCTGCTGCTTGCCACCGTCCGGCAGCTGACCAGTGTGCCCATCAGTGGTGGGATCTGCATTCCCATTGAGGCACAGCCTGTGTCTCCAGTCCTCTCTGCCTGCCTTCTTCTTTTTCATCCTGCTCCAACAGGCTAATTCCTTCAAGGCTCCCTCATTCATCTTCCAGAGTGAAAGAATCTGAATGGCCTAGTTAATCACAGGGGGCACAGTGTGACATCAGACCACCCCAGTGGAATGAAGTCAGCCTGGAGGTGGGGACACCTCTGGTCTAGTTCGGGGAACAGGTGTACTTGAGGTGGAGCTTGGGGCATCTTCCCTCCATGTGGGGCACAGAGAGGGCATGTCCCCTGAACAGAGCTGGTGAGTGCGGTAGGCACCGTGACTGATGTTTCTAGGACAGTTTTCACCGTGTGACATAAAGTGAGGCCCAACATCCCCAATGGGATATCTGGGAGACATGCTGACTCCACCCTTCCTCTACTGTCACTATTTCTAATGGCTTCTCCTGACTTCATGCTTCTAGCAGTGTTCTCACTAAATAGTAGACTTTCTGTGATTGCAACATTTTTGAACGCTGTTTATGTTATTTACCTCTCTTTCTCTTTTCCCTCTTTTCTGTGGATTCCTTAAGGTCAGGAACCAGCTTATAAACACAAACCTAGTGTAGAGGTGGACGCATCAAAGTTCATGTTAGGGTGTTAATGGCTGTTGCAATAAACAGACTTCCAGGTACAAATATGATGGTTTGAAGTCCATTTCCTCCTTACATGAGGACCCACATAGGAGTTCCTGATTAGTGGGTGGTCTTCTAGCGATCAGGGATCAGGACCATCTATCAAATGGCTTCACTGCTTCAATCTGAGGCCTTCCAGGGCTCCATGCTTATCTGCCTCAAACTGGAAGGAGGGTTCCATGTTCAGTGTTTCATAAGTGAGGACTGGAGGTGGCACATTTCATTCCTGTTGACCTTCCGCTGACTAGAGCCTGTCGCATAGCTGCCCTTCAATGTAAATGATTGGGAATTATAGTCTTGCTGTGGACCTAGAAGAAGAGGAAATGGTTTGGCATGCAGCTGGTTAACCTCCTGAGTCTTGAACTGGCATACGAAGAAAGAGGAGAATCTGAATGGATAGAGATGAGGGAATGGTACCTCAGAGAGCAGTGGGCTTGAGGACTGGAGTAGGGAGAGGGTTGGTTGTGAGGAACGCAGAGTGGAAAGCTAACCACTTCTCCCCAAAGTCCCTGATTTGAGATTTCAGAAACAAAAATGAAGATGCTTACTGAGGACCCATAATGCCTGGTTCAAATCTCAGTTCACATACTTATCAGCTGTGTTATCTGGCTTATGTTCTCTGCACTTCATTTCCTTATCTGTGAAATGGGGACAGAGATAGTTTCCACCTCCTTAGGCATGTTGCCAAGATTGAATAAATTAACACCTGTAAAGGAATATGGGAGAGAGCTTGGCATACAATAAAGAGTCAACAAATGTTACTACTTTTACTCTTTCCATGCGTATGAATATAAAGTGTGTGTGTGTCTATAAATTATAACACCATGAGGTCATAGATATAGAAATATGGGGTAAGGGAGAGAGAAGGGAGGATGGTCAAGGATTTAATTTCAGCTTTGTATTGATACTTTGGTCACTAACTAATAATTCCATGACACTCACTCACTCTTGTTAATCTTAGTACTTCAGACAGTAAGTTTTTTTCTTCTGATGGCCTTTGCTCTCCCACCAATTATCAGCTGGTTCTTCCATGACATTTGGTTATACATTTGGTATTTTGTGTTATGACATAAATCTCTTCTCTCTCCAAGCTTTTGTCTGAAGTTTGGCTCGTTTGTCCAAGGGCTATAATGATGCTCATTAGTATTGGAAGGACCTAGCTACTGCCGGCTTCTTTAGAGCAAAAGCCCCACTCATGCCGGCCTTTATTCCAGTAGGGTGTGCTGCCCATTAATGCAAGGTCATTGCCAGTTCCTGCTTTCATTTCCCCCTGCCTTTCTGTGCTCCTCTGGCTTGCCTCTCCTATTGCCCAGCGGGTTGCCTTCCATGGTCAAAGGCCACCTCCCATCCACTGTCTCACTTGGGCCACAAGTTCTTGGGGTTCTATGGTACCACCCCCAAGACAGCAGCTGCCTTGAGCTGACAGCTCCCCCAACCAGAAGCCAGGAGGGGCGGAGCCGCAGCCTCCGGAGAAGTGACGGGTACTGGCCACAGGCATTTGATGAACTACCTCTCTGCATTCTTGCTTCATGGAGAGGCCCAGTGGAGCGGGTTTGCCAAGTTCTCAAAGAAGAAAACACTGTGTTTCCACTCGACTTCACATTTCGGAAGTAAACTCGCCGGGCAAGTCCTTCCATGAGGCTCATGTAACTTTAATGCCTCGTCCTGGCATTGTTTCCTGGCCTGGCTGGTCCTGGCCCCACTGTGTGGCCTCCTGGAGGACAGGATTTGTTCCGTGCCTCGAGGGCATGCTGTCCCAGGTCAGCAGATGGCCTTCTGATGACTGTTTCCAGCCTGTCTTACCTGACCATTCCTTCACTGTATGAACAGATGTTTCCTTCACTTCAGAGCTGCCCAACCGGATTGGTGATTTTTCTTCTGGCCTTTTGTTTGCACAGGACATAAATCTTTCTCTTCTTCTGACCTGGCCTGCAGTTCCATCCACCTGTGCCCGCCTGGAGCAATGTATAACTCTTGCCAGTTCTGTTTCCTTTGCTCGCTTCAGCCTATAAACCAAACTTTCTTCTCCCTTCCACCCACCCCCTCTTCTGGGCTGATTCAGCACTCTCTTAGCACCTGGCTGCCAGTTAACACTTAACCACAAAAAAGACATTATTTTATGGGTCTGACCTGAATTGGAAACTTCCAATAGAATGAGATATGCAATAGAAATCTCCATCCCATTGGCCTCCTTTCTTTCTTTTTCTAGAGTCTGAGGAGACTTAATTTACACCAGGTTAGCAGCAACCGTGTTAATTGAAAATGAGTTAATTAAATAACTTGATACTTTGAGCTGTCAAAATATAGCGAGTCAGTTGAATCAATCCAGTTAAATGTTTAACAATGATCCCCAAAATCGGATATGAATGTAAGAAGAAAGGAAAGGGACTGTGTTCCTAAGAGGGCACTCTTGTGGAGTCTAGATTATTACAAGGCAAACACTATTGACTTTTCCAATTGTTGCAACTGCTTCAGTGGTGCTTGGTTTGAGACTTTTATTTAGGTTTTCTGGACTAGAGAAGAATCCCTCAGCATATTTTCTTGTTGCCTTCTTTTTATTGCAGGTGTAAAATGCTCTCAAAACATTGTTTTTCACCTTCAGTTAGAAACCAAGAATGTGAAGCATTCATGTTGTAGCAACAGGCTGGTCAGAAAGGGGCCTCAGCTGGGGTTACAGTAAAGTTTGCAGTAGAATGAAAGAGCTCCTTTGCCTCTAGAATGTACCAGCCACACAGTCACTTGTATTACTGTTCATAGATGGCTGCTGGTTGGGAATGCCTGGCTACATTTCTATTTCTTCAGGATGTTAGCTCGTGAGTTTTTTTAAAAATGGATCACACACACTTGTAGTTTTTACTTTGCAGCAGGTCAAGATTTGTTGGGTAATTAAAACCTAAGTCTTTTTGACAAGGAGTGTAGGTAGCATGAGAGATGCCTTCAAGACTTAGGCTGAATTGACGGAGCAGCCAGCATCTGGGGGGACGATTCTGACAATCCATCCGTTTGATAGGTCTCTTCACCTCAAAGAACTGGTATGCTGAATCCATCCCACTTGAATTAACTGATCATTCCATTTCTTTGGCAGAGCAGGATAACAGTTTATAGCATGTGTATGATGGTTTTTGGGCTTCCTTAGTGGCTCAGTGGTAAAAAATCTGCCTGCCAGTGCAGCAGACATAGGAGACACAGGTTCGTCCCTGGGTTGGAAAGATCCCCAGGAGAAGGAAACAGCGACCCACTCCAGTATTCTTGCCTGGAAAATTCCATGGGCAGGGGAGCCTGGCAGGCTACAGTCCGTGGGGTCGCAGAGTCGCACATAACTTGAATGACTGAGAACAGCACAGCATGAGCCTTTTATTTTCCAATGTGTTTTCACGTCTATTGTGTCTTTGGATTCTCACCTCAATTTACATGGAGGAAAAGGAGATCCAGAGTGGTTTGCCTGGGTTGGCTAAGGTTCTAGAACTTGTTAGCACCAGACCCAAAATTATATGCTAGATAATATCGTGATTCCTACAACAGTGAAATATTTTCATTTCACGTATACCTTCAGAAGTACACTCTGAATTTTAAAAGCGCTAGCACATAAGGGGAGCCAACTTAAGCTTATGTAGAACTCTTTCACCCCCCACAGCAAAGTTCACACTTTGTGGTACAGTTTTCTGTCTTTTGTCTCTAATAACCAACTTCTGGCATTGCCGCATCCTCAAGTATTATGTAAGTCGTCCAATCAAGAGTTCATTATGCACACTCTAGGAGTGTTAATTCTAAGACCAAGCCACTCTGGCTGAATAACATCCCTTGAACATTTATCATTCATATATGGTACTTATGTAATTTGTAAAGTAAATAGAACTTTCAGGTGTTCAGGATGGTAAATATTTTGTTGTCGGTGGATGGAGTATAAAACTTGGGTAGTGACGGGGAGAAGAGAACCGTCTAGTTGTGTCTTTTTATTTTAAAGCTGAGGAATTCAAGGCCCAGAGAAGTGAAGTGACTCTATCCAGACTTGTGCTATTTAACACCAGACTCAGGTCCTCTACATTTCAGCCTGGTACCTATTCACCATGGTGTCATGCCAGTAACGGGAGCCTGACTGCCCAGCCTCATGGAGGGTGATAGAAGCCTTCCCACTGAGACCCCTGCCTCTCACAGTGGCCATGTGTATAGATAAAACCATGGCATAATTATAGTTTTTTTTTTTTTTTAAAGCATGGGACTTAAGCAATTTATTATCAAAGTATTTAAATTACTTATAGATGCATCAGTGTTCTTCTTGTTCGACTCCTCTGTATTGAGCCTTGTTTAATAATTTGTAAATTCACTAGAAGTTAGGATCACACTCTATTTGCTTTATTGGTAAGGCTCCTGAAACCACAAGTATTGCATATTTAAAATAATGATAGCAAATATGTAATGAGAGCTTCCCCTATACAAGCATTTTGATTACATTTTCCCATTTAATTCTGTCAAATACCTATGAAGCTGCTCCTCTTATGATCTAATTTTATAGACAAGGAAACTGAAACCCCTGTCCCCCAAATGGTGAAGTTGTGATCTGCTCACATGGTCTGATTCTCAAACCTGCATTTTCAAAATTGCTGTTTAGCCAAGTCAGTCATATTTCAAAAAAATTCAGGAACTTCTCATGCTGTTTGATTTCTTTGATAACTACAAAATGAACTGCAAGTTAAAAATATAATTTGCTTAACATTCTCAGCTAAGAACTTCTGGATTTGGTAACCAGGGAATGCCAGGGTGGATGCCCTCCTGAATTCATTCAAGAGGGCTTTCCATGGGTGTTGACTACCCACAAACACCTTTTAGAAGGACTTTTGGGGATGAAACTTCTCTGGAAAGTTCTGTACCACTAAACAAATGTCTAAGCACACATAAGGAGCAGTTTGTATAAGAATCTCTTTTATAAAGCAAAGTAGAGGTTTAAAGTGTGGCTTTTTCCATCACAGCAGAGGTGCTGGGCTCAGCCACTGGGAATGGCCTGAGAACAAGTCCACATAGAAGAAATCTGAACTGAGCAGAGAGATGGCAGGAAAAAAAAGAGATTTCTTTTATAATGTTTTAAAAATATTTCTTCTATTTATTTGACTGCGTTGGATCTTAGCTGTGGTATGTGGAATCTAGTTCCCTGACTAGGGATCAAACCCAGGCCCCCTGCATTGGGAGCACAGAGTCTTAGCCACTGGACCACCAAGGAAGTCCTAAGAACCTCTTTTTATAATCTTGACACTTGTTTTAGAAGACAATGAAGACATTGAGTTAAAAAGATAAGCAGTGTGGAAATAATTATTAAACTAGTTAAAGCCCAATTTATGTTTTCAGCTGTTTCTAAATTAGGAATAGAGTAGTAAAGTCCCGTATATTTTTTCCTGCTTTATTCATTCTCTAGGTGTCATCACCCAAATTTTACCTGCCCATTGGTGAAGATTCAGCGGGAGTCATCACAGCCCAGGCAGGCTGCCCAACTCAGGTGAGAATATTGGAATAATTAGCTTTTGATTTTGAAACCACACCAATTTAATAAGGAAGAACCCACAGAGAGCTGACGCAACCTCCCGGTGTCCCTTTCACAGCTCCATTTTCCCTGGGCTTACCACCAGCCCTTTTAATAAACATGAGCTTTGAAAGAAAAAGCTACATAAAATTTTATACTTCTCAAATTCTGGTTTTCTTTTTAAGTTGCAAACTCAAGCCTGATTGTACTGTACTGCAACCAAAAGATCCCCTCAGGCAAGAAACACATTATGGGAAGCTATTTATAAGGTTTAAATTATCCATATTAACATACTTAAGATTCACCAGTGTGGTTTCTAGATGCCAGATTCAATCCAAAGTGATGTCTCAGCATCGGTTAGATAGTTGACTACGTAGACTTTCTCCGGAGAAAAATGCAGAGCGAAACCACAGGGCTTGAAGACCCCTGGAGGAGTTAACTAATCTATCCTCCTGCCTCTGGCAGGACCAAAAGCAAAACCCATTTAGGTATCAGCACAGGCCTATATGCCTGTTTTGTTTGCAAAACTTGATTGGTTCCATCTCTTTCCATTTTTAAAGTGAAAGCTGTAGGCAAAATACAATAGAAAAAAATTATTTAGTATATATAGACATGCATATATACAGACAACCCTTGATCATTAAGTATTTATTGGAATTCTCCTGTATTAAAAGGACAGCATTAGGCCCAGAGAGTTAACCCAGTGTAGGTAAAAATACAGCGTTCACTCTCAGAAGCTTACAATTTGGTTAGGAAGACATAATATACATCATGACAGTGCTGGATCATGTTGACATAAGTATTAGAGACCAGCACAGACAATTCTAACCACATTTACTTGAACTTCAAGTTCCTTTATACTTTTATGTCCTGGGAATTCATTCATAGCATTTTGAAATTACAAAAACCTGACTTTAAGGAGGTTGAAGACATCCAATTTTTCTATCCTGAATTTTCGCCCAGAAATGTATCTATTCCCTCTCTTTCCAACCCACAGCTGGAAATCAGCAGTGTCACCAACTGGACTGGTGTGAGAGAACCAACGATGCAGGACCAACATTTCCATGCAAGGTTTTGGTTCCTGGCATTCCCTTGGGCTAAGGGGAGGATTTTCAACTGGACAGAAATGGTTAATGGCTCCCTCACTCCTGTCTTCCCTCAAGTGGGATCAGTAGCCTCCTACCTGGGTCAGAAGTGTGGAATTAAACAGACAGCTGGGTAAAAAAATCCACTTTCCGTTACTTCATGCACTCATTCCTTGGGTTGTTCTGGGCTAGACTTGGGAGCTACAGAGATACTCGGCTCTGATTTGTGAAGAGTGCACAGTAGATATATAATCATGACGTGGTGGCAAAGGTCAGTAATAGAAGCAGGTACCCGGTGTATTGTGCGAGCCAGGAGGGAAAGGGATTATATCAGCATGAGGTCTGCAGACTGTTTCATAAATTATGCCACATTTAAACTGAGTTTTAGAGAATAGCAGATTTCATTAGCTGAAGAAGGTGCAAGAATCATTCTAGGCAGAGGGAACACTCTGTGTGCAGAGTAGTGATCCTGGAACATGGTGTGGGCCAGAGAATGACGACAAGAAGAGGCCCTGCACAGAGCGGTGAGGGGCGGAGGCTGGAACTGCAGTTTGGTGACCATGTTATAAAGGGCCTTTAGAAAGCTTGTTTTGGGAGTTTGGATCTGATCCAGAGAGAAGGATGCGGACAAGGAGTGGAAGCAGTTAAAGCTCTTAGACAAGAAAGAACAGGTCTGAGTTCTTGCTTTAGGAAGATCATTCCAGCAGCCAGTGAGTGCAGGGAATATTGAGGTGGAAAGTAGCCCCGAAGAGTGAGACTGGCTTGGAGACCACATGGAAGTAGTCCAGGTGAGAGGAGATGAGGGCTAAGTCAAGGTGGAGAGGGAGAGAAGGGCCTAAGGAGATGGGGGGCATCATCAGAGATGATAGGATTTAGAGACTGGATCTTGTAGGCAAAGGAGAGAAAATTCCAGGAAAGTGCTCAGTTTCTCTCTGCTGCTGCTCCTGCTAAGTCACTTCAGTCGTGTCCGACTCTGTGCGACCCCATAGACGGCAGCCCACCAGGCTCTGCCATCCCTGGGATCCTCCAGGCAAGCGTACTGGAGTGGGTTGCCATTGCCTTCTCCAGGTTTCTCTCTAGATAAATGGAAATAAATGTGAGAAGAGGAGAAAGTCTGGAAAGGGTGAGTGTAGAACCAATGTAGACGTGTTTTTGTAATGATATTTGTGGGGCAAGTTGTTGGCAATATTTAGTTCAGTTGAAAATATAAGATTACAGAGCTGAGGACTGACAGAGGTGGGACATGACAGTTAAACTCTCCATGGGTGACTGAGTGGGGACTGTATTTTTCGGAATTGCTGCCATTGCTGCAGGTGTCTCCCTGTCTACATCCCCAGAGATGGTTGTGGGCTCATTAGTCTAAGTCTCACCATGGTTCACATGGGTCATCCCTTCTCCAGGATTTTTTTTTTTAAACCGAGATGCCCTTTTATCACAGGGGAGACTGGGATCTGGGAGCAATGAGAAATTTTCTTTCAGGCGTCTGTTTAATCTGAAAAATGTATTAAAGTCTGAATTCTACCACATAAAACATCCATGTTTGTTCTGATATAAATTATATTTTAAATTATTTATTAGTTAAATTATGGGTGTTAGCTGCCCCTGCCCCGTACCCAAATCTCTGTGTATCCTGGGAGATGTGCCATGGTTATCCTGTGGCCTCAGGCTGCCCTCGCATGTGACCATCCATATCCTTGGTTTGTCAAGCATACATCTCACCGAGATCTGACCATGACTGTGGTCAGCCTTCTGTTCAGAACGAGTCCCCTGGTTTCCACATGCTCGAGTATTAGGTTATGATATTTCAGAATTCCGGAGCATACCTTCAGGCAAGGTGTGAACAGATACCAACTTCATAGCAAGAAAAAACTCAGAGCTAGTCCTTTTTTCTTTTCTTTTCTTCCTTTAAAATTTTTTTAAATTTTGCGTTTTTATTGGACTATAGTTGATTTACAATATTATGTTAGTTTCAGGTGTACAGCGAAGTGACTCAGTCATATACATAAATATATTTACTCCTTTTGGGTTCTTCTCCTATATAGGTCATTTTAGAATACTGAGCAGTGTTCCCTACACGATACAGCAGTCCTTATTAGATTATATATTTGCCCTTTAAAAAAATTACAAAGATAGGACACAAAGGTAAAAGATAAACAGTACGTAAGCACATTAACTATCAACTATATGTTTCTACTTTCCTCCTAGTACCTGCCCCCACCCCCACCCCCACTCCTCAGGGGTGACCTAGCTGAGTAGGTGGGTTGTTATGTTTATTGCCTTGCTACTCAGAGTAAACAGTACTCAGCAGCACTAGCCTCCCCTGAAAGCTTGTTAGAGTTTCAGGCCCCACCCTGGCCTCCTGTGTCAGAATCTACATTTTAAGATCCCCAGGTGATTCCTATGCACCTTCAAGTTTGAGGAGTGAGCTTTTTGTGGACCAAGGAGAAGGGAAAGTTTATTTCCTTTCCTTTCATCTAGGAAGGTCTGGAATTTGAATCTCCAGATGCTATTGCAGGAGGAGTTCAACCTGCTGTGGAGCATCATCTCTACTCTATATGGTATTGGTCCCCTCCTGGGGACTTAAGGGGTCACCAGCCAACCTCACTGTTGAAAGACCCCATCCATTCCTTCAGCTCAGACTTCCAGGAAAACAAAACAAAACCAAAAAGGACAATCCCCAAGCTGTGTTTCCTGGTGAACGCCTATGGCTGTTCACACCCTTTTGAACAGAACCGTCTCTCCTGGTGTTTCTTGGAAACCGCTGGGAAAGGAGGAAGAGTAGCTTCTCGTGACAGATCACCTAGTTCATGGGTGCCATCGTGGCTGCTGGGGAGCTTATGGTGAGGTTGCTGGTGGAGGTGTTTCTCTGGAGCCCTGTGTGAGGAGATTCAAGCATAGATGTTACAGAGAAGACACCCAAGTTCACTACAGAATTTTACAGACTGGACACCGTCCTTCTGAGGAGAGAACTTAGTTTGTATACTGTGGTACTGCTGGCTCGGATTAAGGGCACCTGGGTTGTAAAGAGTCGAGTCAGTCCCTCAGGTCTCCTACATGGTGTGGCTGCTTCTGCTGCTTGCTGTGGTGGTGGGTCTTGGGATCAAGCACAACAGTCTGCCTTTCCCCGTTGTGTGGTGTGATGGCTAAGCTGAAATATACTGGGTGATCTAAAACGATTGTACAGGGGAAGCCATGATCATAGCCACCATGGCTTGGTCCTCTGGAGATGGAGAAGGCATAAGAGAAGGGATCTGGCAGTAGGGAAACATGTGTGAGATGGCTAAGAGGATGACGGACGCTTTTATTCACTCATTCAACGTGTAAACTGAGAACAGAACAGAGCAGTCTTTTCCAATATTTTCAGGCTTGTGTTTTATTTTGATGTATCTGAAATGTCCTTTTTTTTTTTCCACTGCCAGGGTTATAAGATATTCCTTATTCCCTCTGCCTCGCCTCGACCATCTCCATTAAAAGTCAGTGTCTTCTGTCTGTCTTCATCAGGTAAGATAAGTTTTTTTTTTTTGGACTTTAGTTTCTGTGCTATGAAAATGATGGTTGTGTTTTCATTTTTAAACTATAAAAACGTAAAACTGAATGCATTTTCTCAAATTACTTATGGTCTTCTGTTCCACCTGGGGGGTTTGATCTGCCTCTTTAGGGATTTCTCTCGCCTCAGAGAGAATCACTATGCTAGGAATTGAGTGCAGGTGAACTTCTAAAAATAATTATCTTGTAAAGATCATGCCAGAGATCTCAGAAAAAAACCAAGTGGGCAGCTTCTTCCCATAGATAAAGAAGATAAGATACAGGAGAGGGCACACCATAAGGTTTGGATTATAATTGGCCTTTCTCAAATATGCTTTCCTCCATTTCCCTTCAGATATGATTCTGGGAAGGCACTTTAGCTGTTTTTAAGTTATAATTTTAGCTGTGCTTGCCAACATCTCAGATCTAAAAGATAAGGAACCAACTTATTTTTCCCATTGGAAGTTAGTTTTAAAAGCCATGGGAGAGGCCTTCTCAGACAAAAAAATTCCTACTGAAGGGTGAGTGATTGATTGAGGTCTTTCTTAAAGTAAATTCTGATATAGGAGGAGGCAAAGAGTATGGGAGTTTGTGTGTCTGAAGAAATAAAATGAAAAAGGCACAGAAAGAGACACAGAATGTGGAAGACAGATGTGGCCAGGGCAGCAGTGACTATAGGAGTTTTAGTATCTTGATGTCTCTAATAACACCTTTCATGCATATATAGTAGTGAAGGGCCAACATGGTGTTTCTACTCAGTATCCCAGGAGAGCATCTGACAGATAGCAGATGTTCAGTTAATGTTGAATGAATCAGTCCATTCTTAAAAATATTACTTGGTAACTTCTTTAACTCTTTTTACCTGTCATAAGGGAAATAATATTGGTGAGCGGGATGGCTTGTAATGTCCCAGGGGCTTCACTGATGTACAGAGTTCATCTGGGTATCTTAAGAGAACTTTACAGAAAAAGACAATTTTCACAAAATATCTGTAAGATGCATGGAACGAGTCCTAACTTTGCTACTACTACCCTTGTGAATTTCTCCATGCCTCAGCTCTTCATCCCTAAAGAAAGTAGCAATGAGTATTTCAGAGTTGTCATCAAGATTGACATGGGTAGGGTATGAGGCATATTGATGGCCACTATGTCAATGTAACCTCAGATATGCAGATGGCACCACCCTTATGGCAGAAAGTGAAGAGGAAATAAAGAGCCTCTTGATGAAAGTGAAAGAGGAGAGTGAAAAAGTTGGCTTAAAGCTCAACATTCAGAAAACGAAGATCATGGCATCTGGTGGGCATGGGAAATAGATGGGGAAACAGTGGAACCAGTGGCTGACTTTATTTTTTGGGGGGCTCCAAAATCACTGCAGATGGTGACTGCAGCCATGAAATTAAAAGACACTTACTGCTTGGAAGGAAAGTTATGAGCAACCTAGATAGTATATTCAGAAGCATATTACCTTGCCAACAAAGGTCCGTCTAGTCAAGGCTATGTTTTTTCCAGTAGTCAGGTATGGATGTGAGAGTTGGACTGTGAAGAAAGCTGAGTGCCAAAGAATTGGTGCTTTTGAACTGTGGTGTTGGAGAAGACTCTTAAGAGTCCCTTGGACTGCAAGGAGACCCAATGAGTCCATCCTAAAGGAGATCAGTCCTGGGTGTTCAATGGAAGGACTGATGCTGAAGCTGAAACTCCAATACTTTGGCTACCTCATGTGAAGAGTTGACTCATTGGAAAAGACCCTGATGCTGGGAGGGATTGGGGGCAGGAGGAGAAGGGGACGACAGAGGATGAGATGGCTGGATGGCATCACCGACTTGATGGACGTGAGTCTGGGTGAACTCCGGGAGTTGGTGATGGACAGGGAGGCCTGGCATGCTGCGATTCATGGGGTTGCAAAGAGTAGGACACAACTGAGCGACTGAACTGAACTGAACTGATGTCAATGTTAAAAAAATATCTTTACCCCAAAGTGATTCATGATAAGTGTACAATTAAAGTGGGGATCTGAGTTCCCTACCAGTTTAAATTCCTTTGGAGTAATGAATTTTAGGATTGTGGCTTCTTGGGAAAGTGGTATATTTCAGAAGCATGGGGTTGTCCTTGGTGGAGACATTGCCTGGTTCTCAGCAGGAAGAGAGTGTTGGTTTTTGATCAATGTGTTTATAAATGTTACTCAAACCAAGGGTGTAACTCAGAGGCACTAGAACCTCCTTAGAGATGATCCTTGGATTTAAGGCCGATGATATAGTGGTGGTTTCAGGAGCCATGGACTCTTTTAAAGCTTGACCTGGTAATTATAAAACTGAGTATTCAAATGCATTTGGACCATAGGCTTATTAGGGGCAAGAGATTGTGACTTTTTCTTGGTACCTGCACAGCTTCTAGCCAAAGCCTTCTAGTAGCCTCTAAATATTTGCTGAGTAAATTAATGAATGCCCAAAAGAAGGCCAACCAGAGAAATGAGCTAGAAAGGTTGAGATTGCAGACAGGGACCTAACATAGAGGGAGGGTGGCTAGTGATGGATGGAGGCAAAGTTGGCAGGTCAAATACAAGCAGCAATGTAAAAGATAGTCCAAACTCAGGCCATTTCCTGCAGAGGTTTTTGGGTTGGTGTTCCCCTAAATTTCACATTTTATAGGGCAACTGTAGGTTTTCTTGGAGGGCCTCCCCACAGGTAGCTTTGTCCTGGCCTCAGAGCATCCTGGGTCACTATGGGAAGTTGACTTGAGTCATCTTTGGTGCCAAGATTTCTCAGTCTGACTTGCATGACACCTACTTCCTGTTAGAATGGGGATGGAAGACCTTGGCTGCCTGGGATACAATCATGTGGTATGAGTCACCTCTGGGCTATAGTCCATTGTTTCTTTCTGCAATAGTGTGGAACTATTGCAGAATACTTTTGATCACGTCCTTAACAATGGTTCTTCTTAAGGTCTATCTGTCGGCACTGGAAGCAAGCCCTTGTGACTCAGCCTCACAGGTCCAGGAGAAAGATGTGATGAGAAAAACAGCTTGTTTTTCAGAGTTGCCATGTAGACATTTTATAGTCTGATAACCCTCCTCACACCCAGAGCCTGGACATTTTGATAAGGCCTTGCCATCAGTTCCTGCTTTGCTTTTCCTAGGGCCCCTTTAAAAATAACGACCTACAGTAAAGCCCACAAAAGTTAGTGACCTCCGCCCCAACAGTACCCATTGTCTCCTCCCTCAAGACCTGGCATGGTGGAGGCCTGCCTTTCCCCTGACTCACTGTGCCCTCTGGCATCTAGGATCTTGTGATTCGACTTCCTTTCTGTGGATGTATTGACATTGTGCCCTTAAAACGACCCCATGTGTGGTTTCACTTCCCCAAAGTGGGAGCTGGATGCTGAGGGAGCTGTCTGCCTCCCCCTTGTGAACAATGTGTGCTCCCTCCCTCGGTAGGTCACAATCCACATATTCTTAATTCAATACCCCTGCTCCAGCTCCTCAGCACAAGAGGTGAGCACGGACTCTGAAGCATTTATTTATCCTTAAGGACTTCTTCTTATGTACAACATGTACCCTCCATGTACTCACCAAATGAATCCAACAATATTCGATGTAAATCCAGACAAAACATTTCATAGGCTAGGGGTTCAAAATTATCATTATTACCATCATTGCCACCACCATTCCCATCATATCATCAAAGCTTCCTTTGAGAATCTAATAAAAATTATAGGCTTTCTTCACCAGAAAAATGTACCACACACCTGCACCCCAAATCCTGCATGCTATTCATATTATAGGAGATTCACAAAATGCCAGAAACCCTGCCAGAACCTCCATGTTAAGGAACCCTGCTTTGGGCTGAAGTGGTCAGTTCTGGTCTTTGTCCTCAGACCCCTATCAGCAAGAAGACCGTTGATTAACACAAGAATGGTGTAATGTTCAGAGGCAGAGTGGCCAAGAAGAGGTGCTTGCTGAGTTGAAGTCCATCCTGATTCATTACTTTAGACCATCTCGGAGGTGTCACTTACATTAGTATGAAGTACAAATTATTATTTTCAATGAAGGTGGAAGTAGCTCAAAACCTTTAGAAAGTAATACTTATGAATATGTAATAAAAAGTTAGTCTGGGTTTATTGAAGTAGCAGATACTTCCAATGAATATTAATAAGGGAACTGAGACAAGAAGAGATAGTGGGTTATAATGTCAATGCACCGAAATTGAGAAAGATAAATTTTAACAAAAATGATTAAAATAATTGATGCTAATATAATTTTTATATGTTCCAAATTTTTAAGGAATAAGAAATTGCTTTGGAATTCAAGGTCAGCAGATTACATGTTTAAATGCCAGCTCAGCTACAACTGTGCCATTACTAACTTTCACTACATATTGAAAAATCTATGTGGGGTGTATTTCGATTTCCCGATTTTGCTCTTTTTAAGAGAGAAAAGTTAAAAGGTGAATCCATCACCAGGCTGGTATTTAAGCTCATAATCAAGATAACCAGAATAACATTTAAGATACAGGCTGCTGAAAATAATTGATTATCTCATGTACAGTCAATCTCATTAACATATGGCAAAGATTACAGCATAAATATGAGAGTCAGCATAAATCCATTTGCTTGAAAGTACTAAAGATGATATTGGCAGGTACCAAACAGATGTCTTCTTAACAAGGCCTGGGAATGATTTCCTCCCACTTTCACTGGCTACCTCCTCTTCTGCAAACCCCATCTCTAGTTCCTTTGCTGTGTTGGTCACTCCTCTTTATTATTTAGTGCTCTCCTTTGCCATTTAGAAAGAGAGATGGCCATCACTCACTTGACTACCATGGAAGTCTTTCTGGTGGGGATCTGAGCTCATCTTTTGAGATCTTTACTCATTTTCTGCCACTCTATCATCTTCAGCTGACTTTAAATCTGTGGATTGAGATTAACCATGCTATCTTCTTTTTAAAATTTTTTATTTATTAAATTATTTCTGCACTGGATCTTCATTGCTATGTGCATCTTTCCATAGTTGTGGCAAGCCAAGGCTAATCTAGGTACAGTGCATGGGCTTCTCATTGCATGGCTGGCTTCTCACGTCATGGAGCACAGCCTCTAGGTGTGCAGACTTCAGTAGTTGTGGCTCTTGGTGTCCAGAGCACAGGCTCAGCAGTTGTGGCCCATGGGCTTAGTTGCTCCACAGCATGCAGGATCTTCCTGGACCAGGGATTGAGTTGGTGTCCTCTGCATTGCAAGGTGAATTCTTAATCACTGGGCCACCAGGGAAGCTGGCAAGATAACTTCTGACTTGATTTATATATATATATATGTATATGTGTATATATATATATATATATATATATAGGGGGAGAGAGAGAGAGAGAAAGAGAGAGAAATGGAGAGGAAAGGGAGGGAATGACCGTGTGTGTCTGTGTGTGTGTGCGTACACTCTCACAGTTTTTTTCTCCTTTGTATGATCTCAGATTTGTATTAAGAAAATAATTCATGTCTAGCATATGTAGCATTTCTGTGTAGGTATAGTAGGGTTTTTTTTCAGACTATCCTTAGCCTGCCATCTTTCCAAAACTATGAGTTTGACCCAATCTCTTTCTTTCTCAGCTTGTCCTTGTCCATTGTTCACTCTATCCTCAGATTCCACATCATGGTTTCTAGAAGGTTCTGGGCTTTACCATCATGGTAGCACCATGTTCCAGAAATTCAAGGTATTGATGTCTAGTAGGAAAGGTTATTGGAGAAGGCAATGGCACCCCACTCCAGTACTCTTGCCTGGAAAATCCCATGGACAGAGGAGCCTGGTAGGCTGAAGTCCATGGGGTTGCTAACAGTTGGGCACGACTGAGCAACTTAACTCACTTTTCACTTTCATGCATTGGAGGAGGAAATGGCAACCCACTCCAATATTCTTGCCTGGAGAATCTCAGGGACAGAGGAGCCTATTGGGCTGCTGTCTATGGGGTCATACAGACTGAAGTGATTTAGCAGCAGCAGCAGCAGCAGGAAGGGGTATTGTGTGTGCCAAACAATGAAGAAGCAAACAACACATGTCCACTTGACTTTCCCTTTTGCTGTTACCTGGAGAAGGCAATGACAACCCACTCCAGTACTCTTGCCTGGAAAATCCCATGGATGGAGGAGCCTGGTAGGCTGCAGTCCATTTGCTCTTACCTGGACAGGTGTTTAATGAAGTGTGTTCAGGTACTTGTTATGCCAATATTTGGTGTTTTGCAATGGCACAATCATCACATAATGGCAGGAGAGGGGTATGACCTATCTTTAGGTGAAGACAAATAAAATTGCATTATCATGTGGTTTAGGTGAGGAATAAATCTGCTAAAAGTCAAAAAAGCTTCAAGGTAAAAGCCAGACAGTTTATAACATCAGCAATTGATGATATTAATACTACCATAAATAACAACAATAACATAGTTTATAGCAATTTACCTTTTAAAGGATGCTTTTACATTTATTTACATTTAATAGTATATGTAGGCATGTGTGCTCAGTAGATTCTGACTCCTTGTGATCCCATGGACTGTAGCCCACCAGGCTCCTCTGTCCACAGAATTTTCCAGGCCAGAATAGTGGAGTGGGTTGCCATATTCTACTCCAGGGGTTCTTCCTAATCCAGGAGTTGAACTCAAGTCTCTAGTATCTCCTGCATTGGCAGGTAGTTTCTTTACCTGGGAAACCAATATTATATGTAAGCCTGGTATAAATTTCATTCTAGTTGCAAAAGGGTCGGACACGACTTACTAACTGAAATAACAAACATACCAAATAACCAGTGATTTGTAGAAGTAACAACTTGTTCTAAAATTAAAATGTTATTTTACTATGGAAGTAAATATGTGGTAAAAATATGTGGTAAAAATGACAACACATTAGCTACTCAAATTTTTATATATAGAGATATTTATAATAGCAAAAAATGGAATCTACATGAATATTGAACAGTAATAGAACACTTAAATTATAATGTATCTATTTGCTTGCATTATTAGTAAATGATTTCAACATGATGCCCTCAAAGAATGTCTGATGGTAGGAAAAGTTCATTATACGTGATAAAAACAATTAAAAAGTATGAACAAACCAATATTCAGTATGTTTCTCACATAATTAAAAATAAACGCACAGGGATGAAATATACACACAAGCATAGGAGCAATATTCAAAACAGATAACAACTGTTAGGGGAGGCACTAGCCAATCAGAACAGCCACTTTCTCTTCTCAATTGGTCTGGCCATGCCAGTGCTTACTGCTTAGTGTCTCGTCTCAAAATAGCAGCAGTGTTATGATAATGGGAGTGAATGTTCTTCTTTTTGTCTTTAAAATGTTTCTGCACATGTTTCTGTTTTCTAAATTCTGTACAGTGAGGATGTACGAATTAATAGAAAAGAATATAATCCCTTAATATTCTCTTTAGCAAAAACTATAACTTCCCAGAATTTTGCAATGCTGTTTACTTTCCTTCTTGTTTCTATGGTCCCTCCCCCACCCTTCAGTGCCTTGTCTCCCTTAGTCCAAGCAATTCACAGAAGATACTTAAAATGGGTCCATAGATGCATTCTCTGAAATGCCCAACGAAACTAATTGGCTAACTAACTAAACCAACACTATAAAAAGAGAAGTCTATCATTTTAAGATCATTGGTGTAAAACCACAATGTGACCACTTGTATTTTTAGTGGAGGAGTCATACTGGTTACCTTTATTGTTTAGTTTCTCATTTGTGTCCTACTCTTTATGACCCCATGGACTGCAGCACATCAGACTCCCCTGTGCTTCACCATCTCCTGGAGTTTGTTCAAACTCATGTCCATTAAGTTGGTGATGCCAACATCATCATCTAATCCTCTGTCATCCCCTTCTCCTCCTGCCTTCAATCTTTTCCAGCATCAGGGTCTTTCCAATGAGTCAACTCTTCACATCAGGTGATCAAAATGTTGGAGCTTCAGCTTTAGCATCAGTCCTTCCAGTGAATATTCAGGGTTGATTTCCTTTAGGACTGGCTGTTTGCCTACCTACTGACAATTAAAAAATTTTCTCTATCAACAGAGGAAAATAATTACAAGGTTTATTTAACTTTCACTATGTACCAGGCACCATTCTAAGCACTTTCCTTAGATGATTTCCTTTATCCTCACAACCACCCTATTAAGTAGGTGCCGTTATTGTTTTCATTTTATAGATGAGGCTAAGAGAAGTCAAGTAACTTGTGCAAAGTCACACAGCAAGTAGCAAGTAGAAACTTGATCCGAGAGCATCTGATGCCACAGCTTGGCTCTTAACCAGTTTACTACCCTGTACCAATGTTTCACATACAAGTCAGCTTGACTCCAAAAATAACAGAGTGAAAATACACTATACTTTCGTACACACCCATCCCAAATGAACATAATTGGTGCTTAATAAATGATCCATAATGATACTAATTATTATTGAGGCTGTTGGCATTTGAAAATCCTTCTAGCAGACAGTGCTCATGGTATAGGACACAGGGCCTCTGATCTGCAGGGTTTGCTGGCTCTCTGTTCTTTGGAGTGGTAGCTATGTTCTTAGGTCTCAGTTTTCTTTCCTAATAAATGAAGATAATAATTATACCCACCTTTCAGGGTGTGCAGTATAAACAAGCTAAACATATAAAGCTCTTAGCTCAAAACCTGGCATGTAGTCAGAACTCAGTAAATGTAAGTTGATGCTATGTCTTCTTGTCATTTTTACACTTAAGGGACAAAATATCTGCCTTGGAGGGATCTACTTTAAGAGGTTTGAACTAGTTCATCATCAAGGCTCCCATGACACAAAGAGTCCAGGCACAGATGCTTAAATCATAAAGGTCAACAAAGAATAGCCTTTAGCTTTTTTTTTCCAGGCCTAATATTTGTTGGCACTGTGTAGTCCAGATTCCTGTCCCTGTCCCTTTCCCCCCACTGAATAACCAACCTCCTCCTCAAGACTCTGCTTTGCTCTGTAGTTTGGTTAAGGCTTTCCCTAGTCAATTTTGCATACACTGGCCTTGTGATGTTGATTTAAGATTAGTTTAGAGTGAATTTCAGCCATTGTGGATTTCAACCGTTGATTGTAAGTTCATTCATAACATGGCTGAGATGAAGTGAATTTTGTCCAATGGTTTGATGTTAAGAGAGTGTGAGGCTAATGGAGTATTCATTGAGCAGTGAACACCTAATTAGGAATTACAGAGAGCTTGGGCTGGCAGCCTGGGTAGTGAAGGTGTCCAGTGAAGGCTGACTTATGGGTATGGGGAAAAGACTACGCTTGGCTGTTTCTGTACTTTTCTTACAGCCTAAAGGGCCTTGTCCTTCCGAATTTTCTGGGCAAATGGTAGCTACAGGGACAGAAATCCTGATTTGTGGCAGCTGAGTGGATGGTAGGACAAAGCTCTTACCCTTCCTGTGGATGAAGAAGAGAAGCAGTTGATTTCTGGGGCAGGCGATCTCTAAATGATTGTGCGCACCCTGATAATTTGGGGAGCTGCTAACATTTTTGGAACTGGGAATATATTTGAAATTCTAACATACAATTTCTAGCTATTTCCAACCTCCCATATGTGAATCGCCAAAAGTGAATTCTGAAAACGGTAGTGGGAAAATACTGCCTGGGGATAAAGAAAAGTTACCGCAGGAGTCTAGTTTCTATATTAATTTATTTCACAATAAGAGCAAATTCCTTTCCCTAGGGGAATATTTGACACAGTAATTGCACTAGGGAACAGTCATTATTTCATTTCACTTTCTTTCTTTTTTAAACTTTCTTTGTAAAGCAAAGTGTTATAAATCTTCCTGAAAGAGCCACTTAAACAAGATTTGTGGGCTGTGAGATACGTGTTTTATGTGTGTGTTTGTATATATATAATGAATATTATAGATGTATACATGTATATTCATTCATTCATTTGTTGTTGGGTCTCACAATGACATTTTGACTGATCAAAAGAGAAAATTAGAAGTACATGAGATCTAGACACATGAAACACATTTTTCCAGATTTAGAGAGTGAACAGAAGAACACATGCTATCTATCATGAGTGAAAAACACAGACCTGAGTTCAACTTACATTGCTTTTATGGAACCAAACTCGGGCCTGCTTACCTGTGTGCAGTAAAGCCAATCTACTGATGCCAGATGATGGTGAAGCAAAGTGTAATATTTACTGCAGGCTCCAAGCAAGGAGTCCTGGGCAGTTAGTGCTTAAATGTCCCAAACACCCTGAAGACTTTCAGGGAAAAGTTTATAAAGACAGGGTGAGGGAGGGAGCTTGTGATACATGAGATCAGTTTGTGGACATTCTTCTGATTGGTGAGGTAATCAGGAGTTAACATCATCAACCTTCTGGTTCTAACTGGTCTGGGGTCTACATAGTTTTGGGCAGTAGACAGTTAACTTCTTCCATCTGGTGGGGGTTTCAGTATCTAGAAAACAGCTCAAAGGACCTGACTCAGAATATTATCTACAGCCCTTGAGGAGGAACTAAAGGTCCTTGACTTTGTTTAATAGCAGAATTATTATTGTTTTGTTTTGCGTGACTGTTTTCCTTTCTTTCTGCATCTTCTCACTTCTCCGATTAAATTTATTTTTAACTGGAGTTTTTCTACAGACAAAAGGCAGGTGGAAGACATGGGGGGTGGGTGGGTAGAGTCCTGTTCTGGGAAGCCCTAATAGAATCCTGCTCAGTTACATTGCCTCTGACCAAGTGAGAATGATTTTATTACTTACAAAGGTTTTAAAATGTAAATTGTATCTATAATACACATCGTAAGTAGTGAAGTCCTATGAATATGATGGTTTGATGGTTGGTGCATATCCAATTTAAAACCTTGTGTTTTGAGATACAGGAATTTGAGAGGTACATCATTCTATATTTGAGCTTCAGTTTGGTTTTTGATTGTAGATGAGGAAACCAAGGCCCAGAATATTGAGTGGAGCAGGCCTTATTACAGGTCTGTGAACCTCCAAAGCCCATGCTCTCAAACCCTGTGCATGGTTAGGAAACAAAAGGGAGTGATGCTTCTGCTTCTCAATGCTGTGTCTTGTTAGATGCTAATTAAGCACAATACTCTTTTCTCTCAAGTCCACACTCAGCCTCAGAATCCTTTGCAACACAGGACTCTAGGCAACCACAGCCAACCAATGGGTTTGATATAATGTGAAACCTATAGACCAGCCTGGCAAGGCAATATATTCCTTCCCTGAGCTAGACTCATGCTACAAGTAGAGCCCTGAGTGCCTGCCTGTACCACCTATGTGAGTCTGTGAGCAAATCCCTTAAACTTTCAAAGCCTCTTTCTCTACCTTTCACGAGTGGAGGGAACAATACTAACCACTTTCTGTGGTTGATGTGAGGAGCACAAATGAGAAAATATGTGTAAAAGCACTTGGTAAGCTTTTTAAATGTAGGGATGGATGATTATATTTAGTTTTACAGATAGGAAAAACTGATTGTACTCACAGAATTCATCACCACTTTAGGTATTTATTCTTTTTAGTGCACGTTTAAAAACCAAGTTTAGCATACTTTTATTGTTATCTCATTTGAAAGTTGCTAAACTGTGTTGCGAAATTCTGCTAATGATTTTTTTCCCCCAATTTTTCCCTTTCTTACAGTAATGATGTTGCTACCTGCCCTAACACATGAGGTTGCCTTCAAATACTGTGAAGGTGGTCTGGCCTCTAACAACTTTTTCACTTCTTTTTAAAAAAAATATTTTATTTACTTATTTATTTTGGCTGCACTGGGACTTAGTTGCTGTTTGTGGGATCTAGTTCCCTGACCAGGGATTGAAACTGGACCTCCAGCATTGGGAGCATGGAGTCTTAACCACTGGATCAGCAGGGAAGTCCCCCTTTTCTTTTCTTGAGTGGCCATGACACCATCCTTTCCCCTGCACCCAGCACTGGGAAATGGAGGAGGCGCGTGATTTACGAGGGTATGAGCAACATGAAAGATCAAAAAAAAAAAAAAAAAAAATCAGCCTACCCCTTTTAACCTAGGTTAAAATTGATGGGGAACCCCACCTAGGCTTGCAGGAGCACAAGCTAGAGTGGTTACTGGAAACTGGGGTGGATGGCCCTGGAGGGGGCTGCCAGTCAGGAGCTGGAAGCTTTAGCAGGTGAGTGAATGCAGCCTGTGGTACTCTGTGATCCAGCAGATGACCAGAGCTGGAAAGGCAAGGAAGCTTTTGGTGTGGCCCATGTGCTCTGATTTTGGGACACAGAGAGGTAGAGAAGGGGGAGCCCAGGGTGCACAGAAGACGCCCAGAGCAGCAGACATTCAAAAAGACAAGTAGAGTAGTATTTGGAGGAATGAGATTTATTTGAGGCCATGGCAGAAGATCAGGAGAAGAGGAGGAGCAGGACATGTAATCTGTAGCTCTTTTTCTTAAAATGCATTTTATTCAAGTATGGTTGATTTACAATGCTGTGTTAATTTCTGCTGTACAGAAAAGTTGAGAAGAGTATCCTCATATTTTGGAGAAGTCATCACACTGTATATTAGTTCCTTAGAACTTCTTCATTTTATAACTTAAAGTTTATACCCTTGGACTAACATCTCCCCATTCACTCCACTTGTCAGCTCTTGATAAAACCATCCTACTCTCTGTTTTTATGGGTTAGGCGTTTTTAGATTCCACATGTACTTAAGAACATAAAGTATTTGACTTTATTTATCTGACATTTCACTTAGCATAACGCCCTTAAGGTCCATCCATGTCATCCCAAATGGCAGGATTTTCTCCTTTCTCATGGCTGAAAAATATCCCATTGTATATACGTTCCATATATTCCTTACCCATTTATCTATTGCTGGACACTTAGTTTGTTTCTGTATCTTGGCTGTTGTGAATAGTGCTGCAATAAACATGAAAGTGCAGATATCTCTTTCCCTTGCTTCGCATATACACCCAGAGATGAGATTGCTAGGTCATATGGTAGTTCTGTTTTTAATTTTTTGAGGAACCATCATACTGTTTTTCATAGTGGCTGCATGAATTAACAATCTACCAACAGTGCACAAGGATTCTCTTTTCTCCACATCTGTGTCAATTTGTCAATTTCTTCACATCTTTGTCATCGTGTCTTTTTGATGATAGTCATTCTAACAGGTGTGAAGTGATACCTCATTGTGGTTTTGATCTGCATATCCCTGTTGAATAGTGATGCTGAGAATTATTAGACATTTGTGTGTCTTCTTTGAAAATGTCTATTCAGTTCCTATGTCCATTTAAAAAAAATTTTTTTTTAAATTGCTGTTGAATTGTGAGAGTTCCTTATGTATTTTGGATATTAATCCTTAACTAGAGGTATATTATTTGCAAATATTTTCTCCCATCCCATACATTGACTTTTCTTCTTGTTAAGTGTTTCTTTGGTTGTGCAGAAACCTTTTAATTTGATGTAGTTCCATGATTAATTTTTGCTTTTGATGCTTGTGCTTTTGGTGTCATATCCATTGCCAATCCATGTCAAGGAGCTTCCACCTATGTTTTCTTTGAGGCATTTCATGGTTTCAAGTCTTATGTTTAAGTATTTAACTCATTTCAAGTAAATTTTGTGAGTGGTACAAGATACTCATTCTTATACACGTGAGTCTTATGTTTAAATCTTTAACCCATTTCAAATAAATTTTGATAGTAGTGCAAGATGCTTTTTCTTGTGCATGTGGGTATCCAGTTTTCCCAACGTCATTTAGGGAAGACACTTTCCTCATTGAGGAATTACGGCTCCACTGTCAAATATTAGTTGACTATATATGTGAGGGTTTATTTCTGGCTCTCTATTCTGTTCCATTGCTCTACAGGTCTCTTTTTATGTTAATACCATATTGTTTTGATTACTGTATCTTTGCAATATAGTTTGAAATCAGGAAGTGTGAGGTTTCCAGCATTGTTCTTTCTCAGGAGTGCTGTGACGATTCAGGGTCTTTGTGGTTCCATACAAATTTAGGTCTTTTTTCTATTTCTATGAAAAACACCACTGGAATTTTGAATAGGGATTGCACTGAATCTGTAGAGGTTTTGGATATTATGGACATTTTAATAATACCAATTCTTCTGGTGTATTAACA
This sequence comes from Bos indicus x Bos taurus, assembly GCF_003369695.1. Classification (NCBI taxonomy): domain Eukaryota; kingdom Metazoa; phylum Chordata; class Mammalia; order Artiodactyla; family Bovidae; genus Bos; species Bos indicus x Bos taurus. Next base: position 42,187,118 of record NC_040085.1, read on the forward strand.
TGGCACATCTTTCTATTTGTGTCTTCCTCAGTTTCTTTCATCGAAACCTTATAGCTTTCAGTGTACAGATATTTTATCTTCTTGGTTAAATTTTTTCCTAAATATCTTATTATTTTTGATGCTAATATAAATAAGATTGTTTTCTTTATTTCTTTTTATAGTTAATGTATAGAAATGCAACTACCTTCTGTGTATTGATTCTGTATCCTGTGGCTTAATTTGTTGATTATTTCTCAGTTTTTTAGTAGAGTCTTAAGAATTTTTTATGTATAAGATTCATCTGGAAACAAAGACAGTTTTATATTCTTCCTTTTCAGTTTGGATGCCTTTTGTGTCTTTTTCTTTCTGATTGCTCTGGCTAGGACTTCCAGTACTATGTTGAATTGAGTAGAGAGAGTGGACACCCTTGACTTATTTCTGATCTTAGAGTAAAAGGTCTCAACCTTTTATTGTTAAGGATGAGTTAGCTGTGGGCTTGTCATATATGACTTTTATTATGTTGAAGTACACTCCTTCTGTACCCAATTTGTTTAGAGTTTTTTATTGTAAAAGCATGTGGTGTTTGGTCAAATGGTTTTTCTGCATCTATTGGGATGATCATATAATTTTTTTTTCTTTTATTATAAGGTAAGTTCCTTGCATACAAACCTTCAGTTTTCAGACTTTCAAAGATGCTAACGTGCACTTGCATGCCCAATCATGTAAGTTAGTCACATATCTAGCATACATTGTTACATGCATGCATAGCCTACAAGTAGTTGTATTTTTGCACACTTTGCTATACTGTACTATATAGAGTACAGCAGTACAGTATCTTTATTTGAAGCCCAGGATGTCAGGAAACAAGTGTAAAAGCAGTGGGATGTAGCTGGTAATACTGAATTTTTCAAGGTACTGTACTGTAAGATTCAAAATGTTTATTTTATGTGTTTGTTTTTTATGTATTATTTGTGTGAAAAGTATTATAAACCTATTATAGTACAGTACCATATAGCTGATTATGTTAGGTGAGTATCTAAGCTAACTTTGTTGGGCTTAATGAACAAACTAGACTTATGAACACATTCTTGGAATGGAACTCATTCATATGTAGAAATTTACTGTATTAATTTGGGGTTTCACATTTATTGATTTGAATATGCATTCCTGGAATACACTCCATTGATCACAGTGTATCCTTTTAATGTAATGTTGAATTCAATTTACTAGTATTTTGTTGAGAATTTTTGCATCTCTATGCATCAGCAATACTGGCCTCTAGTTTTCTTTTTTTTGCGTTGTCCTTATCTGGATTTGATATCAGGATAATGTTGGCATTGTAAAATGAATTTACATTTCCTTTACATGAAGGAAGTGTTTCCTTCTCTTTGATTTTTGGGAGGAGTTTGAGAATAATTGGTATTAATTACTTGGATGCTTGGGCTTCCTTTGTGGCTCAGCTGGTTAAGAATCCACCTGCAATGTGGGAGGCCTGGGTTTGACCCCTCAGTTGGGAAGATCCCCTGGAGAAGGGAACGGCTACCCACTCCAGTATTCTGGCCTGGAGAATTCCAAAGACTGTATAGTCTATGGGGTCACAAAGAGTCGGATATGACTGAGCGACTTTCACTTGGTAGAATTCACCAGTGAATTTCACTTGGTAGAATTCACCAGTGATCTTGCTGTTTTCTTTGATGGGAGGTTCTTGATTATGGATCCATTGTCCTTACTTGTTGATATGTTCTGATGTTTGATTTTTTTCATGAATCAGTCTTGGTAGGTTGTATGTTTCTAGGAATTTATCCATTTTTTCTAGGTAATTCAATTTGTTGCCATATAACTGTTCAAGGTATTCTCTTATGACCCTTTTTATTTCTGTGGCATTAATTGTATCATCTCTTTCAAATTTGATTTTGTTTGAGTGTTTTCTCTTTTTTCATAGTTAGCTTGGTTAATATTTTGCCAGTTTTGTTTATCTTTTCTAAAATTAGCTTTTAACATTGTTAATGTTTTCTATTATTTTTATTCTCTCTGTTTCTTTTATTTCTGCCTTGACCTTTATTATTTCCTTCCTTCTGCTAACTTTGGGCTTAGATTCTTCTTTCTGATTTCTTGAGCTTAATGTTGGCTGTTAAATGTATAAGATGCTTTCAGTTCAGTTGCTCAGTCGTGTCCGACTCTTTGTGACCCCATGAATTGCAGCATGCCAGGCCTCCCTGTCCATCACCAACTCCTGGAGTTCACTCAGACTCACGTCCATGGAGTCAGTGATGCCATCCAACCATCTCATCCTCTGCCGTCCCCTTCTCCTCCTGCCCCTAATCCCTCCCAGCATCAGAGTCTTTTCCAATGAGGCAACTCTTCGCATGAGGTGGACAAAGTACTGGAGTTTCAGCTTTAGCATCATTCCTTCCAAAGAAATCCCAGGGCTGATCTCCTTCAGAATGGACTGGTTGGATCTCCTTGCAGTCCAAGGGACTCTCAAGAGTCTTCTCCGACACCACAGTTCAAAAGCATCAATTCTTTGGCGCTCAGCCTTCTTCACAGTCCAACTCTCACATCCATACATGACCACAGGAAAAACCATAGCCTTGACTAGATGGACCTTTGTTGGCAAAGTAACGTCTCTGCTTTTGAATATGCTATCTAGGTTGGTCATAACTTTCCCTCCAAAGAGTAAGCGTCTTTTAATTTCATGGCTGCAGTCACCATCTGCAGTGATTTTGGAGTCCCCCCAAATAAAGTCTGACACATGTAGCCACAAAACAAAAGCCACCATAGAGTCTCACAAGCCAAAGGGAAAAGAATCAAACATACCACTGTGGAAAATCATCAATTCATCAAGAAAAGTAGCAAAAGATGAACAAGAACACTAAGGAACTACAAAATATCCAGAAAAATTTAATACAACAGTGCTAATAAGTCCTTACATATCAATAGTTACTCTAAATGTAAATAAATTAAATTCTCCAGTTAAAAGACATAAAATAGTTGTATGGGAAGAAAAAAAACACAGGCTCAAATTTTATGCTGCCTATGTGATGTTTACTTAACTTTAAAGCCATAGATAGGCTCAAAGTGAAGATATGGGGAAAGATATTCCATGTAAGTGAAACCGAAAGAGAGCATGAGGAGCTATAATTGTATTAGAGAAAATAGATATTTAGGTAGAAATGGTGACAAGAGGCAAAGAAGATCATTATATAAAGATTCATCAAGAAGCTGTAACAATCATAAATATACATGTACCCAACATTGGAGCACCTAAATATCTTAAATACTAACAGATTTGACAGGAGAAATGTGGATTCTTTGGCCTTGGGCAAAACCATCTGAGTCAGAATTGCAGGGGTATCCCAGGAAGCTGTTTTACACAGGCTTACCAGGTCATTCCTTGGAGAAGGCAATGGCAACCCACTCCAGTACTCTTGCCTGGAAAATCCCATGGACAGAGGAGCCTGGTAGTCTGCAGTCCATGGGGTCGTGAAGAGTCAGACAAGACTGAGAGACTTCACTTTCACTTTTCACTTTCATGCATTGGAGAAGGAAATGGCAACCCACTTCAGTGTTCTTGCCTGGAGAATCCCAGGGACGGGGGAGCCTGGTGGGCTGCCGTCTGTGGGGTCGCACAGAGTCAAACATGACTGAAGCGACTTAGCAGCAGCAATCAGGTCATTCCTAGGGACCCTGCATTTTGAGAACCACGGTTTTAGAATTTTGCACTAGAAAAATAGTTTCTGTAGACTTAAGTGATTGTGATTATCGTGCACGATTTTAAAATCTTTGGTTTTATAGTTCAAACATCTCTCTTCTTTTATTACTTAACTCTAATCCTTTTATCCTTATTTTAATTGTTTAAGTGTATATGTAGGTCACCTTCAACATTTTTAGATAGGGTATAAATGATTAAAGAATAAAGTTGAAAGTGAAAGTGAAGTTGCTCAGTCTTGTCCGACTCTTTGCGACCCCATGGACTGTAGCCTACCAGGGTCCTCCATCCATGGGATTTTCCAGGCAAGAATACTGGAGTGGGTTGCCATTTTCTTCTCCAGGAGATCTTTCCAACCCAGGGTTTGAACCAGGTCTCCTGCGTTGTAGGCAGATGCTTTACTGTCTGAGCCACCAGGGAAGTCCCAAAGAATAAAGTTAGGATATTATAAATAATAGTCCCCCACCTCCTGCTGTTGTTGATTCGTATATATCTGTTTCAGACCATGCTGGGTTTTTTTTAATGTGAAATTTTACTTTTGGATAAAGTTGTTTAAAACTTAAACTGTTCACCTCACAGTTCACATTCTGACTCATCCATTTGCACACTTCAGTTTGCGTCTCAGCCTGCATTCCCAATATCTACAGGTCATTACACTTATATTTAAAAATGTGTTTCATTTTCTAGGGAACTTCTTCAAGGCTCATAGGGGGACCAACTGTGAGTACAGAAGGCAAAGGTCACGGGGGAAGTGTTTCTAGAGACGCCGAGTATTGTTACCAAAGATCTAGCACCCTGGCCTGCTTTACACCAAACACATTTCCCAGGGGCTCTCTTGCAAAGTAAAGATGCAGTAAAGACATTCATCTATTCTTAGTATCTGCCAGACTTGGTTTTAAGTCCTGGCTTGGTCACTTACTGCTGTGTAACTAACTCTGCATGTGATTCTTAACCTCTGAAGCTTTGGTTTCAGAGACTTAAGTGGAGGAAATAGCAGTGCTTAGTGAGAGATTGGATAAAACAGGTGAAGAAGAGGAATGCAGCCAAGATGATGCTGAGAATATTTTTTTGAAGGTCAGGGAAAAGGGTTATTCCCAGGAGCACTCTCAGAGGGTTTTAATATGTTTGGGCACAGCACAATAATTGGGCTGGTCCCAGTTTTAGCATCCTCAAAGCCCTTTTCAAATTGTCACTCACTTTCCCTTTATAGCTTTCCACTCACCAGTCATAGTGGGGATCTCCGATACAGTGGTTAGCAATCTACATCCCATTTTTACAAGTTTTATTGGAGCACAGTCACATCCATTCACCATTGATTCATGCATCCTCTGTGGTTGCTGTCGTGCTGCAATAACTGAGTTAAATATTTGCGACAGAGACCAAATGGCCCACAGAGCCCAAAACATTTACTACTGAGTCCTTTACAGAAAATGTTTGCTGACTTTGGTTCCAAGACAAGGTTTTCTGGCCCCACCCTGTCTCTCCCCTCAGAACCTTCAGAGGAGATTGGCTGATTTGAGACATTCTCTTGACAAAGTTGTTCCTGGTGTCAGTCCTCATCTATAGCATTTTCTTTTTAGCATCAGCCTTTAAAAGTCATGTCCTAAGAAAGAAGTGATGTAGAAACTGAAGGCAGAATCAATAGAATGCATTTTGGATTGTGGAAATTTTCTCTTCACTCAAGTCCTACTGCACTGGCAAAACACCTGCAGAGATTGGACATACTTTTGCAATTGGTAGAACTGAAAACAGCTTTGTTAACAGACCTCCTTCCTGGTCAGTACTACTAGTATTCTCAAATTAGAAGGAAGGCAGAGATAGAGGTAAGAATGGGGGGTCCAGTAGGGCAATTTTGGGGCTACTGCTTAATCTCCTTGGGCCCATTTTATATTTTCTCTCGGTACTGAAGACTTGACCATTTAGGGGTACAGGCAAGTTTTGCAGGCTAATGAAAGCTGAGTGATGAAAGCTGAGTCCTGCTGCTGCATACTTAAGCCAGATGTTAACAAGATCTGATGGGTGGGCTGCCTTGGAGGACCCCCAAGCCCTCCAGTTTATTGTGGAGACCCAGGGACAGAAAGCATTGGTGTTTCCTGAGGTTGATGCCCCCACTCCAGATCCAGCCTCCTCTGCCTGGGCAGGACCTTCCATCCCAGTGGTTTTTCCTCCTCCTTTGCCTGCTTTTCTCACTTCTCCTCCTTCCAACATGCAGTTCTTTCTGCCCTGGCTCCTTTCCATTTCCTTTCACCTTTTGGGGGCAAACTCCCATTCCTCCTTCAAATTCCATTTAACTTCTCCTCTGCTGTGAATCTTTGCCACACGGAATCTCTTCTCTCTGTGACCCCAGAGTCTCTTCCTACTCCGTTGTAGCCTCACTCAGATAGTGTATTTGCATTTTTATCTCTTGCTCCCTTCCGTGGTGCACAGGGACTACATTTTTTTCAGTTTCATATCCCAGTTTCTACCGTAATATCTGGCACACAGAGAGCACCAGTAAATGCAAAGTGATTACGCTTCAAGGTGATGAGCAGGAGCAAATTACTTAACCTGTTTAAGCCTCAGACGTAGCATTGTTGTGAGGAGTGAATGAACTGATTAGGTATGGTGCTGAGGGTGGTGTCTGATACGCAGTGATGCCTCAGTGTCAGCTTCTGTGTTACTGCTAATACCCTCCAAATCTTAAATTATCTAATATAATAAGCAACAGTACTGATAATGACGACATGATGACGGATAACTTGTTGGGTGAAAGCTTCTTTCATTCTCTTGCATTCCCTCAATGGGGCTGTTGACAAAGGCCAGCCTGCTACCTAAATGGAAACGCTGTGCTTAGTAGCGAGGGACCTGGTTTCTTCCAAAGCTTCTTCCCACTTGAGCAAAGTTTGAAGTCTCTGAACTTTTCTTCAATCAGGTCAAGTGATCCTGGGCAGGGGGGAACCAACACCAAAGGCCAAGGAATGGGCTCCAACACCCCAACTCATTAATATCATCAGCATCCTAACAAATGGGAGGCCGGAGAGCCAGACCGAGCAGCCACTTGGTCACATGGCGGGGGTCTGCCCCGGGGCCCTGCGCACATTGAGCGGATGGGCACAAGTGCCATCCATATTTCTCTGTGCAGCCCTGGCCCCCACCTCCCGTGTCAACCTGCTGAGCGGGCTTGGCCCAGGTTCTCATGCTTCACAGAGAAGATTTATTCCTCAAGACTGACCTACATGGATGTATGTATCTAAATTCACAAAAGCTTGAGTTTGATGGCAAGCAACAAAAGGTCAGAGGAAAAGCAGGCAAGGCGTTTAAATCAAAATGATGAAACTGGGTAATTTCATTAGCAACAGTTGTATTTACTGGAAGTCACAGATGGCGCAGTTTAGCTCATAGCCAAGTTTTTAGGACAAAATAAGAATGAAGAAAGGAATATTTCAAGGGAGAGGTGGTTAAAAATTAAATAGGCACCAGATGGCTCAAGACTGTCCTTCCTATAAATTTGGTGAACGAAGGCATGCTGAATCCAAAGGCTTTCTGAATGGGATTAGAGCTTGGAAAGGGACTTTAAGAATATATAAATAAGACCTTTAAGAGAGAGAGAGCGATTGAGTGTGGAATTATATAGAGTGGAGGTGACAACTATATAAACTGTATTATGTTTTATTTATTTAGCATTCATGGAGAACCTACTGTGTGCCGTGTCCTGTTTTTAATGTCTACTGTGATGCAAAGAAAGGTTGTATTTTTCTGGAATATTGGAAAGCTCCTTGCCTAGGCTAAAAGACAAGGAGAAGATGGTTTTGAAATGCATCTGGTTATGGAGACACACTTGTTTCTTCTTTGGTGCCTTTACTGAGAAGTACTTAATGATTTCCCATCTCTTGGAGATGAAAATCTGAACTCTTTATCATGCACAGAGCCCTTTGTGAGCTAATTTACCTCTCTGTGCTTGGAGTTCTCAAAGCTGCTGTGCATCAGACTGTCCAAGGGACCTGCATTTTAGTGAGTGGCTTGGTTCAGGCAGATGCAGACTAAGGGATGAGAAATGCTGTTCTAGACTCTTTTCTCACCTGTCCTCATCATGCCTTCTGCTGTGTTCCCTGAATTCCCAAGTCTCATGCTATTACACATTTGCACATGGTATTTCCTAATGCACCTCTCCCATTTTGTCCTCATCTTCTCAGCTTAAGAAAGAAATCTCCGGAAGCACCTTTCTTGCTACCAGGGGCCAGACCATGTAGATCCATTATAAGGCTTTGACTGTTACTCTGAGTGGATTGGGGGTCTTTGCATAATTTTGAGTAGAGAAGAAGTAAGAGGTGATATGTGTTTAGTAGGCTCATTCTGAGAGCTTCAGTTCTAGTAATAATTGTCTTTTATCAGACTAACCGTTCCTGCTGCTATAAACTGTGGACACTCTATGAAATACTTGTTTGAAGGCACTAGAAAGCAATGGATAGCAGGCACAAGTTGAAAGGGACTTGACATTTGAAATAGAGGGGCAGTATTGCGTGAGGCTCGCTTCCTGAATCTTTTCTCCTGAGGGCACTTCTCAGTCTGTGCTTTGTGTGCTGGAGGTCAAGGGGAAAGCCACTCTTACTCTCAAGGCTGTCAGAGCAACTAACCGAGGCAGGATATACCAGAAAGTGATGGCCATCAAAGCTGCATATAAGCTTCCCTCCATTCCTGAACTGCCCCACTGAATTGAGCAAATATAGGATGAGATTTTAGGAGCCCAGGAGGAAATTAAGAGTAGCTCACTAGCTCAGTTGGTAAAGAATCTGCCTGCAGTGAGGGAGACTTGGGTTCGATCCCTGGGTTGGGAAGATTCCCTGGAGAAGGGATAGGCTACCCACTCCAGTATTCTGACCTAGAGCATTCCACGGACTGTATAGTCCAGGGGGTTGAAGAGTCAAACATGGCTGAGTGACTTTCACTTCACTTCACTTCACTATAAGTGCTTAGCAGAAATTTTGCCTTCTGGAGAGAAGTTGCATTGGGAGTTGAAAACTGCCGAGATTGAGGGGAGCTGGGTAAACCCCTTGGGCTTACCATTAGAAATCCCAGAAAGACCACATGGTACAGTAAAGATCACATTTTAGGACTAAGGTGCTGAAATAGACCTGCTCTAACAAAGCCTACAACTAAGCTTCCTCTAGTTCAAGGTGATTCATTGGTAATTAAAATGTCCACAGGGGCAAAACTCAGCACTCTCTAGAGAAAGATATATGATGTATCGTTCAAAATGTCTGTATACCTTTAAATGATAGAATCCCCCAGGTAGAAGAGGCTGGGAATGTATGCATTTTAAGATTTTTATATCCTTTGCTTGTTTCTTTGATTTCTTATGTATTGAAAAGAAATCTCTATCCTTAAATCATTTCATGTTACGCAATACCTTACTTTGGAGAAGGGAATGGGAACCCACTCGAGTATTCTTGCCTGGAGAATCCCATGGACAGAGGAGCTTAGTGGTTTACAGTCCATGGGGTCACAAAGAGTCAGACATGACTGAGCGACTAACCTAATACCTTACTATAGATGCTCTTTTGATCGTCAGAATTTCAAGATCCAATACCCAGTGATGTTTCCAGTGTTACTGTCTGGTGTAGTGGGAATCCATTTATCTTTGCGTCACTATTCATGTTTTCTCTGCAACTTTAGCTCTATTTCCCGTTACACTCTCAGGCATTATCTCGATTCTTGATAATTTTATTATAGACCTATGTGATGTTTCCAGTATTTTGGCCTCCCCATTCCCTGAGCTCCCATTGCTGATGATTCTGCCCCACCCTAATTTAGTCACTCACTGTCAAGGTGAAACCCCAGACCTTGTCCTTATTAGTAACTGCAGCGCCTTCATCAGTCACAATTGCAAACATCCACCTCTTTGACGGTGACTTTCTCTCTTTTTAGCTCTTTCTTTCCTTTCCTACCCCAGCTCCCACCTCCCTTCATCTGTTAGTCATAGATCCACCTACATTAGGTCTCTAACTTCCCAGAAGTCTTCTCTCTTCTTACCATCTCAATTCCTTTGCATACCCACCTCCCTTACCCACCTCCTACTTCTTCATTCTGCCTCGATTCACCCCAAACCTGATGAAATGTAATCATTTGTCTCCTACAGCCCTGTGCCTTTGCAGCTGGACAAAACCACAAAGCCAGAATAGAGGACCTCAACAGAGCCCTCCGCGCTGTCTCCTCTTTCCTGCTGTGAGACAGCTGTTTCCACCTTTCTCCACTAAGCCTCCAGATCCCCTCCTCCTCCTCCCTTTCAGACCTGGTGTCCTATTATACTGAAAAAAAAAAAAAAGAAAGAAAGAAAGAAGGAATCAGCTAAGAACTTCCATAGGCTCTCTACCACATCTCCTGCCTTCTATGCTGTGCTCATTTATTCTCCAGGGGATCAAGACAAAAAGCTCATAAATTCCATTCCTCCCCTGGGGCACTACCTCCTGAGCCTACTGCTCCAGTGCTTCTCTTGTTTCTCAGAACATCAGCTGTTTCCCTCTCTGCTCAATCATTTCCAACAGCATACCATTTACCTTAAAAAGTAAAAGTATGAGGAGGTCCCTGGTGGTCTATTGGCTAAGACTCCACACTCCCAGGGCAGGGGCCCAGGTTCAATCCCTGATCAGGGAACTAGATCCTGCACACCACAACTAAGACCTGGCGCAGCCAGATTAAAACAAAGAATTAGAAGTCTTTCTACTTTTCCTTTAACTGCTGTAGTATGACTTCTTATTACAGCTGCTGCTGCTGCTGCTGCTAAGTCGCTTCAGTCGTGTCTGACTCTGTGCGACCCCAGAGACGGCAGCCCACCAGGCTTCTCCGTCCATGGGATTCTCCAGGCAAGAACACTGGAGTGGGTTGCCATTTTCTTCTCCAATGCGTGAAAGTGGAAAGTGAAAGTGAAGTTGCTGAGTCGTGTCCGACTCTTAGCGACCCCATGAACTGTAGCCCACCAGGCTCCTCCGTCCATGGGATTTTCCAGGCAAGAGTACTGGAGTGGGGTGCCATTGCCTTCTCCCCTTATTACAGCTGCTCTGCTCCAAAGCACCATGTCTGGTTGCTGCCCTATGTCTGATGTAACTCCTGATCTCCATCATCTTTGCAGTAACCCCAAAATTGTACCTTAGGTGATTTAGTCTGTTGTCTTTTTATTGTTTCTTTAAGCAGCATTGCATTTCGATGGAGTTATGGGTGATCGTGATTTTCTTCCTTTTACTTATTTGTTCTTTCTTTCTAAATCTTCTATGATGAATATGCAGTACTTTGGTTAAAGTGGGAAACAATAAAATTATATATAAAAAGAAACACCATATTTTGTGAATAATTTACAATCAATTTTTATAGCAAAAATTGGCAGTGGGTTGGAGTGGAATGGGCATCGGGACTGGGGCCAGTTCTACTCCTGACTTGCTCCTGAGAAAGCCACTTAAATTCTCTGAATTTTGGATTCCTCAGCTGTGAAGGGGAGAAACTGCCATTTTCCCAATATTCCTTTCAACAAGGGATCTTAAAAGAAAACTGGGTATGAATATGCTTTGGGGGCTATACCAGTGCAGGCCCTTATCCCTCTTTCCCCATGCATTTGTAGTGAGCTACATGGACATCTTCCTTTTACTAATGAGGAAATAGGGATAATAAGATTGCACCAGTTTAAAGCCCCATCAAAGGTGAGCAGTAACAGGATCAGCTTTCATGCTTCTTGGTCAGGTTCTTCTCTGTGTCCTGATTTCTTCATCCATCCCATCTCCAAAATATACAATATCGAGTCTTCTGTCCGTCAGAGATGACTGTAAAGGCTGGTTGACAAAGAAGAGCGCTGTGAAGGTATATTGGACCACCAAATGCTATGGAAATATTGCCTGAAAGCCACTGAAGGCGTCTGGGTTTTTAACACCTGTTAGACCATGTGGGACCTTCACAGATATTGGCTAATAGTTTTGTCGTGTGCCAAAGCTGTGATCTGGGATTCTAGCACTGAAGCCTGCTTGGGTGAGGGTACGCTGACTCGTGTGTATGCAGAACATGGAGTGTGTGCAGCAGTTGTTTTATTGTGATTCTGTTCTTTATTTCCTTCTTTTCCTTCTTCTGACTTGTCTTGGATTTCTAATAAGTAGGCAGAGGAAAGCTCCCTGATACCTTAAAGGGAATGGATTTTGTGCATCCCTAGGCATGACCTGATCCCCATGTTGATAACCTGCTGGGTAAAGAAGTACTTCCTTTTCTTTTGTTGTAGAAAAAATATGGTGTAGGAAAGCATGGCTGTGTCCCAGATCTGGGGTGATTCCCTGGGACAGGCTGCCAAGTGAGGGATCTTGGCTTTGATCAAGAAAGGATTCAGGAGTGAAACATTGTAAAGTGAAAGCAAGTTTATTTATTTAGAGAAATACATACTCCATAGACAGAGTGCCTAAGCTGCGGGGCTGGTTAGTTTTTATGGGCTGGGTAGTTTCATAGGCTAATGAGTGGGAGCAGCATTCTATTTGGAGAAGGGGTGGGGATTTCCAAGAATTGGGGCACCATTCACTTTTTGAGCTTTTATGGTTAACCTCTAATTTGTCATGGTGCCTGTGGGTGTGTCATTTAACTAAGGTATTACAATGAGCATGTGATGAGGTTCAGGGTCTACTGGAACTCGAATCTTCTGCCATCTTGGACCTAGTTGGTTCTAACCACTTTTTTGTGGTATCCTGCTCTTAATGGCTGTATCATTCTTTTTATGCCCCTTCCTTCCTGTCTCACTTTCACTTGTCCTTAAATTCAGCCCTGAGTCTCCTCATCCAAGATATGATGAAAGAACCACTATTTTCACTGGAGCAAGTGATTCTCAAGACATGGAACTTGCACACGAATTCCCTCACTGCCCAGTCCTCTATGCTTTGACCCACAGGTTCTCACTTTCTAGGGAGAAATTAATCTCTGTGTTTTCCCGCAGTCACCATCCCCATTCTTCACAAAGAAGGGCATATTATTTATTGAATGTCTGCTTTGTACTAGGGATATTAATATACCTTGCTCCATTAAATATCAAGGCATCCTTTTAAGGTACATAATAAGACAGTTAATGAAACTCTTTGACCCTGTTGTGTAGAGATGTATAGATAAATTGAAGCCCAAAGGCTAAGAAGCCACAGGACTGTGAATTGAAAGAAATTTTCTGTAATTCCAGAGCAGAGATCTTTCTACCATCCCAAGTGATTTTTTCAAGGCTTTTGCTCCCTAAAGTTTTCCTGACAAGCTCTCCCTCTACCCTTTAAAGTGAAAGGATCCCATACTTCCTTAGCCTTCATCTTCCCCTACTGAAGAGAGCGTGTATTTTGACTTTTGTCCTCAAGCATACTGGGATGCTGACAAATCCATCCAGACAGGAGCACCTAGAGCTGCTTCCTGCTCAACAGAGGAGTTTCCTGGGGGAGAAGAAGGACTCCACCCAAAAAGGTTTTCTTGATAGTTGGATTGTTAGAGTTTTCAGGGAAAGAGTCTGAATCCAAATAAGCACAATCTAAATGTAAATGAATGTTTACATGGGTATTTGGAGGGACTCTTGGGTTGGAATACTGATGTGGAGGTATTTAGTAAAGCACAGGGAGCTAGCTGACTTTGGAGCCCAGAGTTTGGAAACTCCTCCTCCTCCTGTTCTGATTGAGAGAGAGGGAAAGAGGAATGGATCTGGCTTAAGGACCTCACTGAGCCTGTTTAAGCCTTGTTGTCAATCAGTCGATGAAAACACAATAATGGAAAAACACTTGTTGAGCAGTAAAAGGTGCTGCAGAAATGGCCCCAGTCTCCCAGTAGTTACAGTCCAACCAGACTGCCCTTAGGGGGTCTGTCTTATCATCCAAAGTGAATGTTGTCTTTGTCCTTGACCTTCCTGCTGCACTTCACATTATAGATGGCTGCTTTTCCTCATTTGTTCAGATTTCAGGGAGCCCAGGACTCAAGACCTGAGCTTTTGCTCTTGGCTCTGTTTCTTCTCTTTCAGATAGTTCATCTGTCCTCTTTGCTCTGGTTGCTCCCCTCTACTGTTGATTCTTCCCCAAGCCTGAACTCATGGATAATCAATAGTCTCCCACACAAGTGTTCAGATCCTATCCATAGAACCAGCTTGTCTCCTTGCAGGTAGAGAGTATGTCTAACACCACTATATGCTCTGTAGGGCAGAGCCCCTTGTCGCTGCTCCAAACTTGTTTTTTAATCCTTGCACACAAAACCCAAGAAACATTCATTCAACTTGTAACAAATATGTAATAAACATGACATAATGAATGGTTTTAAGATTAACACATTAAAACAGAAAATATGTGGAATCCCATGATCCTTCCTCCACCCTTCCTTCTACCAGACTAGAAGATATGAGAAGACAACAATAGATTTTTATTAGGTGGGGAGTAAGCATATGATTAGGAACACCCTTTGTTTTCCCAATTCAGTAAATTCAATTAAAAGCTATTTATTGAGACTTTACCATGTTCCAAGTTGGCTGCGAGCTAGATGCTAAGATGTCACTATAATCCCCTCTGCTCTCTGGGGTCTAGAAGAAGAGACAGGTATAGAAAATTGACAATGCAGCGTGACCAGGGGGTTCACTCCATGTGAGGAGATGTGGCTTCTGAGAGGAAAGGAAGATATCAGAAAAGCATTCTAAGAAAAGGAAGCATCTGAGTTTTTGTTTTTTTAAATAAAGGCTGAATGGAAATGTGCAAGGCAAGGATAAAGAAGGGGCATACTGAGCAGAAAGTTCTGTGTGGGCAAAGCTGGGAATGAGCAAAGTCCAGTGGGTTGGAGATCTGAGTGGCTTTTCACCAGAGCATAACTCAGTGCAGAGGAAATGGGAAGAGATTGGGGCAGAGGGAGGAAATAGGCCCAGAGGGTCCCTGCAGCCCATCTTAAAATCTTATTCTCTTGCAGCTATGTATAACAAGTGGGGATTGTGGCAGAAGAGAGGCATGGCTGTGAGGTGTGTTAAAAGACAGGAGCAGGGTGGGCTGTAGGTCAGAGACCAGCTTGGAGCCTATGAAACAGTGCAGAAGGGAGATGATAAAGGGATGGAGGTGAGAGAGATATGACACATGCATTTTTTCCTTCAAAAATGAGGATGACAAAGATAAGGGATGTAATTCATCCTTGTTATTCCCTCTAACTCTCTATTGCAAGAAACAGTGTTTGATACATCATAGGCTTTTAAATGTGTAAATGAATGAATGATCCAAAATAGTTATCTAATTCCTACTCTTAAAATTTAAAAACAAATTCATAAATAGAAACAGGATCAGGGTCTGGAAAGTATGGGTGGAACAGTGAAAGAAAGAAGTGAAAGTGAAGTCACTCAGTTGTGTCTGACTCTTTGCCACCTGATGGACTGTAGTCCACCAGGCTTCTCTGTCCATGGAATTAGAGTACTGGAGTGGATTGCCATTTTCTTCTCCAGGGGATCTTCCTGACCCAGGGATAGAACCTGGGTCTCCTGCATTGTGAGCAATCAGACACTTTACCATCTGAGCCACCATGAATCAACATGGTGGAATAGTATCAGCCAACAAAAATCTAACAAGATGTAAGTTGCGAAAAACTGGAAGAACTGGCACCAGATGCAGTTTGATTAACTAAGATCAAACTGGATTCTTTAGAGTTAAATGTATGGCCTTGAATGATACATTTTAATTATCCAAGCTCTTGTTTTATCATCTGTCTTTATGATGGAAATGATGGTATTTTCTCACAAACGTGTTGCAAAGATCAAGAGAGAAAACTTAGGTCAACATATTTTGCAACCTATAAGGGCTGTGAAAGGTCAGAGTTCATTAAGGATGTCTCTGGTTAGGGAACGGGACACTCACTGATTGTGGAAAGTCAACCAGATGCTGATAGAGCTTTCTCCACGTTTCTCTGGCTGGTGGAGAAACCGGAACCACAAGATGCTGCAGTTCCTGAAATGTTGCCCTCTCCCTTCTGAATTCTGGTGCTGCCTTTTCTGTTTTTTTGTTTGTTTGTTTGCTTGTTTTATTTTTCCTGCACCTGCCCTTTCCTGGTACCCACTTCATAGGAAGCATCCAGGATAGTGTCATCCTTCTCCTGCTCAAACACTAAGCTCCTCTAGGTAAGGAGGTGAGGCTGTGAGTCCCTTGGCAGCAGCAGGTCACTGCAAAGGTGCTGGGGTGCTGGGGAAGTGGCAGAGAATGGCCTGGCAGAGGAGTTAGTAAGAGACAGTTGTACTTAGGGTTCTCTTATACCTAAACGTACTGTGCATAAGTGCATCTGAGAGCAGAGGGCAGTACCCAGTGCCCGTGCCATTATGATAGAGCGAACAAAACTAGATGAAGGTTAAAGTGAAAAGTGAAGTCGCTCAGTCATGTCTGACTCTTTGCAACCCCATGGACTGCAGCCTACCAGGCTCCTCCGTCCATGGGATTTTCCAGGCAAGAGTACGGGAGTAGGGTGCCATTGCCATAGTACTAATACTTGAGTTTGCAAAGCCCTTTCACTGCTCTTCCATCACGTTGTGCTGACAGTATCTAGGTGAGGTGGAGCTGTGACTTTTATCAGTGTTTGTCCAAAAGTAACTGAAGGCTTACAGTGCCTTCCTCAAGCTTCCCTGACTGGTGGCTGGAAAGGTGAGAGACCAGAAAGAGCTCTCTGACTCCATGTGTGTTCATTCTTGGCTGCCCTTGGTGGATGAACGTGGATGGGGTGCTGGTTTTGATAGGAATGTTTCAAGAAAATTTTAAAAAGTTAACCTTCTTTCACACAAAAGTAAGAGGTGCTTTGTAGAAACTGCAAACACACCAAGAAGTCTAAAGAGAGATCTACAAATTATCTGGGATCTCACCATTTAGAGATAAACATTGTTAACATTTACTGCATTTTTTCAGTCTTTCTTCTGTGCTTATCTTATATATAGCTGAGATTGCAATTTATATGCAGTTACATATCCTGCCTTTCCACTGAACATTCTATCACAAGATTTTTCCCATATCATTAAAAACTCTTAAAACTGTGATTTTTATTGGCATCACAGTATTCCTTTGTATTATAGGAATCTTAATTGACATAAACATTCTTTGACCGTTTAGGTTAGGGAGGCATTTCTTGTTAATTCGTTCCTCAGGTCCTATAGACACCAAAGCAGCATCTCAGCTGAAAACACCCTTTCAGAAGTTTGACTCATCTCAGAGATTCTCATTCCTTTAGGTTGAAGCAGTTTGTCTCTAAGTAAGCCAGTTACTTATTTAACACACAATATATACTCCTTCAAGAAGACTGTACCTTTTGAATTGGCTGGTGGGAGACGACCTAGGAGGAGTCCCTCCCTATTCATGAACCGTTTGCATTATTTTAAGGCTTAGAAAACTAAAGCACAGAAGTAACTTGAAACAGATGCTCATTGCCAGGCTGTGGTGCTCATGGCCACACTTCTTAAGGGGCGGGTTTGCAGAGACAGAGCCACGTGGTCAACGTAGCAGCGGCTCTCTCCCCTCTCTGACACTTTTCTTTGGAAGTAGGGTGGGACCTCACAGGTTTGGTCCCAGGAGTGAGTCTTATGCTGAGTGGTTCTCTTCGTGGATAAAACCTGGTGAATTCGGAGAAGTGTGTGTTTGCTGAATAGTTTGGGTATGAATGTCAATTATAGCAGCTAACATGTATTGAGTGTTTTCTGGGTCTAAGCACCCTAAGAACATCTATATCCTTCTTTTACCAGAAGGTTCTGTAGCAGAGGGCTCAAAACCACAATAAGTAGGGGCAAACTGTTTGCTCACTGTGTAAGTTTAGATGAATAATTTAACCTATTTATATTTCCCCGTCCTCAACTGTATGAACATAGAAAAATGTCCAACTTGTAGGATGGTTAAGAGGATTAGCTTAGTTAAGACAGGTCGAGCACTTAATCTAGTGACTGACACATAGTAAGCATGCAACAAAGGTGACCTCTTATTACATAAACCTCCCAATAAACTCCCTGGTACCTCTTATTTTTATTCCATGTTATGGGAGGCTGAAATTGAGGCACAGAGAGGTCAGGTGCCTCACCCAGGGTCACACAGACAGAATAGGGTCCCAACAACTGGACTGCATATACTGTACTCTGATTACTATGCTATATTGCTCTAATTTTCAAGAGCCTGCACAGAAAAGCAGGGCACACTAACTTTTGAATGTGGTAAGGTCTTCAAAGGAGCAGGCAGAGCCTGAAAAGGAAAGAGAAAACCAGAGATGCTTGTGTCCCCGGATCTCAGACAATAATAGACTTCTTATGACAACCAAAAGTCAGGGAAGCCAGCTGTAGTCTTTTGGTACTTATAAGGGGAGAAGGTTGAGAAACTTTTAAAAGATTTCTGGGTGCAACAAAGTGGCCCATGGGATGTAGATATAATAGGTGCACACAGTTCAAATTTGATGCAATAAAACTGTCTCTTCACGTGTACCCTAATGTTCATTGCAGCACTGTTTATAATAGCCAAGACATGGAAGCAATCTAGATGTTCATCAGCAGATGAATGGATAAGAAAGCTGTAGTACATATGTACAATGGAGTGTTACTCAGCCATTAAAAAGAATACATTTGAATCAGTTCTAATGAGGTGGATGAAACTGGAGGGTATTATACATAGTGAAGTAAGCCAGAAAGAAAAACACCAATACAGTATACTAATGCATATATATGGAATTTAGAAAAATGGTAACGATAACCCTGTATGCGAGACAGCAAAAGAGACACGGATGTATAGAACAGTCTTTTGGACTCTGTGGGAGAGGGAGAGGGTGGGATAATTTGGGAGAATGGCATTGAAACATGTATAATATCATATATGAAACAAATCACCAGTCCAAGTTCGATGCATGATACTGGTTGCTTGGAGCTGGTGCACTGGGATGACCCAGAGGGATGGTACGGGGAGGGTGGAGGGAGGGGTGTTCAGGATGGGGAACACGTGTATACCTGTGGTGGATTCATGTTGATGTATGGCAAAACCAATACAATATTGTAAATTAATTAACCTCCAATTAAAATAAATAAATGTATATTAAAAAAAAAAAAAACACCTGTCTCTTAACTGCATAGACCCTGTATGTGGCACTAGCCTGGACAGAAGGAGTTGGAAGGAACTTGGTTTTGTTTCAATCTTTGGCTCTCTTTCTCTCCAGGCAAGTTGAAGTCTCCTTGTACCCCTTCTCACTCCCATTCACTTTCCTTTCTCTCCACTCACAGAAATTTCATGTGATGTCTATTTATCTATTTACTTCTGTTTGCTACAAATCACAGCGTAGCAACCTCAGGGTTCCCAACTTTCTGTTTTCACTCATTTTTGTGTTATTGCAATCTATGTTGATACAGATAGCTCAGTGCATTTGTTTCAACAGCTGTATAGTAGTTCATTGTATGAGTATTCTATAATGTGTCCAGGGGCTTCCCAGGTGGCACTAGCGGCAAAGAACCTGCCCGCCTATGCAGGAGACCTAAGTGGCACGGGTGTGATCCCTGGGTCAGGAAGATCCTCTGAGGAAGGCAGTAGCAACCTACTCCAGTATTCTTGCCTAGAAAATCCCATGGACAGGGGAGCATGGCAGGCTACATACAGTCCATGGGGTCACAAAGAGTCAGACACAACTGAAGTGACTTAGCATACGTAATGTGTCCATTTCCTTACTGATGGATGTTTCTGTTTTGTGGACATTGATTATTTCAGATGATAATGCAGTGAGTAATTTTGTACCGTTCTCCTTGTAAAAATGTGTGAGGATTTCTGGTTTTGGTATCAAGTTATATAAAATGAACAGCATAATTTTCATTTTTTCTCCAGTTGCTTGAAACTGGAAAAATAAGGATTATATGTGAGAATTTATTTCTGAGGATTTGATAAAACATGTAAACTATTTGGATTAGTTTTCTTTTTAAGGAGAATGTAGGTATGGTAATACTGAAAGGTATTAGATTAGGAATGGAATTGTTGAATTTAGTAATTGCTAAATTGCTCTCTAAAGTGACTATAGCAGTCTATACTTCTGCCAGCAGAAATGTATTAGAGTTATTGTTTTTCCATATTTTCTCCAACACTTGGTTTTAAGTTACCTGATCGTGTCTTCAGTTTTAAATGTGCATGTAACTTATCATTAGAGACACTGTGTTCCACCTTTGATGAATTGCTTAACCATATATTTGACATTTTGCTAGTGGCATATTTTGTCTTTTTCTTAATGATTTTAGGAAGTCTTTACGTGGCTTGTGTTCAGATCCAAATAGCTAGCTTTAACTATTATTTCAAAATATATTCTGTATTTCATTATAATGATTTTAAAAGTTTGATTTTTTTTTACTTATAGGCATTTAATTATCCAGGGTTTATTTTTGTGTGGAGTATGATCCAGGGATTTAATTCACCTTTTGTCGTGTACAAAGCCACTTACTGAGTTGCAGTTCAGTTTATTTGTTACTGGTTTATTGTTATTCTAGTTTTTCTTGGGTTTTAATGTGTGTATGGGTGTGTATGTGTCTAAAAACACACAAATCTATTTATATAGCCATGTCTATATCTCTTTATCATCTGTCTATAATTTTCTATGTCATCTAATTTTTTTAATTTATAATAATTCAATTCTTTCATAGGATACTCTTTGCAGATACAATTTATCACTTTTTCTTTACTTTTTCATTGGGTAGACTTGCTTGAGGTTTTCTTTTCCTGACTGGTCACTCAAAAATCAGCTTTTGGTTTTATAGACCATTAATATATTTTTCTATAAGATTTTGCTCATATCTTTTAAATTTATTCTCTTTTACTTTCTCTGGGTTGGCTCTGTTTTTCTTTTCCAACTCCCTAAATTGAATATTTAACTCATTTATTTTCAATATTTAATTCATGAATTTAAGACTACAAATTTTCTATAATTCTTTCCTTCGTCAGGTAGCATAATTTTAATATATATTGCTTTCACTTTTATTCAGTTCCAAATATTTCATAACCTCCAAGTCTATATTTTTTTTCTTTAACTCATTGGTTACCTAGCAGTATGACTTTCATTTTCTAAATTTATGTCTTTTATCTTTTTCTGCTTTATTTTTTTATAATTACTTTCAAGTAATATTGTGAATTCTTAATGACAGACTCCATGGGGCTTCTGGAAACAACCTTTATGATTCAGTAGGTAATCAACTTATGACGTTCCACATATGTGAAAAGAGTGTGCATTCTACACATGGGTGGCAGGGCTCTTTGTATTACTATTAGATTGAAACTGGCATTAGTGCTGCTCAAATTCTATCTTTCTGCTAATTTGTGGTTTATTTGATCTCTTACTAGGCTTTCCTGGTGGCTCAGATGGTAAAGAATCTGCCTGCAATGCAGGAGACCTGGGTTCGATCCCTGGGTCAGGAAGATCATCTGGAGAAGGGAATGGCTACCCACTCTAGTATTCTTGCCTCAGAAATCACATGGAAAGAGGAGCCTGGTGAGCCACAGTCTCTATGGTTGCAAAGAGTTGGACACAACTGAGCAGCTAACAGTAATCTCTAATTGACGTGTGAAGAATTCCCACGCGTGGTTTCAGTTTGTCAGCGTATCAGTGTAACTCTTGTCACTTTTTGCTTTATGTGAGAAGAAACTGCTGGGCACACAGAAATTCATGATTGTTACATCTCGCTGATGCTGCTTTCCCTGTTAGCATTATAGTGTCCCCTCTTTGTGGCGTGTGTAGTTTGTGCTCTGCATCCTTGCTGTTAGCTTGGGGCCATCTGATGAGTTCTGGAGATCATCCTGGAGACCATATGTTCCAGGTGACATAGGCCTTGTCACTGATGTCAGACTTTACATATTATACCATTTGGATTTGGGGAGTTGGTCAGTCACAGCAGCTTGTGTTAATCATCCTAAACTACATTCTTATTTTCATGCATTTTGCTATAAATTCTGCTTCCCGTTTTGCTAATATCTTTTTACTATACATTACCATCTTACTTTGTTCTGTATTCACAAGCTATTTCTTTGCTTCTGTTTTTCTCCCTCTTAATGTTTTCTGTAGGAATGCTTAAGTTTCCTGTCTTTTCTTTGTTTTTATTCTTTAATGGTACTCCTAAAATGTTGATATGGAATCTTTTAAGTTTATTTTTATTTCTTAAGTTTTATAATAATTTCAGACTTACAGAGAGTTGCAAAAGTAGTACAGCTAATTTTAGCATATCCTTCTTCTTCACCCTCAAATAATCACAGTAAAATGATCAAAACTAGGAAATTAGCATTAGTATAATACTCGTTGCTATTCTATAAACCATATTTACATTTTTTCAATTGGTCCTAAGTTATACTTTTCTAGGATCTAGATCCAATCCAGGATTCAATCCAGGATCACACACTGCATTTAGTTAATCTTCGTCTACACCAGTTTGGGGTAGTTCCTCACTTTTCTTTATCTTTCATGATCTTTACACTTTGAAGAGTACTAGCCAAATACGTTTTATAGAATTATAGGAAAGTCCCTAGCATTCATTTTTGAATGGTGGTTTAACTGGATAGCATGTTCCATTGTCTTCTAGCGCCTGCTGTTGCTGATTGAAATCCTCAGTCAGCCTAATTTTATTTAAAGCTTGTTAATTTATCTTTTTGTCTCTGATGGCTTTTAAAGTTGTCTCTTTTTTATAATATACTGTTTTATTACAGTGTGTATATGTGTGCATTTGCTTTAATTTATTCTTCTCATGATTTTGTACATTTCAACAATATGAGGACTTTGGTTTTCATTTCTAGACAATTCTTGAGTATTATCTCTTTGAATATTTACTCGTTTTCATTCTTTCTATTTCCATGTGGAACTCATAATGTGTATGTTGGAAATCTGTAACTTTCATGTGTCTTAACTCTTTTTCATATTTTCTTTCTGTGTTGCATTTTGAAGTGTTCTTATATCTATTTTTATATTTCAGTTAATCTCTCAGTGGTTCTGTCTAGTTTTCTGTTCACCTCTTTCATTGAATTTTTTTCACTGACTTGATATTTTTATTTCTAGATTTTCTATTTGATTCTTTTTAAAATATTTTCTTTTTCATGCTGCCCTATATTTGGCATATAACTTCTGTTCTTTCTGCTAGCTTCTGAACCAGGGGGAGGTCAAAGATTTGTGGAACCTGAAGCATTTTTGACAGCCCGTCTTTAAGAAAAAAAAGTAAACAATTACAGATACAAACTTAAATATACTAGGTAATATTTGTTTGGAATGAGAAAAGAAACCACAAAAATTGTTAGTTCAAAAAGCTGCCAGATACCACAAAAAAGTCCATAAAAGTAAAATACTTTTATTTATTAAGTACCCAACACAGCTCAATCCTTGACTTCCTCTTCCTATGACACATTTATAGTATTTTTAAAGGGAGAACAGAGAGATAATTCAGTCTTTTCTCTAGTATACTTGAGATTAGTGTTAAATTAGAATTTAACTTTTATTATTTGTGGTTTATAAAAATTAGTTTCAGCTTCACACATAGCTTTTGGCAATATAAGAATCACTGTCAAATTTGGGAAGAACTCTAATTTCTTTCATATATTATCTTTAAGAATTGAAAGAATTTTCTACATATGAGACTCGAAGATCTCAGTTGTTTTATCTTTTCTACATATTTGTGGTGCAGGGTACTCTAGGATAAGTTTACAGTAGGATACAATCTTTGGTCCTATACCTTCATGTCACTATACAGAAATGACTATTATCCTCATCAATATATCTGAATAACTCCAAACAATACATTTTCAAAATACATCTCAACTCCAATCTAATCCCAAAGATGTCCATTGCCATTCTCATATCTTCAGATAAAAATAGAAGTGTGAGTGAGACAGAACGGAAAGAGACAGTGGTCTCAACTAATTAAGGTTAAAATATCTTTTGTAAATTTTATAACAACATGAGGCCCTGTGAGTACATTCCTAAGGTCCCTCCCAGGGCCTTGGAAAGGGGCTGTGCCCGTGAGAGGCCCAGAAGCATTAGCTTCATTAACTTTACAGCAAATTTGCTTCTGCTTTGAACATCTAATCATAATTATTTTAAGACCTCTTTTAAATTGCCTTTTTATTTATAGGCACAATGGTTGCATTGGCTGACTCTTTACATAGTGTTGTTTTAGCTTACATTATCTGTAATCTTGGGTTATGGGTCAATTTATGTGGGGTTTGCTTTCTGTGGGAGTCTCAAGTGGTAAACTTGGTGGTTGCCTTTGCCAGGGCTCCCTGGTCCCCAGTCCATGTTAACTTCTCACTTAAGGTTGGAGGTCACATAATATGCAAGTCATGATTGTAGACTCCATACATTTATATGGCACAGATGGGGGTCCCAACTTTTTGCACTCGACTCTTTTTATCCTGGTTCAGTGGATGTCAAGCTTCCTTTCTGCTTCCCAAACCAGTCGGTGAAGCTCTTCCAGACTCTGTTCCAGATCTGAAGAAGCCCTCCTTGAGTTCTGGCAGGATCAGTTTTAGCTTTTCAAGGTCATGAAGCCCTTGGTTTCTCTCCACTCCCTGCCTATATCGGAAATCCATCTCCCAGCTATTAGGACTTAAGTTCAAATACAAGAGTCCCATGGGCCATTTTAGTTGGCTTTTGTCCGTAACCGTGGCTTTGTTTTGTCACCTTCTTCCTTTTTAGTTTTGTCACCTGTCTTGGGTTTGAGCCCCATTACGTACTTAACATTCTTTTGTTAAATTTTATCTCATGCATCTGTGTATTTGGAAATGGGGGATGATCCTTTGAGTTAATCTAGGCAGATCAGCTTCAACGCTGTATTCAACACTGTACTTCTGATATGTGTCTACACTTTCTAGAGTACTAGCTATTCATCAGTATGTAATTCAAACTCCCTGTCCTTGTGGAGTTTACTTTCTTATAAATTGAGAGTAACTCTTTGTGCTAGGGACTCTTTTTTTCCCCCCTGCAGAAAAGGTAAAGGAGCCTAACTTCCCTCTCTCCTTTTCCCTGAATGTATGTGAGGTTACATAAATGCTTGAGCAGCTCTGTGCCTGTAAGTATTGACTTAGCATTTGAGGATATTTAAAGTAAACTCTGGCTTCCCTGGTGGCTCAGTGACAAAGAATCTGTCTGCCAATGTGAGGGACATGGGTTCAATCCCGGGGTTGGGAAGATCCCCTGGAGAAGGAAGTGGCAACCCACTCCAGTATTCTTGCCTGGAGAATCCCATTGAGAGAGGGGCCTGGCAGGCTATAGTCCATAGGGTTGCAAAGAGTTGGACATGACTGAAGCGACTTAGCATGCACTCATGCAAAGTAAACTCTAGGTCTTTCCTATAGTTCTGTGTGCCCAGAATTTTCTACCAACGTGGGTCACTTTTATTTAGAATTTGTCTATCATCTGCATTGCAATAATAATTAAGCATTCATCCAACTTCTTTTTGCATTTCCCCACAACATAATTCTTTAATTATTTGAAAAGAATTTTCCTTTTTTTAATTTTCCTAGAAAAATCCACCCTTTTGGTGTATAGTTCTAAGAGATTTGACAAACTATATCCAGTTATGCAACCATCACACAGTCATGATACAAAATAGTTTTATCACCTCCAAAATCTCTTATCTTCTTTTGTAGTCAAACTGTCCTTTTGCCCTCAGTCTTTGGCAACCACTCACTGATCTGGTCTCTGTATCTTTATCTTTCCAAGAATACTGTATAAGTGGAATCATACTGGATGTAGCCTTTGTGTCCGGTTTCTTTCACTCAGTGTCACGTGTTTAAGACTCATCCACATTCTTGTGTGCATCAGTAGCTTGTTCTCGTTCTCCCATTTAAAACCCATGTCTTACTTAGAATCTTTTGTTTGTAAAAGCTAATTTTGGTCAGTGAAAATTGAGATTTACTTCTTTTTGCTTAAGATACCATAGAAGAATTCTATGTAATATGTATCATATTACTGGTTTTTAGAGAAAAATAAATAATTGTAATCTTGTGCTTAGCTGCTCAGTCATGTCCGATTCTTTGTGACCCATGGACGGTAGCCTGCCAGGCTCCTCTGTCCATGGGGATTCTCCAGGCAAGAATACTGGAGTGGGTAGCCATGCTCTCCTCCAGGGGATCTTCCCAACCCAGGTATCCTGCATTTCAGGTGGATTCTTCACTGTCTGAGCCACCAAGGAAGCCAATAATAATTGTAATACTTCTGATTTAAAAATTATTAAAGTGGGAACAAACATATTGTTTGGTGTTAGGTAATACTGTAACTCTGGGCCAAGGCAGAAGAATGTAGTGATGTTTTTTTCATACATGTGGGAAACCTGGTAAGTGGTACATATAAGATTTGAAAATCTGCTTTAAAAATATTGAGACTAGCAGGTGCTTCACAAATATTTGAATATATGAAGGGTGGAAAGATGGAGCCTAACTGAACCTTAGGGGTTTCCTGAAGCATGGAGACTCTCAGGTTGGTGATTATTTGCACTAAAGACCATCTGCCTGCAATCCCAAACCTTTTGGCTGCTGCCTGCAATTCTCCCTGATGTTGCAGTAGTAAGGGCTTTGGCATGTTCTCAGCCTTGTGGGCTTAGGAGGCAACACAAAAGAGCAGCCAGGTAGCACACTGCTGTTGTCCCATATCCTTCCAGAAGCTTGTTCGGGGCCTGCCTGCCAGGCTGCACACCTGCTGCAGCTTGCTGAGTCACATGTCCCATTGAACAGTGAGTTCCCTGATGTGAGGGGGCCACGCACCTGTTTTCTTTAGCCGGGCATGCAAAGAAGTTCATGGCATGAGCCAGATTTCACCTTCAGATACGTGCTTGGTGGTCCCATCACAGGTGACAGGAGGTGATTGTACCTCTAGGACAGGGCTGGGCCCCTGTGGCTGCCAGGGGTGGCCTCTTCCCACACCTGTGTGCTCCTTGCTCAAGCCAAAATGATATAAAATGTGTGTTCAATATAATCACTGCTTCAAAGTAGCTTACCGCCATTTTGGAGGCAGCATGCCACATTGGAGAAGGTGTTCTGTTGCATGCTGGCTGAAGGTTGGCACATCCCTGTCCTTTTAGGCAGGAGGTGTAGGTGTATAGCATCTCAGTGTGGGGAAGACTCCAGTGATCATACGTAAAGTCAAGCGAACCAGGTACCACAGTTGCTTGGACAGTTCTCTCCTCTTCTGCATCGCATGAGACAACTGATGTCACATCAGTGGTTGGGGCTCCCACGGGCATTTCCAGATATTCTCCCTCAGCAGCATCAGTGAACTGGGCTCCTAGCTAAGAATAACTCATCCTGCACTATCTGGAAACAAGAAGGAGAGAGGCCCTGGTATTTTCTGGTGATTTTTAAAGCTTGATTTTGTTCAGTTTCTTGACAGACAAAGATTTGGCTTAAAATTCCAGTCCTTTTCTTTGATTCTTATGGGCAAACGCTGTATCCATAAGAAAGATTTTGTTAGTTTCTTTTTTTT
The DNA here is from genome assembly GCF_003369695.1 of Bos indicus x Bos taurus. Lineage (NCBI taxonomy): Eukaryota > Metazoa > Chordata > Mammalia > Artiodactyla > Bovidae > Bos > Bos indicus x Bos taurus. Next base: position 42,214,209 of record NC_040085.1, read on the forward strand.
TTTTGCTTTTGTTTTTGTATAGATCTGAGCTTTATTTTGCACAGAGTCAGACACGACTGAAGCGACTTAGCAGCAGCAGCAGAGCTTTATTTATTAGAATCTTACAGTGTAAATTAATACTAAGGATTACTAAATTTGGTACCCAAACTGAAACTGCTAGTTTACCAAAAGTTGGAGTCAGGAGTCTTTTCCTTATAAATATAGAACTTTGGGTGTTCCTTCAATTTGCCAAGCTCATTCGCACCCTAGGATCTTTGCCCTTACTGTTTCCTTTCAAAACTTTTGGACAACTATGACTATAAAAAAATACCCAGTTTTCATTAGGGCAAAATCTGTTTCTAGTTGTTTTTACTTCCTTGGCTCCATTTACCCCACTGATGCCAATAGCATGTACCCTTGGCAGAAGAAGAGAGAGAGACAGGGATTGCTGGAACCAACCTTGCCTCCCAAGTGCCTGGGATGTGTGATGTAATTTTGCCCCTGGTTAACTTGAACATTTTTCTAATGTTAGTTTTGGGCTTTGACTTTCACTTGGATAGAGTAGGTCAGAATTCAGTAATATAAAAAATTGATTGTATGCTCTTTGTAATCATCATGTAAATGGTCATGTATATAGATTGCATGTTCTAGAGTTTACTAACCTTCTCTTACTTTGGAAAGTTTAGATTAAAATTGTTTTCTGTAATTTTTACAGATCTGTAAAATAGGAAATCCACTCATCCATCACCAAGAGGTGGCTACATTTGCTGGCCTTTGTTCAGAGAACAGAGTCTCCCTTGGAATTAAGACAGTTGACTGATTTGCATTGTTATATGACAGAGACCAACACAAAACTGTAAAGCAGTTTTCCACCAATTAAGAAAAAAAAAGACAGTTGAAATCTACAATCCAAGAAGAGGCCATTCACATTTTAGTTTAGAAATCTTAGCTAAGGGGCTGGGTAAACAGAGATCAAAAACGCAACTTGTTCAACAAAAGAAATTCATAATACAGCTTAAGTGTGTACTGAATCTTTTATTAAAGTATCTTGGCTTATTAAATGCCATATGTAAGGATGCTTTCCAAATGCAGTTTTAATAATGATCATAAGTGTACTGCAGGGTAGTTTGAGCATCCATGAAAAGAGAGAAATATGCTTACACTGTGTGGTCATAAAACCTGTAAACTGCCATTTAGTAAGTGGCTAAGAAGTGAATTGCCACAGAAACCAAGACTTGTAGCAGCTGCAAATAAAGGAAAGAAGTTTCTAAATGCTGACACTGGTCATGAAACTGATATTTTATTTAGATGTCCTTGCAGCACAGAGCTCTCAGAAATCATGTTTATAGCCTTCGTGCAATAGAAATACAAGCAATCTTGTATATTTTGGCAGATAGTGCCCGATTTAGTTGTAATAATTCACAGCACTGCTTCGGGGCTTCCATGTTGCTCCAGGCAAAACCCTGTATTATAAATTACAGCACACAAAGCTGAATTTGACCTACCAGTTGATGCATAATCAACTGACTTAATTCTGAATATTAACTACACATTGTGGCCTAAAGGTTTTATGCTCTCTAAATGTAACAATAAATTATACAAAAATCTTCCTCTTGGGTGAAGCCTAAATATAAATAAATCCCCAATCTTCATACTATGCCACAAGACCGGTTACTATAGACACCAGAGAGAATATATTAATCTTAAATATTATTGCCAAATAAAATAACTTTAGAATATCACTAAGTACCTGAACTAATTATAGAAACTTTGGGGAGGAGTTTCAGTACTTTAATAAAACACTTTCCCATTTGCCTCATTTCTTTAGTGGTAAATTGAAAGATATCACTTTGCTTCTATGATCAGGATGAGTAAAATATTTCACTTTAAAAGATTCATCCCAATCCCAGGTTCAGGGTATCGTCCTTATAAGTGCTTGGAAAATACTGTTCTATAAATGGATGAGTTAGGAATGTTTTGAAACATCATATAATCTGATCAAACCAGTCTTGAATTTGAAAAATGTGTATTTCTAGATTAAGCTATTTTGTTCTACAAATGACTTCCTGTGTGATACTTTCTGAGCAAATCGTGTAGCTTCTCTGAGCTGCTTTACTTGCTTATAAAAGGGAGATTAAGGGGAGAAAAATGACCCATTACTATCTCACAGAACTGTGATTTGTGAATACTTGAGACCAATGACTGTGAAGTGTTTTGAAATAATTATCTCTAATAAAGATGTTTTATTCAGGTAAGAAATGATCTTCTTTGCTATGCTTGCATCATGTAACCCCAACCCCTCCCTGGCCACAGTTGTCTGTACCTAGGGTAGACAGATTTTCACTTTTAAGAATCTGAACTGAGAGATCCATACCCAGAGAGTTGGCTCACAATTGTCCCTAACCTGGAAGTTCCTTCCTGGGGCCTGATTCTGTTTCCTGGCCCCAGTTTCCATGAGCTGTCTTTGCATCCTGATAATAAACCTCCCTTTCTTTGAGTGTAGGATTCTATTTCTGGCAATCAAACATTTCTAAGTCAACTTTGTACAAGTCCCTTCACTCATTTCTTCAGCACTTACCAAAATTCAAACTCAGGAATTTTTGGTTTAATAGTGGGGGGATAAAATATAAAATTGACAGTAATATGAGTCAAAAATGCCAATACATAGAAAAATACAAGTAGTGGTTCAGTAGCAGAAAGAAATAATATCTACCCAAAGATAGACACAGGTAGATTAGGAGAGTCCTAACAGATGAAGCCTTGCAGGTATTGTTTCTTGTTAAAAAATTTTTTTTATTTCCTATTGTTTGCTGTTGTTGTTCAGTTGCCAAGTTGTGTCTGACTCTTTGCAACCCCATGGACTGCAGCGTGCCAGGCTTCCATGTCCCTCACTGTCTCCTGGAGTTTGCCTGAGTGCATGTCCATTGAATCAGTGATGCTATCCAACCATCTCATCCACTGTCGCCCTCTTCTCTTTCTGCCTTCAATCTTGCAAAGCATCTTTCCCACAGTTTTCTATTGCTGCTGCTGCTAAGTCGCTCCAGTCATGTCCGACTATGCGACCCCGTAGACGGTAGCCCACCAGGCTCGCCTGTCCCTGGGATTCTCCAGGCAAGAACACTGGAGTGGGTTGCCATTTCCTTCTCCAATGCATGAAAATGAAAAATGAAAGTGAAGTCACTCAGTTGTGTCCAACTCTTAGCAACCCCATGGACTGCAGCCCACCAGGCTCCCCCGTCCATGGGACTTTCCAGGCAAGAGTACTGGAGTGGGGTGCCATTGCCTTCTCCAGTTTTTTATTGGGGTATAGCCAATTAACAATATTGTGATAGTTTCAGGTGAAAAGCAAAGGGACTTACATGTGTCCATTCTCCCCTCAATTCCCCTTCCATCCACGCTGCCACATAACATGAAGCAGAGTTCCCTGTGATATACAGTAGGTCCTTGTTGATTCATCACTTCTTTTTTATGAACACCACCTCTATCATGGTGCAACTACCCATTCTGTCATCTGTGGACTGTAAGAATAGCTTCTCAACTGCTGCCTTTGCCTTCAGGCTGCCCTCCATACCACTGTCAGAGTTATCAGGTGACATCAAACATATAATATCAGACATTGATCCTAAAATGACCCTTAAAAGACTCCCATGCCTATGGGTTAAGGTCCAGGGTCTGCACAATGCATTATGCATACTAGCATAGGGCATTTTAATAGATACTTGTTTAAGGGTCTGTCTTTTCTTCCTGAAGTAGCAAGTAGAGTGCCAGACAGGTGCTACTCATCTTTACATCTCCAGTGAGCATTTGGAAGGAGCTCATGGCAGGGGCTCAGGGAAATTATTGTTTAATTGGATGGCGATGACATTTGAATTGGTCCTGGAACAATAGCTTCAATTTTGAAAGGTGGATGTTGGGATAGAGGCTTTAAGGGCAGGAGAATAAGAGCCTGAACATGAAGAGGGCAGGAAAGTTCAGACCAGATTCAGGGAGAGTGTGTCATCCGGTTTGGCTGGAACAAAGGGAAGAGATAATGAAGTTAAAGACAGAAGAAAATGTTGGAAAAATCAGTTGGGATCCTGTCATGGAGGATTTTAATTTAAAAGATGTGAGCTTAATTTTGTAGGCACCAGGGAGCCACGTCCATTGAGCATAATGGTAATGTGATCAAAACCACCTTTTAAGGAGGTGAACCTCAGGGGTGCAGAAGGTGGATTGGAATGGAAATCCTGGATTACTCTCATCATGTTCCCAGGGAGGAGGGCCAGGCATGATCCCCCATGGTTTCCATCTTCTTAACTATTTCTTTATATTTTACTGTTCTCTTTTTAGACATTTTTTTTTTTAAGAGTCATCTACCATGGCAGTCTCCTTTTCCTTCATCTCAGGTGTAGCAAGGATTTGGGGGGCTTTAAAGCATCTGATAGATATGAACAAGGGCATATCATCCCCATCCAGATGATCGCCCTTTCATTTTTAGTAACGCTGGGGAGATGGAAATGGTTTGATATGGAGACACGCTTGACCTGTTCTATTTTTGCCATGCTTTCAGGCAGCTTAACAAGAACACTGGGTTCCTGTTTCAGCGAGGGAATTGGAAGGTTTCACGTTCCCTCAGTGGCATTGGTTTCCCTGCTGGCTCCCCAAACTCAGCAAAATTCAGGAAGCAGGACCTCCAAGTCTCAGCTAACTTCTATCACAAATATCACTTCCTCCTTGAAGCCTTCTTTGATTTGTCACCATTCCCCAGGCCTGAGGTAACCCCCAAGTTCTATGGTATTTCCTTTTTCTACCTGAAATATGATTATCTGTAGTGTGACTCTGTATGCCTACTGGCCTGAAATTTCCTTGATAGTAGAATCAGGCCTTATTCATTCTTAATATCCTCCTCTCCTTCATTCAATTTCATTGATGTCCATGTGTCTTGTACAAAGGAGGATCCAGTACTTTTTATTTGAATAGCACTTAATATTTTGCTCTTTCTTTTTTCTTTTGAATTTTCTATATATCAGCAAAGGAAGGCTTTACCATCTTCACTTTCATTTTTCAAATGAGAAAACTGAGTATTTGAGTGATGTACCTAAGGTTGCATAAAAAGACAAAAAAATTTTTTTTCCTTCCAAATTCATCAGTACTGTTTCTACTACACCATTCTACCTCATGCTGCCTGATGAATGAGAGGACTTGAATTTTCGTTAGGGTTTTATTTTTTTTTGAATTATGCAGAATTCTATTGAGGGAAGAACCTGTTGAGATGCCATCATACGGTCTCCAGCATCCTGGGGAGGCCCACATGACAAGCAGGGGAGTGTGCGAGAATTTCTTGATCTGTCTGAAATATTTAAAATTCAGCCATTAATCATAACAGCTGCATTCTGACTTCAAGTGATCAGCTACTAATGGTTTCGACATTCTGAGTTTGAGAAATTCCTATTAATTGTCCTTAAAAAAGGGCAGGAATGAATAATCTTGACTTCATTTGTGAGAAAAGAATCAATCTCTCTCACTCTTAGGTGCCCCTCCCCGCCCCCCTTTTTTTTTTCCTCTTCAAAATGTTTTGATCTAAAATGCAGATTTTTTTTTTCCCCCTGGGCTTGTTTCTCTGGGTCTGACTTTGAATGGCTGCATGTTCTGAGAGGTTGAGTTTTGGCGGTCAGAATCACCAGGGTTGGGACTGGTGATAACAGGTGCTCCTGGATCAGTTCCCATGAGCTGGCTAAGCTTTAGAACACAGCCAGCCAGGGAGATGGGCAGAACTCTAGGCCAAAGAGGGTGAACACCCAACACATACTTACGATGATAGATTTCTTTCACATCAAGAAGACAGTATAACTTTAATGTGTGAGTACATACATATACCTGTGTGTATGTGTATCTGTGTGTATGTACAAATATGAGTAGGTGTCTATATGTCATCTAAATATAAACACCCTTTGCCATGTCTATGTAGGGGAACAGAATTTCCCACTCCCAAATATATCTCTTTAGTATCTTAATTTTAAGCCGGTTATTTTCTGAGAAACAGCAGACATGGGAAAAACTCTGAACACCAAATAAGAGTTTCCCCTTTTAAGAAAAATTTACATTTACAACAGAAATCTCCATTTGTGAGGGTGTTCCATAGATATACTATGAAGAGGAGGATGACCAAATCTTTAGACAGTCTTATCAGTGGAGAAGGCAATGACCTAAATCCATGTATTAACCTCACCTTTGTTTACTATGCTTTTCCTGGTTACCTCCCATAATTCACCTCCCATAACTGCTCTCCCCACCCTCAACATCCTCTTGTGTCTTTAGCTGAAGATGGTATTTAAGGTGAGGGTTTCAGTCATTATGACAAGTTGCTCAGTTTTTTTGAGTCTCTCCCATGTACACGTTATTACTGTTTGACTTTCTCCTGTTAATCTCTCTGATGTCAGTTTAACTCTTAGACCAGCCTGAAGAACCTAGAAGGGCAAAGAAAAATTTATTCCTCCCCGACACCTACTTTCTACAAAAGCTCTTAAGCTCTCTCTCTTTTTTTTTTTTTCACATTTATTTATTTATTTATATTTTGGTTGTGGTAGGTCTTCATTGCGGCTAGCCGGCTTTCTCTAGTTGTGGTGAGCATGGGCTAGTCTTCGTTGTGGTATGCAGGCTTCTCATTGCAGTGGCTTCTCTTGCTCCAGAGGACAGGCTTTAGATGTGTGGACTCGGCAGTTGTGGTTCGTGGGTTTATTTGCTCCATGGCATGTGGGATCTTCCTGGACCAGGAATTGAACCAGTGTCCCTTGCATTGCAAGGTGGATTTTTAGCCACTGGACCACCAAGGAAGCCCCAGTTCTTGGGTTTTATTCATAGGTCCTTTTAGTCTTTGCTCATAAATTCACTGAATTTGGTATGAAAATTTGGAGGTTTTCAAAATGGGTTAATTCTCATCTTAATCTACTGTGCAAGGTAATCAGTCCATGTTCAATAAATCACTAATGATTTCAGAAATACTGAACCATTCCATGTGACAGCATTCAATTACTAATATGTGAAGAGTTTAATTTTCTATCTGATGGGAACGTTTAAAAAATGTTTTTAGTTATTTGTGTTTAGATGTTTAGTTCATACTAAACCTGTGTATTAGTTTGCTATGGCTGCTGTTACAAACTACCGCAGACTGAGTGGCTTAACAGAAATCTATTGTCTCCCAGTTCTGGAGGCCGGAAGTCCAAGGTCAAGATGCCAGTATGGCCATGCTCCCTCTGAAGGTGCTAGAGAAAGCTCTTTTCCAGGCCTTTCTCCTAGTTCCTGCTAGTTCCTTGGCTTCTGACAGCGTGACTCCAATTTTCACATGGGATTCTCCCAGTGTGCATGTCTGTGTCAACATTTCCCCTTTTGATAAGGACACCAGTCATGTTGGATTAGAGTCCACTCTATGCCAGTTGAGATGAGTATGACCTCATCTTAATTGATTACTGTTTGCAACACCCTAATTCCAAACTAGGTTACATTCTGAGGTGCTGGTCCCCCCATTTATTTGGAGGGGGCTGCACTGTGTGGCTTATGGGATCTTAGTTCCCTGACTGGGGATCGAACCTGTGCCCCTGCAGTGGAAGTGCTGAGTCCTAACTACTAGACTGCCACGGAATTCCCTAGTCTTTCCAAATTGATGTCCTTCTTATATGCAAAATACAGTCACCCCAGTCCAATGTCTCCAAAGGACAACCCATCCCAGCACCAGTTCTTAAGTCCTAAATCTCATTCAAACATCATATAAATCAGGTATGGGTGTTACTCAGGGTATGATTTTTATCCTGAGGCAAAATTCCTCTTTACTGGTGAACCTGAGACTACAGACAAAATTCAATGATGGGACAGGCACATGATAGATAATCCATTCCGAAAGGGAGAAGTCAGAAGGAAAAGGCAAGCAGGTCTGAAATCTAGCAGTGTAAACTCCACTGGATTTTTTGCCTTAAAATAATCCTTCTTGGCCAGATGCTCTGTCCTCTGGGCCCATACAGGCAGCAACCTCACCCGCTCAGTTCTGAGCAGTGGCCCTTGCCTCTGGAATAGAAGTGGTTTTTCTCTCAGGGTCATTTCCCCCTTATTTGAAGGATCACCCATTTGCAGCCAAACAGCTCTATTTACCCATTTCCTGCCTGTAAGATACCCAGAGTCTGACAGCTTTCCTTCATTTTTGTCCTGGCTCTGTACCTTCTGGTTGTTGTATCCACAAATGACCTTACTGTTATCTGTAGCAAAATGTTATCTGGCCACGCCCCTGGTGCTCCATCCAGAACATGCAGTAGGTGCCAGTTTTTTTTGCAATATCATAGGATGAGAATTTTCCATATCTTCAAGTTCCAGTTTCTTTTTGCTTAGCAGCTCCTCGTTCAATTTCTTTCTCTCGTCTCAGCTTTTACTATAAGCAGCAAGAAGGAATCAGTCCACACTCTCAACACTTGACTTGGAAATCTCCTCCATGAAATATCCAGGCTTATTATTTTCAAGTTGTATTTGCCACAAACAGAAGAATGCAATTCAGCCAAATTTTCAGACACTTCATCACAAGTATTCCCTTTTCTAATTATATCTGCAATGACCCTGTTTTTTTTTAATTTATTTTTTATTGAAGGATAATTGCTTTACAGAATTTTGTTGTTTTCTGTCAAACCTCAACATGAATCAGCCATAGGTATACATATATACTCTCCCTTTTGAACCTCCCTCGCATCCGCCAGCCACCCCATCACACCCCGCTAGATACATACAGAGCCATACAGCAAATTCCTGTTGGCTATCTATTTTACATATGGTAATATAAGTTTCCATGTTACTCTTTCCATACATCTCACCCTCTCTTTCCCTCTCCCCATGTCCATAAGTCTATCCTGTATGTCTGTTTCTCCACTGCTGCCCTGTGAATAAATTATTCAGTACCATTTTTCTAGATTCTGTCTATATGCATTAGAATATGTTATTTATCTTTCTCTTTCTGACTCACTTCACTCTGTATAATAGGCTCTAGGTTCATCCACCTCATCAGAATTGACTCAAATGCATTCCTTTTTATGGTTGAATAATATTCCATTGTGTATATGTACCACAACTTCTTTATCCATTCATCTGCTGATGGACATCTAGGTTGCTTCCATGTTCTAGCTATTGTAAATAGTGCTGTAATGAACCATGGGATACATGTTTCTTTTTCAACTCTGGTTTCCTCAGGGTATATGCCCAGGAGTGGGATTGCTGGGTCATGTGGTGGTTTTATTTCTAGTTTTTAAGGGAATCTCCATACTGTCTTCCAAAGTGGCTGTATCAATTTACATCTCCACCAATGATGCAAGAGCATTCCCTTTTCTCCACACCCTCTCCAGCATTTATTGTTAATAGACATTTTGATGAAGGCCATTCTGACTAGTGTGAGGTGATATTTCATTGTAGTTTTCATTTGCATTTCTCTAATAATGAGCAGTGTTGAGCACCTTTTCATGTGTTTGTTAGCCATCTCTATGTCTTCTTGGGAAAAATGTCCATTTAGGTTTTTTTTCCCACTTTTTGATTAGGTTGTTTGTTTTTCTGGCATTGAGTTGTATGAGCTGCTTGTATATTTTGGAAATTAATCCTTTGTCAGTTGTTTCATTTGTGATTATTTTCTCCCATTCTGAGGGTTGTCTTTTCACCTTGCTTAGCATTTCCTTTGCTGTGCAAAAGCTTTTAAGTTTAATCAGGTCCCACTTGTTTACTTTTGTTTTTATTTCCATTACTCTAGGAGGTGGGTCATGGAGCATCCTGCTTTGATTTATGTTATCGAGTGTTCTGCCTATGTTTTCCTCTAAGAGTGTTATAGTTTCCGGTCTTACATTTAGGTCTTTAATCTATTTTGAGTTCATCTTTGTGTATGATGTTAGTGAGTGTTCTAATTTCATTCTTTTACATGTAGCTGTCCAGTTTTCCCAGTGCCACTTATTGAAGTGGCTGTCCTTGCCCCATGTATATTCTTGTCTCCTTTGTCAAACATAAGGTACCCATAGGTGCATGGGCTTATTTATGAGCTCTCTATAGTGTTCCATTGGTCTATATTTCTGTTTTTTGTGCCAGTAACATACTGTCTTGATGATTGTAGCTTTGTAGTATAATCTGCAGTCAGAAAGATTGATTCCTCCAGCTCCATTCTTCTTTCTCAAGATTGCTTTGGCTATTTGGGGTCTTTTGTGTTTCTGTATGAATTGTGAAAATTTTTGTTCTAATTCTGTGGAAACTGCCATTGATAATTTGATAGGGATTGCACTGAATCTGTAGACTGCATTTGTTAGTATAGTAATTGTCACAATATTGATTCTTCCTACCCAGAAACATGGACTATCTCTCCATCTGTTTATGTCATCTTTGATTTCTTTCATCAGTGTCTTATAATTTTCTGTGTACAGTTCTTTTGTCTCCTTATTTTTATAATTCAGTCACTCAGTCATGTCTGACTCTTTGGAACCCCATGGACTGCAGCACACCAGGCCTCCCTGTCCATCACCAACTCCTGGAGTTTACTCAAACTCATGACCATTGAGTGATGGACATCCAACCATCTCATCCTCTGTTGTCCCCTTCTCTTCCTGCCTTCAATCTTTTCCAGCATCAGGGCCCTTTCCAGTGAATCACTTCTTGGCATCAGGTGGCCAAAGTATTGGAGTTTCAGCTTCAGCATCAGTCCTTCCAATGAATATTCAGAACTGATTTCCTTTAGGAAGGACTGGTTGGATCTTCTTGCAGTCCAAGGGACTCTCAAGAGTCTTCTCCAACACCACAGTTCAAAAGCATCAATTCTTTGGTGCCTAGCTTTCTTTATGGTCCAACTCTCACATCCATACATGACTACTGGAAAAACCATAGCTTTGACTAGACCATACTTTGCCTTTGTTGGCAAAGTAACGTCTCTGCTTTTGAATAAGCTATCTAGGTTGGTCATAGCTTTTCTTCCAAGGAACAAGTGTCTTTTAATTTTGTAGCTGCAGTCACCATCTACAGTGACTTTGGAGCCCCCCAAAATAAGGTCTATCACTGTTTCCATTGTTTCCCCATCTATTTGCCATGAAGTGATGGGACCAGATGCCATGATCTTAGTTTTCTGAATGTTGAGTTTTAAGCCAGCTTCTTCACTCTCCCCTTTCACTTTCATCAAGAGACTCTTTAGTTCCTCTTCACTTTCTGCCATAAGTGTGGTGTCATCTGTATATCTGAGGTTATCAATATTTCTCCTGGCAATCTTGATTCCAGCTTGTGCTTCATCCAGTCCAGCATTTCTCATGATGTTCTCTGCATATAAGTTGAATAAGCAGGGTGAAAATATATAGCCTCGATGTACTCCTTTCTCGATTTGGAACCAGTCTGTTGTTCCATGTCCAGTTCTAACTGTTGCTTCTTGACCTGGATACAGATGTCTCAGGAGGCAGGTCAGGTTGTCTGGTATTCCCAACTCTTTGAGAATTCTCCATAGTTTGTTGTGATCCACACAGTCAAAGGCTTTGGCATGGTCAAGAAAGTAGAAGTAGATGTTTTTCTGGAACTCTCTTGCTTTTTCCATAATCCAATGGATGTTGGCAATTTGTCTCCTTAGGTAAGTTTATTCCTAGATAATTAATTCTTTTTGTGGCAATGGTGAATGGGATTGATTCCTTAATTTCTCTTTCTGATTTTTCATTGTTAGTATATAGAAACACAAGTGATTTCTATGTATTGATTTTGTATTCTCCAACTTTGCTAAATTCACTGATTAGCTCTAGTAATTTCCTCATACTATCTTTAGGATTTTCTATATACAGTATCATGTCATCTGCAAACAGTGATAGCATTACTTCTTCTTTTCCAATCTGGATTCATTTTATTTCTTTTTCTTCTCTGATTGCTGTAGCTAGGACTGCCAAAACTATGTTGAATAACAGTGGTGAAAGTGGACACCCTTGTCTTGTTCCTGATCTTAGGGGGAATGCTTTCAGTTTTTCACCACTGAGAATAATGTTTGCTTTAGGCATATCATATATGGCCTTTACTCTGTTGAGGTAGGTTCCTTCTATGCCCATTTTTTGAAGAGTTTTAATCATGACCCTGTTTCTAAATAAGGTCATATTCTGAGGTACTGGGGTTTAAGACTTTAACAGGTGAATTTTGAAGGGACACTTTTTTTTTTTTTTTTGCTGCATCAGGTCTTAGTTGCAACAGTTGGGATCTCTGATCTTTTTTGCAGTGTGTGGGCTCTTTAGTTGTGGCCTGCAGATTCTTAGTTGAGGCATGCAGGATCTAGTTCCTTGACTAGGGATCAAACTGAGGCCCCCTGTATTGGGAGTGTGGAGTCTTAATCACTGGACCGTGAAGGAAGTCCCTGAGGGAACACTATTAAACCCATGAAAGTGAAAGTCACTCAGTTATGTCCGACTCTTTGCGACCCCATGGACTACATAGTCCATGGCATTCTCTAGACCAGAATACTGGAGTGGATAGCCTTTCCCTTCTCCAGGGGAGCTTCCCAACCCAGGGATTGAACCCAGGTCTCCCGCATTGCAGGTGGATTCTTTACCAGCTGAGCCACAAGAGAAGCCCAGTAAACCCATAGCAACCTGTTAAGTTTTCAGTTTTTTAGAAAGACCTAACTACCCCCTCACTCAAGTTCCAAATTCAATTTTGACATAGGTATCCTTATATGACAAGACAGCCACCAGAGGTATCAGTGATAAACTAGTCAGTTTCTATGGAATCAAATTCAAGGCAGCATGACTGCCTAAGGCAAGATCTTAGTTCTATGTCCCAGCCCAGCTATACTGACAATGACTAAACAATAGCCACCCTTTACCTTATTTCTACAGTATATGAAAGACTATCCTAATAGTCCTAATAGTTATTACATAACCTTAGAAAAACCCTTCAAAGTACTATTTGTAGTGCCCATTTTATAGATTAGGAAACTCTTGCTCATACTGACCTGAGTTTGACTTGCTTGCTCATGGTCACAGACCGCAGATCCATGCCTAGCAGTGTTTCAGAAACTTGTCATGACTGAGTCAGTCTGAAATCATCTGTAGACCTGGTGTTTGACTTGCTTTGGCTGACTCATCTTCACAGCCTCACCCCTGTCAGGGGCCTAGGTCCAGGTATCCAGGGATCTTTCCCTTTAGAAACAATTCACAAGCATTCTTATATCCTTGCTTGAGAAAATGATTAAGTTGTAGGTAGAGCTCATGTTTTGTCTATGCCAGAGGCCAAAATTTGGAGATACCCAGGAGAGAGGGTGTTGTGTTTGTGAACGTCATCTATCTCATGTAACATGGAACAAGAAATTTGATATCTGCACATTAAGTCAGTTTCAAAAGATTATGGCAAACTCTAGTCACACATTTGGACTTCTCCTCAGTGACCCACAATGGATCTCCTATTCCACAAATTCATCTCAATGTGCTTTGAGTCTGTTTATAAATGGCTTCTACCACCTCCAGGGCTAGTAAGTCCCCCAGATTTCCTACCTGCTGTGTAAAGTTATATTTCCTTTTAAGTGTTCCCTCATGGCTTTCTTCCAATTTGGAGACTGCTCCCTAGTCCTCAGGTGTAGGGTTAGCTGAACAAGGCCATGTACAACTTCTCACTTCCCTTCATCATTATCTTCGGAGACTTTGATTAGATTGTTTCCGAGCCCTGGTCTTTTCAGGCAGAGGAAGCTGTATTGTTTGAAACCTTTCCTAACACTGCAGAGCCTGCTTCCCCTTCATCATCCTGGCTTTCCATCACTCCAGGTCTGCTCCAGCTGTTAATCTCCAGAAATGTGGTACCCAGGGCAGCAAGGGGCCTCCCAGGCAGGACCCCTACCTGCACCCCTTGCCAGTAATAATGAAATCTCTTGGCCCCATCTTTCTTGTTCTCATCCCCCTGAAGGTTCATTCCACCAGGCGTGTCCCTCGGAGAATTCTAAAGTGACAGATGTCCCATGAAAAGGAAAGCAAATTTCCTCTGGGGTCACATCATGTACTGTCATTCCAAGTGTCTGATTTTAGATTCTGAAGTTCTGAAAGCCCCCGAAGAGTGGAATCTCCTGCTGTGAGGCTGCATGGCTAGCTAGGACGAGCTCTTGAAGTGGGCTTTATTTCAAGTGTGAGGACCTGGTTTATTAGAAGCCAGGGGGAGAAAAACCCACACCTGAGACTGCTCACATGCTTGTGAAATTCAGACATGAGAAGAAACATTGTTGGGATCAATCAGCATCAGCTGGCCACCTGGTTGGAGGGAGATGGCAAGAAGGGAATGGGGAAACTTTGAAAATCCTGCCTTGAATAGAGCGCCCTGACTCCCTGGGGTTGGACCAGGATGAATGAGATCTGCTTTGGCTTGAGCTGACATCCAGTCCCTGGAGTGAATGGTGTTGGCCGCAGGAGGCAGGGGATTCTGTTCTTCTTTTTCAATAGAGTCTTTGTGGTGCCTGGTTTAGAATCTCTCAACCTGCCATCCCCACTCTCTTTGAAGGATGGCTTGTCAACACTGAGTGTTGGGTAAACCTTGAAAAGGTAGTCTTGTTCTTGGCCCAGTGCTAATTTAAAATTAGGTTTTCCTCCATATTTGCAACTGAATATCAACTCAAAGACTTGACTTAACTAAGAGTAGGCCAATAAGAAAGAAAAATAACCATATTAGTGATAGCTCTGCCTTTTAGGAAACACTCACTGAAAAGTGTTTTTTTTTTTTTTTTTTACCCAAAGTGACACTATTTTCTGTTCAACCACTTGTAGGTAGAGAAACCCAAATGGGAAGATGAGAGAGGCAGGGTTAGAGAGGAAAGACTGAAATGAGCAGTCTTTTAAGCCAGCCAAATACAATCACTTCCAGTGGTTTCAGAAAGGTGATTAACCTCTCTGGGATAATGATATCTATTACATAGGTTTGACTTGAGAAAAAATGTTATAAAGCCTATAAGGTGATTAACACAGTATACAGAGCATGGCAGGTAAACACTAGACATTCTTTTTCATTTCAAGAGGCACTAAGGTTTTTCTGCAAAGGGAAATCTTGCCAGTATATAATCATGCATTATCTCTTTGTTTAATTTCCTTTTTGTATATGCTATGGAGAAAGATATATGAACCAATAGCAATGTGTTCCAAGAGGGTTAGTTATGACTGTAGAGGGTGGGCCCAGGAGACAGTCCCTTCATCCTTCCTCAGAAGGGCACAGACAGGAAGTGAGCAGGATGTCATTTGAGGAGGCAGGGAAGATCTGTGATGGAGGTTGTCACTGATGACAGGTTGAGAAAAAATGGTCTTACTCCAATAATAAAATAATAGTTAATAATAGAGCAAATATTAGAACCCAATGTATTGGTTATGTGGTGTTTACTAATACAGGTAGTGAACACATTAATTTTTTGATTTTTGACAAGTGGAAACCTGTTCTCTGATAAAGAACTAGAGAAAATGGCAAGACATGAAAACTTGGATAACCACTTCCCAGGTGGCTCAGCGGGAAAGTATCTGCCTGCCAATGCAGGAGATGCAGGTTTGATCCCTGGGTTGGAAAGATCTCCTGGAGGAGGAAATGGCAACCCACCCCAGTATTCTTGAGTGGAAAATCCCATGGACAGAGGAGCCTGGCAAGCTACAGTCCATGGGTTGCAGACTGAGTCACTGAGCACACACTCACAAAAACATGTATAGAAGTTGCAGGGCTCAAAGGGACTCATTACTTAAGCATATCTTGTGGTGGGTGAAACAGAACCCAGCCACCTAAGATGGCCCAGGTCTGTTGTCTGTGGGCAGTCTGACCTCTTCTACCTGCCATTCCATTCTGTCATCTTCTGGGACAAGTACCCATTGCAATCCTTTTCTTCTCCATGTCCTCCTTCTCAGCACTTCAGGCTGATTTAGAAGATCCCTCCTTGAGGCCCTCACTGTACCCCTCTATGTGCTTTTTAATAAGTGCGTTTCATGAGTTACTCTTGATCTTATGGGATCTTCTTTAGGGAAAAGAATACAAAATTCAGCATAAAATTATTTGGAATGAGCAAAGAAATCATACCAAATTAAAAATATTGAATAGCCAACATATTCCACAGGTGTCCCGGACTGGAAAAATCATTCACTGCTTTAATCAGTTAAGTAACTGATAAATCTCTTTATTTGTACATTTTTGGTGTCACAGTCTGATCACTTTTTCCCATGACAGTGTTTTGGAATATTATCTACAGTGAAAATAGATAATTCACTCTTTTATCATAGTTGATTGAAATTGGTTTTTATTATTCATGACTTGGAATGATTTCATCCATCTTCACAACGTGGTAATTTCATGTAAATTCTTAGCATTTCTGTCAAGTTTGGGAAAACAATCATGCTCTTTTCCTATGAAAACTGTAAGATTTCAGGGCATTTCCCTTTTTTTGTTATTGTTCATTGACTAACCTTCGGTGTTCTTTGAATTGATTTTTTTAAGGAATGTTCCTGGAATATAGAATGGCTGGCAATAATTTAATTGTACTTGAAAGTTATCATATTCTGCATAAATATATTCCACTAAACTCAAAATGGTTCCTCAATTCAACTTCCCAAAAGCTGCATCCACCCCAATGCTCAAGATCACTAAAATGGCCTCTGACACTTAAGGGGAAAGATAAGTAAGGGTAAATTGGGTTGGTAAGAGACAGTAGTAAACTCACTGAAGTTAAGTTACCTTTTGCAAGATTTATACAATCATATGACCTTAACCTTCACTTGTGTCATGGTTAATCTGCCTCTACCTGTTGGCTCTAGACCTTCCCCCACTGCCACTTGGTGGAGGGTCAGGCAGATAAACAAAGAGGGTACTCCAGACCCTGTATACACATCCCAGTAAGGCCTTTCTTTCTGCCTCCCTCCATCCAGCTCCTACTTAGCCTGCCATGTCCAGCTCACACACTGCCTCCTTCACCATGACCACCTGGTCTTGTATTGTTCCAGCTTCCCCCCTGCCACTGCCACATTCCCAGCAAGGCAGTCATCAACCTGGGGGCAAGGGCACCGAGCACAGCTCTGGCACTTGATACAGGTACTCAGCGAACCATTCTTGGTCGATGGATTTGAAAATCCATCTGTTTTCTAATTGGTTAACTAACTGGTGACTGCCATGCTGACCTGGACCACTCACTGAAACCAGATGTTTCTCCTAGTTATTTTAAGGATTGCTTTCTAAATGGAATTTTGACTCCTTTTTCCAAAGATAAAGGAAAGCATGCTGGGTTATTGCTCTCTGCCTACAGAATGTAGAGAAGAGAAAAGCCTTTCATAGACGACTGATCTCTAAAACAGATGTGCCAAGTTCCTTGGGCTAAAAACTCTTTAGTTGGAAATGAATCAGGGCATTTTTAATATGACTTTTCAGAACATGTACTTTGAGCAATACTAATAATGATCAGTGTGATGGTGACTTGGTTTAAAGGTTCTGAGGATCCAGAGTGCTAATAAAACTGCCCAGAGGAACATGAGATCATCTGGTAGAGCAGAACTAATGAAGGACCCACTGCACAAAAGTGTCTCTTGTCAGAGAGAAAGTATTTGTGTGTGGTCTCATCCAACGATGTGCTTGACAAGGACAGAAATAGAAAGCCGTTTGTGGCCACCTGACAGAGATGTTCCTAGTGCCTTGGTTTATTATCCTACTATTGTGCTTCCTTCTTTCCTAAAAATCTTTTTTTTTTCTTTTCCCTCTTTGCCTTTGCAGTGGGCTTCCGCACCTTTGGTGAGTTTTCATCAGCACATTTCATTCTTAACTGAACAATGAAAAGATCAGGGAGGGAGAAGGGAGGAAATGAGTCTATTACTAATTGTAATAAGGAAGTCAGGGGGAATTGTGCTGGCTTCCTTGTTGTTCATCCAAATCATGCTGTTAATTTTCCTTGACATATACAAGAGGGAGATAAGGGTTCTTGTGTTTAAACAAAGAACCATGAGCATTGGGGGCCTCCTACATGTTAAGATGACACTTAGTATTTATTGAGAACCTACTGTGGACCAAGCTCTGTGCTTTGCATGGAAGCTAGAGGAAAAAGACAAATCTCCTGTCCTCAGGGAGCTCAGAAGATCTCTAGTCTGACATTTGTCATCCTTACAGCACAGCGATGGTGATCCTTGACTGGATGCCTTTTGTGTGTTAAGAACTGTGACAGCTCCAGTGAGCTAAGACACCTTTGTCCAAGGAGGTCAGACCAGGACCTGCATCATAATGGCAGAGAGCAGTCAAGCCTTATATCCATGGGAACAGAGGGAGAAATCGGTGTGAGCTGTAAAGAAGAGAAAGGGCAGAAGTGGAACACAGGCATTTGCTTACAAAGGTTAGCTTACAGCAGTCCTAGGAACTGTTATCCTCTCTAAAATATGAGACGTTCTGCCTCCACGTGGTTGGGTCTTCTTCTCTATGTCCCGTAGCTGGACACTACTGCTGCTGCTGCTGCTAAGTCGCTTCAGTCATGTCTGACTCTGTGTGACCCCATAGATGGCAGCCCACCAGGCTCCACCATCCCTGGGATTCTCCAGGCAAGAACACTGGAGTGGGTTGCCATTTCCTTCTCCAGTGCATGAAAGAGAAAAGTGAAAGTGAAGTCGTTCAGTTGTGTCCGACTCTAGCAACCCCATGGACTGCAGCCTACCAGGCTCCTTCATCCATGGGATTTTCTAGGCAAGAGTACTGGAGTGGGGTGCCATTGCCTTCTCTGGTAGCTGGACACAGAGCTTCTCAAAAGTTGAACAGGTCTTTACGTCTGTGTATCATCAAAACATCTTGGCACAGGATAAACCCTCAAGAAGTCCTTGGGGAGTGAAGAAGTACCTAAACATTCTGGAAGCAGATTTCAAACTTAGAACTCTCTGATTCCAGAGTCTGTGGTCTTCTCTTCCATAGTGAGTGCTGCTGATGAAATGGAGAAGCCCAGCTGAGTAGCAAGCTTGGGGAAACAGACCTAAGTCCATTGTTGAACACCCTGAGTTTTAGTGATGATGGAATTCCTTAAGGTCCCTGGGAAACGTGGGTCTGATGCTGAGGAGTGAGGTCAGAGGTGAAGGCGTATTCTAGAACCTTAGGGAATGGGCGGAAGAGCTGAGATGAATGGAGACGGAGCAGAGAGGGGTCTGGGTATGGGGAAAGTGACCTTCGTAGTGTTATTTGGATGGTCCAGGTTGCATGGGCCATAAAGATCCTTCAGTGAACTACCTCATTTTGTAGGTGAGGAAACTGAGAACTGAGAGGTTAAGTGCACACACAGTTGGTGGCTGGACTCTTGCTAGAACCCTGACTTCTGGGCTCCCTGCACCTGCCTGTCCAGTGAACTGCTTGGGTTACCCATGAGCAAATATTTAATGTGTCCACAGTCACTGGTATCCATCATTGCTTTGTATTTCTACTTTTTTAAATGGAGGTTGAGGGCAACAAGACAAGCATTAGATCCTGAGAAAGGGTCTTGTGTCATGTGTGTGTGTGTGTGTGTGTGTGTGTGTGTGTGTGTGTGTGTGTGTGTGTGCAGGAGCAGGCAGGTCATTTGGTCATTGGTCTTTAAAAAAAATGAGATTCCTCATCACCTGACAGTGGAGATCTGGTAGTGTCCGGCATTTAGCATGACTCTCCATTTGATTTTACACGAATATTGCAAGGACCTGGTGGAATGATGTAATAAAGAATATCCTGTGTACAAATTTGATAAGCTCTTAACAATATGGTGCCTGACAGCCTCTCACTTAGAGAGAAGACGTTCTGTCAATCAGCATGAAACATGCTAAAATCTCTGCTTCCATAACGTTCTTTGTGCCTGCAAAGCAGCTTTCTTCTCTCTGACTCTAAGTGTCTTTAATATAATATGCCAACTGTGGCAATTGGAAGCATAACGAACAGTAAGTTGCTTTCTTAACTCTCAAGAACTTGTTATTCCCCTGACACCAGCAAGACTCTTCTTCCGAGCGATGCTACATTAGCACTTTATTCCATACTCCATCCACTGCTGTCTCCCCCACTTGGAGGGCAGGATGGAAGCAAACAATTGTTGATCGGGCCTCTGCCCTAAGCTTGGCACTCTGTCAGATGATCTGTTAACACTCTTAATCCTCCAACAGTCTTGGAAGGGTGGTGGGTGAGGGCCATGATAGTGTCCTCATTGTAGAGATCAGGAAACTGTTATGGACCGAACTGAGTCCCTCCTAAATTATTATGGGTAAGCCCTAATACTCAGTGGGTCTATATTTAGAGAAAAGGCCTTTAAAGAGGTAATTAAAGTTAAATGAAATCATAAGGGTGGGGCCCTAATCCAATAGGTTTGGTGTCTTTGTAGGAAGAGGGACCTCAGGGTTTTGCACACACAGAGAAAAGGCCACGTGAAGACACAGCAAGAAGGCACCACCTGAAAGCCCAGGAGAGAGCCTCAGGAGAAACCAAACCTGCTGACATCTTGATCTCAGACTTCTAGCTTCCAGATCTGTGAGAAAATAAGAGTCTGTTGTTCAAGCCCAACGTGTGGTATTTTATTATGGCAGCTCTTGCCAAACTAATACCCTGTGGCTCAGGGAAATTATTCACCTAGAAATGACTATTTCCCCAATTTGGAGAATCAGAAGAAGAATCAGAAGAACACCCCAAGGGTGGAGGTAGGGGCTTAGGAGACGTGGGCTTACATCCTGGCTGTGTGGCTAATAAGTTGTATGGCATAGAGAGAGTCGCTGCATCTCTCTGGGCCTGTTTCTTTATCTACTGAAAGTCAAATAAGCAAACGATTGAGCTCTGGCATCTCTTCAAACTCTGAAATCTCTCTTTTTGACAATTTCTTCTATGCTTAATTTCCTTATTTGTGAAAGGAGATAAGAATATCTATGCTAAACAATCTGAGGAATATACAAACCCCAGTGAGTTAAATTAAAGGCAGGACTAAGTGTGTGGAAGATGACATAGCCCACAGATGTGCCTGCACTTGACTCAGCTCCTTCCTAGCCAGGGGTCCTGGATAAGTGCTCTCACTGTTTCTAAGCTTCCTTTAGTTCGTCTACAAATGGGCAGAACAGTGCTCCTTAATTTAAAGGACTGTAGTGAAAAATAAGCGAGATGCTCCCTGGAACAAGTTCAACATTTACAATGTTGGTCAAAACTGACTACATTGAAGTCATGATGTACAAATAGGTTGTAACCTTCAGTTTGGAACCACCAGAATATTCCATGGCATTCTATGAGCAGTCACTTAGCTGGAACTTTGTGAAGTGTGTACCTCTGGGGCAGGATGTCAGTATAGGAAGTCTTGGGCTATAGAGTTAGACCTGGGCTAATAAGATCCCAGGCTGGGGTAAGACCCTGTTTCCTCATAACTTTTGCAGAGGAATTGTAGGGTTGGGTTGATCACATGTTTGTCAAAATGTCTGACTTTTCCTGGCCCAAAGCAGGACTTCAGTAAACATTAATTCTCTTCTCATTTCTAACCAAGTGGAAATACATAATCTCTGATAATATAAGCAGTTTCCTAGAACACCTGGCCCTGCTATGTCTGTCTGTTAGGTTCAGCTAGTCTTTGATGAGAAACAAAAGGCTGCTTATCTACACTGATTGCTTTGAGGGGCTTCTTTGGGATCGAATATCAATAACTCTGGTGTTGCAGAGGTGCCTGTGTATTGTTAGCGCTCAATGAATTTGGTGGTTAGGGACCTTACAGTGTAGAAGAATGAAATGTTCAGCCTTGGTTAGATGTCTTTTCTGAGTAAGAAACTGTTCTGCCTACAAATCAAGGTGATGTGAGTGTCCAAAGCATTGCTTATTATGAATGGGGTGCCTTTAATATGAATCCAGGGCGAGAGTAAATTTACCAACAGCTGATCCAATAAAAATATTGCACCACCTGATGAGCAATTAGGTGAGATGTGTCTGAGTGCCCCTTCCTTGATTTCAGACATTTTATAGCCCATGTATGCCTTCCCACTACACATCCTTGCTCACAACCTGGATTTAGTATAACCTAGTCATCATGATCTGCCTGTGTCTCAGACACAATCCTGGGAAGGTGTAAGCTGGAGCTAATGGCATATAGAAGGAAAACATAATTTGTTTTCTGTTCTTTGTCATTTTACAACTCACAGGCACTTGCTGATCCACCATAGACTCCATTCATTTTGCCTCTGGTGCTCTCAGACCCCATTCTCTCTGCGTGCTCCATTGTCACTTCATGCTAGCTGCAGGAGATGGAGAGTGAAAGCAAGACTGTCTTCCCCCTCACTCTGTCCCAAGTATGGACCCAGGCTTCCCCACTGCATAACAAGACTCTTGCATCTAACACACTTGACTGAGGACTGGAGTTACGTAGGGGCATGACAACAGAGAACTCAACCCGATACCCCTGTCCCTGAAATCCATCACTGGCCATGCACCATCACTGAAAGCTCCTCAACCTACCATTAAGCCTTGCCTCCATCCAGAAAGTGCCCACTCTTTCATTCATTCAGATAAGAACCCTCCTTTCCATTTTCTCTCTTACTTATATTCTGCCTCCCTCTGGTACTCCTTATTCCTGATATCCCAGGGAACCCTAACCTCAATTTATAGTGCAATAGCTTCTCCCTCAAGGACCTGCTTTATCATGCAGATTAGTTCAGTTCTTGGTTCTTCAATCTCTCCCCTCCTTTGCAGAAAACCCATTGCAGGCCCATAACCTTTAAAAATCATCTTCACTCCTGAGATATATGGTGTTTTACTCTTAGAAATTGGAAATACTCGCAGACAGCATTTTGTTTTGGTCCACTGTGATCAGGATGGTTGTTAGCTGATGCCCTTTGAGTAGGATGCCTTTAACAACTCCCTTGCCCACCCCTGAAGTTACCTCCTGGATCTCACACTGTTTCTGGGGCCAAACCTTCTTTCTCTTTTTTCTAGTTGGCCAGCTTCTGGAGTGATAGGAACTATTGAAAAATGGACTTTGTTCTCCAGAAGAAAGGACTGGGTCTTGGTCACAGTTAGGGAGAGACTGTGTCTGAGCAAGACTGAGTCAGCCAGAGGCTAGTTTCCATGGAGCAGGACTGAGTGTCAAATATAACCTTGCCCTTAGTGGCACCCCTCTGGCAGTAGGTAATAATAGATCCTGGATCCCCTGTCAGGAAACATCCAAGGAGTAGAGATGTCTGGCATGTGTGGAGGACATTAGATGCATTAATGTGTTGTTAGGAGATGATGGGAACAGATATTCAAACCGGGGACTTGGCTCTTATCAGTACGGCTCTTGGTCTATTGGGAGAGAAATTACTTTTTAACTTCAGTTGCACAGCATGTGTTCAGATCTGTGACTCTGGTTTTGGAGTCACCAGTGGAGATGCGCTGAAGCTGACAGAGGTGACAGCTTCTCACATATGGAAAACTGAATAATAACAATTCCAATTTTGAAGAAGGGCTGGAAATTGCGTTTTCAATTCTAATACAAGGCAGGGACTGAGATGAATAGATTCAAATTGGAATTTGCCAGAGCTCACTATTTTCCTTTTTAAGTGACAAAGGAAATAATGGCTGATGAAGTCCCTCTAGGGGATCTGAGAAAGATTCTGCTATTTTAAAAAATGAGATTCCACATAGAGGCTATTAATTACTACCAGCCATTTGATAAATGTAGCATTAACTGGTTTAACAGGATCAAACACCAATTTACCCATAATGCTCTGGCTGGCCTAGTTGTAAACAGAGACTTCTGATCACTCAGAGAGGAATATCTTCTTATAACAGTTATAAACTGGCCATTTTTGTTTTAATAAATGGTTTGATGAATCTCTGAATATAAAATAATAAATATAAATTATTTTGGAAAATTACTATCAAACAAAGTTGAGTACGTCAAGGCTGTATATTGTCACCCTGCTTATTTAACTTACATGCAGAGTACATCATGTGAAATGCCAGGCTGGATGAAGCACAAGCTGGAACCAAGATTGCCGGGAGAAGTATCTATAACCTCCTATATGCAGATGACACCACCCTTATGGCAGAAAGTGAAGAATAACTAAAGAGCCTCTTGATGAAAGTGAAAGAGGAGTGAAAAAGTTGGTTTAAAACTTAACATTCAGAAAACTAAGATCATGGCATCCAATCCCATCACTTTGTGACTAATAGATGGGGAAATAATGGAAACAGTGAGAGACTTAATTTTTGGGGCTCCAAAATCACTGCAGATAGTGATTGCAGCCATGAAATTAAAAGATGTTTGCTCCTTGGGAGAAAAGCTATGACCAACCTAGACAGCATATTAAAAAGCAGAGACATTACTTTGCCAACAAAGGTCCATCTAGTCAAAGCTATGATTTTTCCAGTAGTCGTGTATGGACGTGAGAATTGAACAATAGAGAAAGCTGAATGCCAAAGAATTGATGCTTTTGAATGGTGGTATTGGAGAAGACTCTTGAGAATGCCTTGGACTGCAAGGAGATCAAACTGGTCAATCCTAAAGGAAATCAGTCCTGAATATTCATTGGCAAGACTGAAGCTGAAGCTGAAACTCCAATACTTTGTCCACCTGATGCAAAGAACTGACTTACTAGAAAAGACCCTGATGCTGAGAAAGATTGAAGGCAGGAGGAGAAGGGAACGACAGAGGATGAGATGGTTGAATGGCATCACTGACTCGATGGACGTGAGTTTGAGTAAGCTCCGGGAGTTGGTGATGGACAGGGAAGCCTGGTGTACTGCAGTCAATGGGGTCGCAAAGAGTCGGATACAACTGAGCAACTGAATTAAACTGAAAGCTGGGTTTATGTGGGAGTAGGAGAGACCAAATCTTGAGTCCTAGACTCTCAGAAGAATAGAATGTTTGTAAAATTACTATGTTCTAAAATGCAAGTTACTTACAAATTGTTTTTTTTGTATTTTTGGCCATGCTTCATGAAATGTGGAATCTTAGTTCCCCAACTAGGTATTAAACCCATGATGTCTGCAGTGGAAGTCTGGAGTCTTAACCACTGGACCACCGGGGAAGTCCCTCAAGTTACTTTTGATCTCAATTAATTTTGAGAGTGTATAAGAGCTTAAGCTCTGGAATCAGAGGCAAATTAACATGAGCCCATATCCTAACTTGGTTTCCAGTTCGTGCTTAGTTAACTAGTTCACATGGGTTACTGGCCTCCGCCCTCAAGAAATCAGCCCTAGGTTAAGCTTTTATTTGAATAGATTTACCTTTACATTGGGATCACCTATCTAAAGATGCTGGTTTATGACTTGGAGAAGGGAGGATCTAGCACACTAATCCTTTCTTAAAAGCTATCAATTCTAGACAAAAATACCAAAAAAAAAACCAACTCCTTGAGGGATTTGGAGACTGAAATGAAGTAGGCAGATTTTGGGGGTGACTTGAACCTTGAAGCAAATAACTCCCATAGAGTAAGTTCCATGGCTCAGTGGCAGCTGAAACTGACACAGAGCCCCCTGAATTTTTGAACAGAGGAAGTAGGGGAAAGAACCTAGGTCAACCAGGGATGCCAGGGTACGAGGGGAGAAATCCCTGAAAGGAAGGAGTTAGAGAAGAGCAACTCCAAATTCTGTTTCAACTCAGCCCAAGTCTCTGGCTAATCCCTCAGTTATGAATGTCTGGGACAAACTGGAAGCATCGTGCAGCTAGGGCTTAAAAGACTAAACTGAGGTTGGAACTCTCCCCAACCCAGGTGTGACAGTGTGTGGTCGTGAGCCTGACCAAGTGAATGGTCTACTGAAATAAAAATGTCAACACTCTTTGAAGACATAGAATACAAGTCTTTACAACTAGAATATAATACAAAATTATTCAGTCTATTAAGAGCCAGGAAAATGTGACCTAGTCTCACGGGAAGAAACAATTAACATATGCCAACCCACCTATGTTTGTTCTTTTGGGCTGCTGTAATAAACAGCCACAAAATGGGTGGTCTAAATCAACAGAAATTTATTCCCTCACAGTTGTGGAGGTCAGAAGGTTGAAATCAGTGTCTCAGCCTCACTCTTGGAGGCTCTGGGAAAGAATTTTTTTCCATGCCTTTTCTTAGTTTTTGGTCATTGATATTCCTTACTGTTCCTTGGTTTGGGGCTGCATGTGTCCAGTCTCTGCCTCTGTCTTCACATAACCCTCCATGCTGCGTCTCTACATGTCACATCTTCCTGTCCTTTCTCATGTAAGGACCTATAGTTGTTGTTGAGTCACCAAGTCATGTCCAGCTCTTTGCAAACCAATGGACTGCAGCACACCAGGCTTCCCAGCCCCTCATCACTTCTCAGAGTTTGCCCAAGTCCATGTCCATTGAATCAGTGATACCATCCAACCATCTCATCCTCTGTCTTCCCTTTCTCCTGCCTTCAATCTCCCCTGGCATCAGAATCTTTTCCAATGAATGGGCTCTTTGCATCAAGTGGCCCAAGTACTGGAGCTTCAACTTCAGCATTAGTCTTTCCAATAAGTATTCAGTGTTGATTTACTTTAAGATTGACTGGTTTGATCTCCTTGTAGCCCAAGGGACCCTCAAGAGCCTTCTTCAGCACCACAGTTTGAAAGAACCCATAGTATTTTATGCCTAAAATTTTATATACAGCCATATTAGCATGGAAATACAAACACATATCAAAAGTATTTGCAGATACATAAGACTGCAAAGAGCCACACTGAAAATACTTTTAAAGGAAGTGTTCAAATTGATGGAGAAACAAATCCAGTAAATGCTGGAAGAAATCTGTAAAGGGAGGATGATTAAATAATTTAGCAAAGGTTGGTTATCTTTGTCTCTAAAGTTAAAGTTAAGAGACCGGAAAAGAAAAAGTATATGCTTAATAGCATAGAATTAAAATTCTACAGAGTATCAAGAGGAAAGTTGGAATGGAGTATGTAGGTGGGTAGAGAAACCAAAGAATAGGAGAGCAGGGTATTTTTTTGTGTTATTGGCGGCGGCGGTGGGGGGGAGGCACAGTAGGTATTGATATTTTAAAAGAGGGCAGAAGGAGAGAGTAAAGAGAATAGAAAATGTTCAGTAAATTGAAATTAGAAACTAGAGTTGTAGCAACAAATTCTCTTATATATTCATTATGAATAGAAGTTTAAATCCTCAAATTAAAAAACAGAGATTACCAGATGAGATTAAAAAATCTAGTTTCATGGTTTTTTTTTTTTTTTGGCAAGAGGCTAAATCATAATGGAATATAAAATTTTAAATAAAAGATTGGGAAAAGATATATCAGGTAAGTATTAACCAAAAGAAAATTGACATGATTATTTTAGTAGCAGAAAAAGTGGGTTTTCATCATAAACCTTAGGATTTGAAA
The DNA here is from genome assembly GCF_003369695.1 of Bos indicus x Bos taurus. NCBI lineage: Eukaryota > Metazoa > Chordata > Mammalia > Artiodactyla > Bovidae > Bos > Bos indicus x Bos taurus. The sequence continues at coordinate 42,241,434 of NC_040085.1, forward strand.
AGGTCAGTATATAATGATAAAAGTTTTGATTCATTCATCAAGAAGATATAACAATTCTGAACATGCATGCAATTAATAAAATAGCCCTAAAATATATAAAGCAAAGCTTGTTAAAACTATCAGAATAAATGGATAAATCCCTCATCATAGTGGGGAATTTTGACTTACCTCTTCCTTTTGTTAACAGATCAAACAGACCAAAAGATTAGCAAAGATGCAGATGGTTTGAATCCCTGCACAAAACTACAGGGATACTCTAATGAACATATATAAAATTCTGAAGCCCCAAATTAAAGAAAACTCATATTTATTTATTTTTATCTTCATCTTTCATATTTTTAAATTATGAAAATATGATAATGCATTTAAGAAGACTTAGAAAATACATAACAATATTACATATAGTTCCACTATATATTACAATTGTTTGTTTTAAGTAGATAAATTAAGATTATTAGTTGGAGTTTCACTATCAAGCTCTCAGAAATTAATACAATAATTGTACAGAGAAGTAGAAGAATATAGTAGAACTGAAAGCATTATGAACCAATTCAACATAATTAAGATGTATATAATTTTCATACAACAGTAGGATACAAATTCTATTCACATTCCCATAGACTATAAACTAGGAGACATTGGAACATATCTAGGGACATAAAACTAGGTGCAAAAATATCATGGTCTAAAGGTATTGAAATCATACAGAGTCTGTTCTCTTATCACTGTGGAATTATGTTAGAAATCAATGCCAAAAGATATTTTAAAATAACCCACATATTTTCAAGTGCAGTGTGACATTTACCAAGAGAGATCTTTGACTTAGCCATTGAAAGCCTCAATGAAGTTAGAAGATTAAAAAAATCACAGAGTGTTTTTAGAGAAGAAAGCATTTAAATGAGAAATTAATATCAAAATGAGAAATTAATATCAAAGATACTTAAAAAAAACCCCAAGCATTTGGACATTAAATGTTTTCTTTTAAATGAAGGATATATCTAAGAAGCCATAACAAGGAAAGTTAGAAAATATTTGCACTAGAATAGAAATGAAAAGAGAATTTGCTAGAATTTGTTGCATGCAGCTGAAGCTGTTCAATGCAATTAAACGCAATGTTGAGTCTTGAATAAGGTATGAAAGCAAATAATGGACACTAGCATAAAATTTTGTGAGATTTGAACAAAATATGTGCTTTAATTAATAATACTGTATCACATGTTAATTTCCTGTTTTTTTTTAACAACATAATATTTCTTTATATTCTCAGAATTGGATTAGAAGCTTCAAGCATTATTCACTTTTTAAAAATAATTAATATAATAAACTTTCTAGACTCATAGCAGTAATACTAGATGCTAAAACATATGGAACTATATCAAAATTTTGAGTGAATATAAATTAGAAATTTAGCTTTCTAGTCATACTAAGTTAAACAAGTAGAGTCAAAATGTCATAAACATTTTCACTAGACAAAAGTTCATAAATTTTCTAAAATAAATATACCTACTCTCTCTCTCTATATATAATATGTATACAAAAGCTTTTCTACTATGCTTGGTAAAGCCTTGAGAAAGAGCACCCAAAAAAATAGAGATGAAGAAATTGGAAACCATAAACTAAATTAAATGGGAGCACTGAATATGAAATAGAAAAAGTGAAACAAACTATATTATGTTTCCATTATGGCTTGCAATTGTAATTATCTTTTGTTTTGGGGTCTGGCAATTGACTGTGAAAACTGATAAACATCTACTATTGTGATTTTTGCTTAATACAATAATCATATCATGATTGGTCAACAGAAAATAATAGAATTCTATATCACTAATACTACCATTTAATAGAACTTTTGTAGGAATACATAATATATACTATAAGAGCAAGGACTATATCTCATAATTTCCCATATAATTGTACCTTTAACCTGTAAGTGTGAGTTATATCATTTTCAGACATATGAGAGTCTTTGTAAATATATTATTTTGTAGTTGACATCTGTATTACGGTCACAGAAACAGACTATAGAATATTAATTCTTTGGAATTTATGAAAGCTTCCTTTGAAGACAGGACAGAGGTAATTTTTATGAAAGTTCTATTCTTTTTCAAAATGAATTTCTTTTCTCCATTTGATGTACATGTTTAGTAATCATGTTATTAAACATTTTTATAGTTTAGTTCAGTGTCTACATCATGTATCAATTTCTGAGAGAAGTGTGTTAAAATCTTCAACTGATTTATTATTCCCATAGTATTGTTATTTCAAGGCAATGTTTTAGGTATGTATAGGTCATTAAATTAAAAGACTCTTACTCCTTGGAAGGAAAGTTATGACCAACCTAGATAGCATATTGAAAAGCAGAGACATTACTTTGCCAACAAAGGTTCGTCTAGTCAAGGCTATGGTCTTTCCAGTAGTCATGTATGGATGTGAGAGTTGGACTGTGAAGAAAGCTGAGCACCGAAGAATTGATGCTTTTGAACTGTGGTGTTGGAGAAGACTCTTGAGAGTCTCTTGGACTGCAGGGAGATCCAACCAGTCCATCCTAAAGGAGATCAGTCCTGGGTGTCCCTTGGAAGGACTGATGTTGAAGCTGAAACTCCAATACTTTGGCTACCTCATGTGAAGAGTTGACTCATTGGAAAAGACCCCAATGTTGGGAGGGATTGGGGGCAGGAGGAGAAAGGGACAACAGAGGATGAGATGGCTGGATGGCATCACCGACTCAGTGGATGTGAGTTTGGGTGAACTCTGGGAGTTGGTAATGGACAGGGAGGCCTGGTGTGCTGTGTTTCATTGGATCACAAAGAATCGGACATGACTGAGTGACTGAACTGAACTGAACTGAGGTCATTATATATTCCTTTTTCATTATTTTGTGCAACTGGAAGAAAAATAAATCAATTATTGGCAGAGCTATTAGATGATCACTCTTACACTGACAACTTTCAACATTTTTCAGAAATACAGTAAAGGTTTTATTGGCAAATAGACAGCACCAAGCCTCCTAACAATTTTAAATTAAAATTAACAATATTTTGAAATTAAGGTGTGTCATAATTTCTATTTTCTAGAGGCCAAGAATAAGTTATTCCTTTATTGCATAAAATATATCACATTTTGTTTTGCTGCCATTATTATTCAGCACCAATTCCTTAGCCACCTTAGTGCAGAACAGAAAGCGGACCTCAGATCTCTAGCTCTAGAGGACTTGAGATGGCAGTGATTTCAGCATGACAGCAAAGTTTGATTGAAATATTGGCCCTATTAGGCACAAACTGCATATTGAAACATTCTGAATTTTGACTACCTTTCCTCTTATAACTACATTGTCTAAAGTGACTATCAAAGCCACAAACACCAAAGTCGTTGTGAATGGGCCCATACATTGCAAGCTAAGTCACTTGTCATGTCTGACTCTGTGTGACCTCATGGACTGTTAGCCTGCCAGGCTCCTCTCTCCATGGGATTCTCCTGGCAAGAATACTGGAGTGGGTTGCCATTTTCTCTTCCAGGGGATCTTCTTGTCCCAGGGATTGAATCTGAGTCTCTTAGGTCTCCTGAGTTGGCAGGCAGGTTCTTTACCAGTAGAGCCACCTAAAGAAAAAAAAAATTAAAATTAGAAAAATGAATTCTTATAGGGTAGCTGCCAGATTGGAAAATATAAAAGGACTAATTATTTAATATCCATCCCTCTTACAATGTAGGTTACTCTGACATTAAAGTGGTAGCATTGCTTGCTATACTTCTGATCCAACCTTAGACACTTCGTGAGGTTTTTATTTTTTTCATTTTATATTTTCATGCAGTCTCTGATATTAGAGGGTTATCTGGGTTTGGATCATATAGCAGTGAAAAAAATGAATAAGAGAACCTTTGAAATAGTTATGGCCAACTACATTGATATTGAGGTATCTAGACAAATATTGCCCTTACTGTTAACATATGGATGATAAATTATCTTAAATTCAACCGTTAGTGATTTCAATGCAATCTTGGGTTGGTCTTAAGAAAATAAATTTTCAAAGGCAGGCACTACTTAAATTGGGCCATTTGGTCCCATAATTGTGGCTTGCCAATAAAGCTTATCATTCCTGACCAGCTCTACAGACCATTGTGTTGGAGGCCATGAGCCAGAGAGCTAAGTTTCAGTGCCATGGTTTGTCTTTTTTCAGTCTGGCTCTGTACTCTTCTGTATGGGCACAAGATTCTGATGAAAATACTTGATTTTCCAGGGTGATGTGGAGGTGCCTTTAAACTAAATGGGCAGTAAATTGTACAGGGAGGGCCACAGCTGGAGACAAGTCAAAGTATGGGTGAGAAAGTGCCAAGAAATGGCAGTAGGAATCTCTGGGTTTGTAGAAGCAGAGAGAACCAGAAGACCATCCCTTGTATGTTCTTGATTTGTTGTCAATTTGATCTGCATATACTATCATTTCATGTTTCTTGCTACGATCTCTAGTGTTGGGTTATATTTTGATTTGATCTCATTTGTTGGACATGAGGGAAAGAAAGTGGAGGTGGACCCTGGTAAGGGGGTGGTAAATATATTGTCTTATGAGGGGAGGTCTCTGCAACATAGGCAGGTGAGGAGGAGCTGAACACTTCTGCAGCCAGAGGGTTTGGGGGAGTCCAGGGATCAGAGTATGTGAATGCATCAACCCCACTGATTGCATCATATACTTCTGGCTCCTGCTGACTTTGCCATAGACTTGCTTATGTTGAGAACTGAACCTTCTCTGGAGCATTGCCCTCTTGTGAGTAAGTCCTGGCCTTCATCCTGATCCTCAGTTTTCCTTTTTTTACCCCTCATGAAAGCCCTGTGGTTTTCACACTTTGCTTAGAATTAATGACTTATCACCTTCAGCATTTTGTTATCTTTCTCTAAAGCCTTAGGTGTCCCTAGCAACAGCTGTCCAATTCTGTTGTCCTTAAAATTCCCGTTTGCCCTCTGTCTCCTAAATACCTGACCTACTGCATTCCTTCAGCTAGTATACCATCTTTGTTCACCACTTGTAAGCGTTTTCACAGTTGCACTACAGACTTGTGCTAGGTGCAAACCGGGCTTCACCTACCACTGGCAGGGGTACCCATGATGTGGTCCCCGTCTTAATGCTGCTGTCTTGAAACATCCTGGCATTGGCTATTCTAGGTTGAGATCCCCTGAAAGCAGGCTCTGAGATGGAGGTCAGTGTGTAGGGACTTTTTGTCAGAGAACTTTCTGAGTAACAATTCTTGTGGGGATGAGTAGCGGGCAAGCTGGGGTAAAGAGAGAGTTGAAGTTACAGTGCAGTCTCAGCAGAGGCCTCAGATGACCATGCAAGAGCTTGGATCCTAGAACAGCCATTCAGCATTGTTCCTAGCTGCAGTGAGGGAGCTGGGCATTTATATCTTTTCAATGACCAGATATTAGGTATAGGTTGCTCTGGGAATGGAGTATGACCTTGAATGACCTTTTTTCCTTCGGCTGAGGCCAGTTTCTAGAAAACATTGAGAGCTGATGGCACTTGGAGCAATTGCATGAAAGGTGACACATTTGTGCTTCAGGGAAGACGCTAGAGTTCTTAGTAGTTTATTATTTTGTTACTTGTTTCTCCATTTCCTAGAGTTGATATGAAGATTAAAGAGTACGTATGTAAAGTGCCTGGCATAGTTGGTGTTCAGTATAGTATTATTTTACCACTAGTGCCACCTGGGAAGCCCAACTTTATATATTAATATTTGTACTTATATCTTTATAGTACTTAGTCATAGGTTAAGTTTTTTCAGAGTTATAATCAGTTATAATTACTCATATTTTCCATGTTGCCACTTAATCTTCATAATCATGACTTTGAATGGTATTTAATATTTAATTCCACTGGATTTGTCATTATTTATTATGCTATTTTTTACTTTGTATGTAGTTTTATGTTTCTGCAATTATAATGCTGAGTTGGACATCTTCATGCATCAGTATTTTTCTAGACTTCACATTATTTTCTTAGGCTAGATTCCCAGAAATGGAATTACTAGGTCAAAAACATTTTGACGGTTTTTGATCAAAAGTGCCAAATTACTTTACAAATACATTGTAATAAATTTACTGCCACTAGCAACATAATATAAACTTCCCTGGAGCCTTGCCTATAATTGGTGTTGTCGTTTGAAAAATTGTTACCTTCATAGGTGAATAACTGGTTTTAATCTCTTTCTTTCAGATCAGATCAGATCAGTCGCTCAGTTGTGTCCAACTCTCTGTGACCCCATGAATCGCATCACGCCAGGCCTCCCTGTCCATCACCAACTTCCGGAGTTCACTGAGACTCACGTCCAACGAGTCAGTGATGCCATTCAGCCATCTCATTCTCTGTCGTCCCCTTCTCCTCTTGCCCCCAATCCCTCCCAGCATCAAAGTCTTTTCCAATCAGTCAACTCTTTGCATGAGGTGGCCAAAGTACTGGAGTTTCAGCTTTAGCATCATTCCTTCCAAAGAAATCCCAGGGCTGATCTCCTTCAGAATGGACTGGTTAGATCTCCTTGCAGTCCAAGGGACTCTCAAGAGTCTTCTCCAACACCACAGTTTAAAAGCATCAATTCTTCGGTGCTCAGCCTTCTTCACAGTCCAACTCTCACATCCATACATGACCACAGGAAAAACCATAACCTTGACTAGACCGACCTTTGTTGGCAAAGTAATGTCTCTGCTTTTGAATATGCTATCTAGGTTGGTCATAACTTTCTTTCCAAGAAGTAAGCGTCTTTTAATTTCATGGCTGCAGTCACCATCTGTAGTGGTTTTGGAGCCCAGAAAAATAAGGTCTGACACTGTTTCCACTGTTTTCCCATCTATTTCCCATGAAGTGATGGGACCATGATCTTCGTTTTCTGAATGTTGAGCTTTAAGCCCACTTTTTCACTCTCCACTTTCACTTTCATCAAGAGGCTTTTTAGTTCCTCTTCACTTTCTGCCATAAGGGTGGTGTCATCTGCATATCTGAGGTTATTGATATTTCTCCCAACAATCTTGATTCCAGCTTGTGCTTCTTCCAGCCCAGAATTTCTCATGATGTACTCTGCATATAAGTTAAATAAGCAGGGTAACAATATACAGCCTTGATGTACTCCTTTTCCTATTTGGAACCAGTCTGTTGTTCCATGTCCAGTTCTAACTGTTCCTTCCTGACCTGCATACAGATTTCTCAAGAGGCAGATCAGGTGGTCTGGTATTCCCATCTCTTTCAGAATTTTCCACAGTTTATTGTGATCCACACAGTCAAAGGCTTTGGCATAGTCAATAAAGCAGAAATAGATGTTTTTCTGGAACTCTCTTGCTTTTTCCATGATCCAGCGGATGTTGGCAGTTTGATCTCTGGTTCCTTAATCCTATGCTTTATTCAATGTTTGTCTGTTATTTGCCTTTCTTTTAGTCACCTTTCTATTACACTGTCTTAGATATATAATATTTTGATTTTTAGGAAGTCATTTGGTTGATTGATTACTTGCAATTAATCCATCCTTTTATAACTTAGTATGTCATATCATATTAAGGGGTCTCATAACATTCAGTTTTGTCCTTTCAATTTTTGTAAATTTTTATAGGCAACTAATTCATCCATAATTTATCTTGCCCCATGATATGACCCAAAAATATGAATAATTAACCAGTTATTACAACATTATTTTATTGGCAAAATTTAGTCAGAAGGGGTAGAGTGAAATAGGGAGTAGAAAAGATGTAAAGGATTAGGAAGATAAAGCCCAGCCTTGCTAAGGAGCAGAGGTTAAAGAAGCAGAGTTATTCTAGGGGGAAATGAAGGTAGATAACTCCATGCTGAGGAAGGACATTGGAGGTGCACTTAGCCAACTTTGTGAAAATTCCCACTTCAGTTCAGTTCAGTTGCTCAGTTGTGTCTGACTCTGCGACCCCATGAACCGCAGCATGCCAGGCCTCCCTGTCCATCACCAACTCTCGGAGTTTACCCAAACTCATGTCCATTGAGTCGGTGATGTCATCCAGCCATCTCATCCTCTGTTGTCCCCTTCTCCTCCTGCCCTCAATCCTTCCCAGCATTGGGGTCTTTTCAAATGAGTCAGCTCTTCACATCAGGTGGCCAAAGTATTGGAGTTTCAGCTTCAACATGAGTCCTTCCAATGAACACCCAGGACTGATCTCCTTTAGGATGGACTGGTTGGAACTCCTTGCAGTCCAAGGGACTCTCAAGAGTCTTCTCCAAGACCACAGTTCAAAAGCATCAATTCTTTGGTGCCTACCTTTCTTTATGGTCTAACTCTCACATCCATACATGACTACTGGAAAACCCATAGCCTTGACTAGACAGACCTTTGTTGGCAAAGTAATGTCTCTGCTTTTGAATATGCTATCTAGGTTGGTTATAACTTTCCTTCCAAGGAGTAAGCGTCTTTTAATTTCATGGCTGCAGTCACCATCTGCAGTGATTTTGGAGCCCCCCAAAATAAAATCAGCCACTGTTTCTACTGTTTCCCCATCTATTTGCCATGAAGTGATGGGACAAGATGTCATGATCTTAGTTTTCTGAATGTTGAGCTTTAAGCCAACTTTTTCACTCTCCTCTTTCACTTTCATCAAGAGGTTCTTTAGTTCTTCGCTTTCTAGCATAAGGGTGGTGTCATCTGCATATCTGAGGTTATTGATATTTCTCCCGGCAGCCTTGATTCCAGCTTGTGCTTCATCCAGCCCAATGTGTCTCATGATGTACTCTGCATAGAAGTTAAATAAACAGGGTTTGACAATATACAACCTTGACGTACTCCTTTTCCTATTTGGAAAACAACAACAAAAGTCTATTGTTTCATGTCTAATTCTAACTGTTGCTTCCTGACCTGCATACAGGTTTCTCAAGAGGCAGCTCAGGTGGTCTGGTATTCCCATCTCTTGAAGAATTTTCCAGAGTTTATTGTGATCCACACAGTCAAAGGCTTTGGCATAGTCAATAAAGCAGAAATAGATGTTTTTCTGGAACTCTTGCTTTTTCAATGATCCCGTGGATGTTGGCAATTTGATCTCTGGTTCCCCTGCCTTTTCTAAAACCAGCTTGAACATCTGGAAGTTCACGGTTCACGTATTGCTGAAGCCTGGCTTGGAGAATTTTGAGCATTACTTTACTAGTGTGTGAGATGAATGCAATTGTGCAGTAGTTTGTGCATTCTTTGGCATTGCCTTTCTTTGGTATTGGAATGAAAACTGACCTTTTCCCACTTAGTGAAGTCAAAATAAGAAAGCTTCTCTGTTCTTCATACCCCAGGTGTACTGTTTTTCTGAAGCTATAACTGCAACCACAGTGAAGGTCAACATGTTGTTGAGAGGTCCTCCTTCTCTGTTGATTGATAATCTTATATTTAACTCTAGTTGCTGCCTATTCTGTGCTCAGTTCAAGCCATTTATTTTTGCATCAGTGCCAGACTGTTTTAATTATTGATGTTTTACTGTACGTTCTGGATTTGGAAGGCTTCTTTCACCTCCATGTTACTTTTTAATATACCTTAAAAATATTTTGCTTGGTTATTCTTCCAAATTAATGTTGCAGTAATTTTATCCAGTTTAAGAAAAAGAAAAACCCTATTGGGGTTTTTATTGAAATTGCTTTAAAGCAACACTTTAATTGAAAGGAATTGACATCCTTAAAATATTTAGGCTTTTCATAGAAGAACATGCTGAGTCTTCCCATTAGTCGAGTTTTACTTTATATCTCTCAGTAAAATACTCTAGGCTCCTACCCCCACCTCTCCCAATCTAGGTCACACACACTTCCCATTAAGATTCCATCTTCATATTTTATATTTTTTGTTCTATTGGGAATGGGTTTTCCCCCCCTCATGAAATGTTCTATATCTTTTTGTCTAGCAGTTTTATTGATTCTTAAAAATTGATTCAAACACTCTTTCAATGAATTTCTTAAAATAGTACTAATTTTCCTATTTCTTTTCTAATATGTATACTCTTTTCCTATTTCTATATTATTAGTGGTCAGAACCTCACTGTGGCTATGTTTGTTTTGTGCCTGATTTTACTAGTGTTGTCTGTAGTGGTATCTGCTTTAAGAGTAGTGTTCACTGGTTTAAAGCAAATGTTTATAGTGGCTCCTCTGGTGGTCCAGTGGTTAGGACTCTGTGCTTCCACAACAGGGGGCACAGGTTTACTCTCTGGTTGGGGAATTCCCACATGTTGTGAGGTGCAGCCAAATAAAACAACTAAAAAGGAAAAAGAAATCAAATTTGCAAACTTAAAAAAAACCAAAACCCAAAAGTTTATGTGTTGAATGAGACTGCTTCTATTTGCATTATTCAGATCAGATCAGATCAGTTGCTCAGTCGTGTCCGACTCTTTGCGACCCCATGAATCGCAGAACCCCAGGCCTCCCTGTCCATCACCAACTCCCAGAGTTCACTGAGACTCACGTCCATCAAGTCAGTGATGCCATCCAGCCATCTCATCCTCTGGCGTCCCCTTCTCCTCCTGCCCCCAAATCCCTCCCAGCATCAGAGTCTTTTCCAATGAGTCAACTCTTCTCATGAGATGGCCAAAGTACTGGAGTTTCAGCTTTAGCATCATTCCTTCCAAAGAAATCCCAGGGCTTATCTTCTTCAGAATGGACTGGTTGGATCTCCTTGCAGTCCAAGGGATTCTCAAGAGTCTTCTCCAACACCACAGTTCAAAAGCATCTATTCTTCAGTGCTCAGCTTTCTCTATAAAGTCTGACTCTCACATCCATACATGACCACTGGGAAAACTATAGCTTTGACTAGATGGACCTTTGCTGGCAAAGTAATGTCTCTGCTTTTTAATAAGCTATCTAGGTTGGTCATAACTTTTCTTCCAAGGAGCAAGTGTCTTTTAATTTCATGGCTGCAGTCACCATCTGCAGTGATTTTGGAGCCCCAGAAAATAAAGTCTGTCACTATTTCCATTGTTTCCCCATCTATTTGCCATGAAGTGATGTGACCAGTTGCCATGATCTTAGTTTATTGAATGTTGAGTTTTAAACCAGCTGTTTCACTCTCCTCTTTCACTTTCATCAAGAGGCTCTTTAGTTCCTCTTCACTTTTTGCCATTAGGCTGGTGTTATCTGCATATCTGAGGTTATTGATGTTTCTTCCAGCAATCTTGATTCCAGCTTGTGCTTTACCCAGTCCAGCATTTCTCATGATGTACTCTGCATATAAGTTAAATAAGCAGGATGACAATATACAGCCTTGATGTACTCCTTTCCCGATTTGGAACCAGTCTATTGTTCCATGTCCAGTTCTAACTCTTGCTTCTTGACCTGCATACAGATTTCTCAGGAGGCAGGACAGGTGGTCTGGTATTTCCATCTCTTTAAGATTCCATTTCAAATCCTAAAAGATGATGCTGTGAAAGTGCTGTACTCAATATGCCAGCAAATTTGGAAAACTCAGCAGTGGCCACGGGACTGGAACAAGTTAGTTTTCATTCCAATCTGAAAGAAAGGCAATGCCAAAGAATGCTCAGTCTACTGCACAACTGCACTCATCTCACACGCTAGCAAAGTAATGCTCAAAATTCTCCAAGCCAGGCTTCAGTAGTACGTGAACCATGAACTTCCAGAGATTCAAGCTGCCTTTAGAAAAGGCAGAAGATCCAGAGATCAAATTGTCAACATCCGTTGGGTCATTGAAAAAGTGAGAGAGTTACAGAAAAACATCTACTTCTGCTTTACTGACTATGCCAAAACCTTGTCTAACTCAATGAAACTATGAGCCATGCTGTGTAGGGCCACCCAAGACAGATGTGTCATGGTGGAGAGTTCTGACAAAACATGGTCCACTTGAGAAGGGAATCACAAACCACTTCAGTATTCTTGCCTTGAGAACCCCATGAACAGTATAAACAGTATGGAATTGTGTCAGTTCAGTTGAGTCACTCAGTCGTGACTGACTCTTTGCGACCCCATGAATCGCAGCACTCCAGGTCTCCCTGTCCATCACCAAGTCCCAGAGTTCACTCAGACTCAAGTCCATCGAGTCAGTGATGCTATCCAGCCATCTCATCCTCTGGCGTCCCCTTCTCCTCCTGCCCCCAATCCCTCTCAGCATCAGAGTCTTTTCCAGTGAGTCAGCTCTTCGCATGAGGTGGCCAAAGTACTGAAGATTCAGCTTTAGCATCATTCCTTCCAAAGAAATCCCAGGGCTGATCTCCTTCAGAATGGACTGGTTGGATCTCCTTGCAGTCCAAGGGACTCTCAAGAGTCTTCTCCAACACCATAGTTTAAAAGCATCAATTCTTCAGCGCTCAGCCTTCTTCAGAGTCCAACTCTCACATCCATACATGACCACAGGAAAAACCATAGCCTTGACTAGACGGACCTTTGTTGGCAAAGTAATGTCTCTGCTTTTGAATATGCTATCTAGGTTGGTCATAACTTTCTTTCCAAGGAGTAAGCATCTTTTAATTTCATGGCTGCAATCACCATCTGCAGTGATTTTGGAGCCCCCAAAAATAAAGTCTGACACTGTTTCCACTGTTTCCCCATCTATTTCCCATGAAGTGGTGGGACCAGATGCCATGATTTTCATTTTCTGAATGTTGAGCTTTAAGCCCACTTTTTCACTCTCCACTTTCACTTTCATCAAGAGGCTTTTTAGTTCCTCTTCACTTTCTGCCATAAGGGTGGTGTCATCTGCATATCTGAGGTTATTGATATTTTTCCCGGCAATCTTGATTTCAGCTTGTGCTTCTTCTGGCCCAGTGTTTCTCATGATGTACTCTGCATATAAGTTAAATAAGCAGGGTGACAATATATGGCCTTGACGTACTCCTTTTCCTATTTGGAACCAGTCTGTTGTTCCATGTCCAGTTCTAACTGTTCCTTCCTGACCTGCATACAGATTTCTCAAGAGGCAGATCAGGTGGTCTGGGATTCCCATCTCTTTCAGAATTTTCCAGTTTATTGTGATCCACACAGTCAAAGGCTTTGGCATAGTCAATAAAGCAGAAATAGATGTTTTTCTGGAACTCTCTTGCTTTTTCCATGATCCAGCAGATGTTAGCAATTTGATCTCTGGTTCCTCTGCCTTTTCTAAAACCAGCTTGAACATCAGGAAGTCCACGGTTCACGTATTGCTGAAGCCTGGCTTGGAGAATTTTGAGCATTACTTTACTAGCATGTGAGATGAGTGCAATTGTGTGGTAGTTTGAGCATTCTTTGGCATTGTCTGTCTTTGGGATTGGAATGAAAACTGACCTTTGCCAGTCCTGTGGCCACTGCTGAGTTTTCCAAATTTGCTGGCATATTGAGTGCAGCACTTTCACAGCATCATCTTTCAGGATTTGAAATAGCTCCACTGGAATTCCATCACCTCCACTAGCTTTGTTCGTAGTGATGCTTTCTAAGGCCCATTGACTTCACATTTCAGGATGTCTGGCTCTAGGTGAGTGATCACACCATCGTGATTATCTGGGTTGTGAAGATCTTCTTTGTACAGTCTTCTGTGTATTCTTGCCACCTCTTCTTAATATCTTCTGCTTCTGTTAGGTCCATACCATTTCTGTCCTTTATTGAGCCCATCTTTGCATGAAATGTTCCCTTGGTATCTCTAATTTTCTTGAAGAGATCTCTAGTCTTTCCCATTCTGTTGTTTTCCTCTATTTCTTTGCATTGATCACTGAGGAAGGCTTTCTTATCTCTTCTTGCTATTCTTTGGAACTCTGCATTCAGATGCTTATATTTTTCCTTTTCTCCTTTGCTTTTTGCTTCTCTTCTTTTCACAGATATTTGTAAGGCCTCCCCAGACAGCCATTTTGCTTTTCTGCATTTCTTTTCCATGGGGATGGTCTTGATCCCTGTCTCCTGTACAATATCACAAACCTCATTCCATAGTTCATCAGGCACTCTATCTATGAGATCTAGGCCCTTAAATCTATTTCTCACTTCCACTGTATAATCATAAGGGATTTGATTTAGGTCATACCTGAATGGTCTAGTGATTTTCCCTACTTTCTTCAATTTATGTCTGAATTTGGTAATAAGGAGTTCATGATCTGAGCCACAGTCAGCTCCCGGTCTTGTTTTTGTTGACTGTATAGAGCTTCTCCATCTTTGGCTGCAAAGAACATAATCAATCTAATTTCAGTGCTGACAGAATGTGGTCCACTGGAGAAGGGAATGGCAAACCACTTCAGTATTCTTGCCTTGAGAACCCCATGAACAGTATGAAAAGGCAAAATGATAGGATACTGAAAGAGGAACTCCCCAGGTCAGTAGGTGCCCAATATGCCACTGGAGATCAGTGGAGAAATAACTCCAGAAAGAATGAAGGGATGGAGCCAAAGCAAAAAGAATACCCAGCTGTGGATGTGACTGGTGATAGAAGCAAGGTGTGATGCTGTAAAGAGCAGTATTGCATAGGAACCTGGAATGTCAGGTCCATGAATCAAGGCAAATTGGAAGTGGTCAAACAAGAGATGGCAAGAATGAATGTAGACATTCTAGGAATTAGCGAAATGGACTGGAATTGGTGGATTTAACTCAAATGACCATTATATCTACTACTGCGGGCAGGAATCCCTCAGAAGAAATGGAGTAGCCATCATGGTCAACAAAAGAGTCTGAAATGCAGTACTTGGATGCAATCTCAAAAATGACAGAATGATCTCTGTTCGTTTCCAAGGCAAACCATTCAATATCACAGTAATCCAACTGTGCCCAACCAGTAATGCTGGTTACTGTGCCCCAACCAGTAACGCTGAAGAAGCTGAAGTTGAACGGTTCTATGAAGACCTACAAGACCTTTTAGAACTGACACCCAAAAAAGATGTCCTTTTCATTATAGAGGACTGGAATGCAAAAGTAGAAAGTCAAGAAATACCTGGAGTAACAGGCAAATTTGGCCTTGGAATATGGAATGAAGCAGGGCAAAGACTAATAGAGTTTTGCCAAGAAAATACACTGGTCATAGCAAACACCCTCTTTCAACAACATAAGAGAAGACTCTACACATGGACATCACCAGCTGGTCAACACCGAAATCAGATTGATTATGGAATTGTGTAGCTTTTAATATTATTTTATATTCATCAAATTTTTTAAAGTTTTTTTAAAAAATCACCTATAAGAGAAACTCATGTCAGAAATATTTGATGGGATAGTTATTAAAAACTTTTTATCTTTATTTATTATTCTATTTTTTTTGGTGACTTCCCTAGTGGCTCAGACGGTAAAGCGTCTGCCTGCAATGTGGAAGACGTCGGTTCAATCCCTGGGTTGGGAAGATCCCCTGGAGATTGAAATAGCAACCCACTGCAATACTCTTGCCTGGAAAATCCCATGGACGGAGGAGCCTGGTAGGCTACAGTCCATGGGGTCGCAAAGAGTCGACAAGACTGAACGATTTCAATTTCTTTCTTTATTTCTTATGCTATTTGGGTTTTATCTGACATCAATTTCAGTGATTTTTTTTTTCAGAAAGTTATCAATGTCATTGATGTTACCAAATATAACAGTATTCTCTCATTCTTATAACCTATAAATCTGTTGCTAATAGTTCCTTTCATTAAAAAAAATAAACCTATTGATCTTTCTCCCTCAATTCATGTCATAGATTTTGTCCACAGTTTTTAAAAATACCCAGATACTGGTTTTATTTAGTAATTCTAGTGTTGAAAGACAAAAGCTACACACATACACAGATTATTAAGAAACTGTACAATTATTATGAAATTACTAATCTGATCTCCATTTAGATTATCATTGTCTTGCAATCTAGAAAACAAAAGATTTCCTGTTTATCCTTGGAATTTATATTCCCCCTGGTTATACCTAGGTCAGTTCTTTCAACAATAAGCTTGCTTTCAGTAGTCAGTTCTTTTCAATTTGAAGAATCCAGTCTTCCTTGGGAAAATGTTTTTCTTTTCTTTTAAAAACTTATGGCTTCTACTTACAATTTAGCTTTCATTTCCCCAAGTTTTACATGCACATTATTAAAAAAGTCAAGTGATCCCACAGGACTTGCTATGAGGAACATCCCTCCCTCTACCAGCCAGTCCCCCTTCCTGCAATTTTCTGTTCTCCAGAGGCATACACCTTCAATCTTATTTTTAATCTCCCCCCTTTTCAGTAACATGCTTATTTTATCGCATCTTGAGTTTTAGTTGTTGGTGTCATCTGTAGCACCCCCATTTTGAAAGGTGTCTTATTACTTACCCTTCCCATTTCTCACACACACACACACACACACACACACACACACACACACACACACACGCCTGGTCCCCATCCTCCTTATTTGGTCCTCTAATTTTTTTCCATTTCCCTTGTATTTTCTCTTTGTCCTTTTTCTCTGTATTTTGGGAGATTTGCTTAACTTTATTTTTCATCTGTTTCTGTACTATAATCTTTGTGTGGTTCTAGCATTGCTAAAGGTATGTGTTTACATTTCCTTCTTTAATCAGAAAGCTGATTATTGCTAGTTTTCTGTCCTTATGACATAAAAGAATCAGATCTATTGCATCCATCTTCCTTGCTTCTTATGTGTTGTCTTGACATTTACATTTTTTGCTTTCCATTATACAAAAATGTCATGAGCCAGTCTTTTAAATTATTTTCTCTTTGTTTTTTAAGTGCCTTTGTTGTTCTTCACTGCCTTCATTCAATTTCTTTTTTAAAAATAGGGTAATTCAAAACATTGTACAGTAATTCCTCTGTATTTTTCAGTTGCTCCATTTGCTCTTGTTTTATTGAATATATAAATGTATGTATTCAAGAAGCATAATATATGATTTCCCAAATTTCTTCTGTTTCAGTGGAAGCTATTGGCCTCAAATTTTTCAGCTTGGTTCTCCTCTTTCAAGTTGTTGGTCTCTTCACTTAGCCCATAATCTTTTAATCTTCTGATTTTATGGGTGAAAGTTTTTAATAGGTGAAAGCCTCATATTTTGAGATCAATCAGAATTGACAGCTGGTGTGGTTTTCATCAAGAAGTATGGTATATAAGCTGCGTGTGTGTATCTGTGTGTGTGAAATGAACTGTGATTCCATTTTCCCTTGTGGGCTTTGCTACAGAGCAAACTATTTCATCTCTTCATTCACTTCTTCAGAATTTTTGGAGGGTTTCTCAGATTTGTTCTCTGCTTCATTAATCAAAAGGCGGTTACTATTTGGCTACTGCAATTTTATTTTGGAGTAGTCTTTTCGATTCAGTAAAAGCCATGTCCAGTGGTATCTTACTGAAAACATGAAGCAATTGTTTTCCCTAACATTGGTGTGGTTTTGGAGCAAATCCATTTCAGGGAAAGAATTTTACTCTAATGGTGCAGGAGTTAGCTCTGTGTTGGATGTTTCAACAGACTTCACTTGATTGTATTCTTTTTTTATAACTTTATTCGTGAGAGATGTCAACTGGGTAGTGGTGAAGAGTCAGGAAGTGAGAACTGTCATGAATTCGTTTGTGTTCTGCCCGAAGACTGTGCATTCCGTCCCTTAGGAACTGTGCAGTTCCTGTCTTATAGAAAGAATTGTGTGCCCACCTCCAAGTTCTTCCAGTCCTCCAAATCAGTGTTGTCCAGTAGAAATTTCTGGGATGATACTATATCCTCATGGTACTGTGTGTACTCTGTCCACTAGAGTAGCCGTTTGTCACATGTAGCTATTAAGCACTTGAAGAGTGGTTAATGTGACTGAGCACCTGAGTTAATGTGACTGAGGACTTGAATTTTAAATTTCATTTAATTTCAGTTTGAGTTTGAATAGGCACATGTAGCTGTGGCCACCATATTGAACGGCAGAATTCTTGGCACCTCAAAGCATTCAGATTGAGGAGAGGAGAAAATATCCCTTGTTAAAGTAATTCTGAATCTAGAGGAGAAGGATAGTGTCAGCCAGCAACTCTTGATCTTCTAAGACCCTTGGTCCGCAGAAGCAGAAGGAAACTTCAGATGAGACTGAGTGGTCTTTTGGATTGAGACAAATACAGATTCCATCAAAGAACAGTCAAACTTTTAGCATAGAAAAAGGTACAGATGCTTGGATCAGTTCAATTCAGTTGCTCAGTTGTGTCCGACTCTTTGCAACCCCATGAATTGCAGCACGCCAGGCCTCCCTGTCCGTCACCAACTCCCGGAGTTCACTCAGACTCATGTCCATCGAGTCAGTGATGCCACCCAGCCATCTCATCCTCTGTCATCCCCTTCTCCTCCTGCCCCCAATCCCTCCCAGCATCAGAGTCTTTTCCAATCAGTCAACTCTTTCCATGAGGTGGCCAAAGTACTGAAGTTTCAGCTTTAGCATCATTCCTTCCAAAGAAATCCCAGTTCTGATCTCCTTCAGAATGGACTGGTTGGATCTCCTTGCAATCCAAGGGACTCTCAAGAGTCTTCTCCAACACCACAGTTCAAAAGCACCAATTCTTCGGTGCTCAGCCTTCTTCACAGTCCAACTCTCACATCCATACATGACCACAAGAAAAACCATAGCCTTGACTAGACAAACCTTTGTTGGCAAAGTAATGTCTCTGCTTTTGAATATGCTATCTAGGTTGGTCATAACTTTCCCTCCAAAGAGTAAGCGTCTTTTAATTTCATGGCTGCAGTCACCATCTGCAGTGATTTTGGAGCCCCCAAAAATAAAGTCTGACACTGTTTCCACTGTTTCCCCATCTATTTCCCATGAAGTGATGGGACCAGATGCCATGATCTTTGTTTTCTGAATGTTGAGCTTTAAGCCAACTTTTTCACTCTCCTCTTTCACTTTCATCAAAAGGCTTTTTATACAGAGACCCAAATGTTCATTGAAGTTGGAGAAAATAGATACATGAGACTCAAAGCTATGTATGATGGGCCAATTCTTAACCCATTATTTCATAAATTCTCACCAGTACCCACATACCGTTGTTTCTTGCTTCTCATGTGGTTACACCAAAGTTTCCTTTCATAAGGTTTAACGGGTAATTTGAGTATTTGGGAGAGAGATTTCCTGGTATTTTCACTACTTACCCATATTCCCAGAATCCTCCTGATTTTATTTTCAAATTTGGAAAAAGTACTCAGTGGAGTACTGAGAAGAAAAATGGCAACCCACTCCAATATTCTTGCCTGGAGAATCCCATGGACGGAGGAGCCTGGGGGGCTATAGTCCATGGGGTCGCAAAGAGTCAGACACGACTGAGCGACTTCACTCACTCACTCAGTGATCAGCCAGGCAGATAAATTGATTAGTTTGATTACTTGGGAAGTGGGAACTTGTAAAAGGCATTTGTTTGAGTTCTCCACATAATCACAACAGCACCTTGCCAGCTGACACTCATTTTAATGTTAAATTTGGGAGAGAGAATAGAAAAGGTGGGGTGTAGGTGTTATATGCTATGACTTCAAACACAGGGTCACTACTGTCCTCTCCTGCCAGGGTGCTCTCCGTCCATCCAGAGTCCTCAGTCTCCAGTCACTTTACCCTGGAACTTGTTTCAACAAAACAATTTCCCACCCTCTTCACCCTGATCAGATTCCTTTTAAGTAAGAAAGATGAGGGTCCTGATTATACTGTCAGAGTTCCATCCACTTGGCACTGTGGGCAGGTTTCAAACAGCCTCCAGACTTCCCATCATTGAACCCTGTGAGACTGCTAGCACCCCAAGATGGCCTTATTTGCTTTCTGCTTTAAGCAGAAAAATTGGATTTAGAAAGCTTTTCCTAATCTGGATCTCTGCAATATATAATAGACTTCTTACATCTGTCACCATCAGCATTCTCCTTGCTGTCTTTACTTTTATGTTTCAAAGAGGAAAGACGGGGTGCCCTTTCTTTTTCTTCCTTATTCAAGCTCTGTCTTGGAACAGCTAGCCCCAAAGATTAGTGACATCTTCCCGGCCGGGATGATGGGGAACCGGAACAAATTTAGGATTGCCCTCTATACCAGCCACATTCTGTCCTTATTAACTTTAAGGAGCAAATTCTTAATCTGGAAGCCTCTAAGGGTTTTGAAACTTTTCAGATAGTAAAATAGAAGTTAAGCCTAAAGCTCTCTGAACATCCTCTCTGTTGATAACATTGATTATGTCCTAGAGATAATGTTTTCAAAGTAGAGACTGAAGCCCACTTATGCCAAAATCATCTCCTATTCTAGTTAAAACACAGACTCCCAGACCCACACCAGTCCCAACTGAATCAGAATCTCCAGAGTCATGTGCATTTTAACACACCCCAGGTGATTTCTATGCTTTGTGAGAGCCAGGGTGAAAGAGATATTACCAAATAGTTCCTTCAGTGGTCACTCTTAGAGCAGGGGGAATCAGACTGCAATCTTCTCATCAACAGAGATGTGATCCAGTGGCGAGTCAGGTGTTTTGAAACACAGGAACAAAGGAGGCACAAATTTAAGTCTTGTGACATTATTTGCCTACTGTGGGCTAATAAGGAATAAACCTAGACTCCCTGGCTTGGTTTCCTTGTTCACAAAGATAGTAATGCTTGCTTCACAGGCTTGATTATAAGTCGCTTGGCACATAGTGAGCCATTTCTAAACATTTTCTACTTTGATTTTCTCAGTGGATGCTATGTTTTTAAAAGACATTCATATGAAAAAACTTTGCTTTATGAAGCAATAATTTATTCATTAAAGACATGTACACCTGCTAATTAAGGGTTCCATTGAGCTTGAGTTCTTCCACTGATGTCATTCCTGCCAGTTGCAAAGGAGTTCGGTGTCTCAACCTAATATTATCCTTTGGCTTTTTGAAATATTCAAATACTCCCGTATCCCTGTGACTTGTCACTTCCTACCAGTACCTAAAACTCTGGTTGACAGCTGCAAAACTTTGGCCCATGTTCAGCTCACAGAGCCCAACTATCTCCCATGTCCCATAATTGGGAAGACAATTCAAGAGGATTTAATTCAAGACCCCATAGTTCCAACACCAGGCTCATTCTCTGTTAGGGCTGTCAAGTGAGCATTACTCATCCTTGTTCCTCGAAGCACTTTCTGGTGATTTGGACGCTTATTTTTCCATTCAGAAATGTCTTTCCTCATCCTTAACAGATTAATGCTTGGAGTTGGATCCATCTGTAGGGATGGAGCATCTGGGGAGCTGGCCCCACAAAGTCTGGACTATGGGGGATCATGTCTTCTATGGTCTAGGCTTCCTACAGGTGCCTAAGCAAGTGTGGGCAGGCTGATAGATAAGAGCTGCACTTCATAGCCATGTTTAACTACAGCATCTCTGCACAGAATCCATTTCATGTTTTAGTATCCATGTGTAAATTCATTTGAGAAAAGAGTGTCATTGTAAACACTGAACAACAGTACTTGAAAATAATTGGTGTAGTCCAACATACTAAAACTCAAATTATGGCTGAGCAAACCGAAGCTCCATCAGGGAGATTAAATACCTAAAATAAGGACTGATAGTTGGATTAAATCAATTTCTACAGACATGTGGCAAGTGCTTAGTGTGTGGCTAGATAAGAATGAGGGGGGGAACCTTACCCACCCCCTAACTTGATACCCTTGATGGAGGACCAAGAAATGTGCTGTCTGACCTCAAAGGCTGCAATATCTAGTAAGGGAGAACAAGAGAGGCAGATAGTTAACTACACTGCATGCAAATATGCTAAAATAAAAATGTTATGGGAATCCATTTGATGAAAACGATGCTAGGTAGCATTGTGCGCTAACTCTAAATTAGGCACTGTGCTTGATTATGTCTGTCTGTCTATCTTTGTGAAATAGGCATCATTTCCCTTATTTCCCAGAGAAGGAAGCCGGGATTTAGAGAGGTGTATCTTACTTAAGTTCACATAATTAGTAGGTGGCAGAAGCTAGGTTCCCTCAGAGGTGGTCTGACTCCAGAGCTCACATCCTTATCCACTGCTGCTGCTAAGTCACTTCAATCATGTCCGAATCTGTGCGACCCCATAAACGGTAGCCCACCAGGCTCCCCTGTCCCTGGGATTCTCCAGGCAAGAACACTGGAGTGGGTTGCCATTTCCTTCTCCAATGCATGAAAGTGAAAATTGAAAGTGAAATCGCTCAGTCATGTCTGACTCTTCACAATCCCATGGACTGCAGCCTACCAGACTCCTCCGTCCATGGGATTTTCCAGACAAGAGTACTGGAGTGGGGTGCCATTGCCTTCTCCACCTTATCCACTAGGGAAATCTAAAAACATCTCAACAGGAGGTAGTTTTTGAACTGGGCCCCAAACGATAAGGATTTTCCTTTAATAGGTGATGGGAGAGGACTATGAATCGGGAAAACATTCCAGGAAGAGTACCCAGTACAGACACAATCTTGGAAGCCTGTTAAAATGGTGAAAATGCAATGTGAGGCCACATTGTGAAAATCCTATGTAATTTCCCTGTAACCACTAGGCAATGATTGGATGGTAGGTGGCATGGCATGTTGTTTAAGAGGGTTGAGTCAGTATTCCCTCTTCTCAGCTATATGGCACCAGGCATGTTACTGCATCTCTCTGTGCCTCATTAGCCTCACATCTAAAATGGGAACATAACCACCTCACAGTGATATCATGATGATTAATGGGGTAATGTACATGGGTGTTTAGCATAGTGTCTTTCACATGGTATGGATTCAATAAATGGTAGCTAATTATTTTTTATGAACTCCCAACCTTATGGCTAATAAGACAAGCTACTACTTTTGAGCACATGTGAGTGTCAGGCATTACAACGAACAGTGCATGTGTATTATTTAATCTTTACAGATAAAACCAAACTTTCCAGTGCTGATTTGAATGTCTGATTCCAGAGCTCTTAACTACTGTTTCTCTGTTTCCCTTGACACTGCTTGGAACTTTCATCAAGATTTGATGTATGTAGGAGGTTGATACCATGGTTCACTGATGACAGAGATATTCGGAATAAGTGGGCTTTGTAATAACCTCTTCAAATGATATGAAGGAAATGAATCCTTGGCTTTTACACTTCTTCAAGAGCCTATAATGTCTTGATTAAAGTCTCTGGTTTTACTTTATGTATATTTTTTATAAGCCATTCCATACAAATATTTATTTTTCCACCTCTTTGTATAAGGCATACAAATAGCTTTTGGTGCATAACAAACTAATCCAGTATTTAGTGACTTAAAACAACAATTATTTATTTAGCCCATGGTTCTGTGGGTTGGCAAACTGGGCCAGGCTTAGCTAGGTGATTCTTTTCTTTTGGCCTTGGCTGGACTCACTCTTAAGTTTGATTCAGCAGCTGGATCTTCTGGGGTAGTTGGCCTGATACGTTATTCAGCTGAGAGGACTCACTTCTCCTTCATTCTCCTATTTTGTTCTTATGGGGGTAGAAGTGTTCCAAGAACTATAAGAAAGAGGAAAACTCTAATGTGAGAGCTCTTTTTGAAGTCTTTGCATTTTTCTTGTTTGCTGTTTGTCTCAGGGGCCAACACAAATCACATGGCCAAGTCCAGAGTGACTGTGGGCAGGTGACAAATTCTGAGTGCTTTAATGCAACCATGTACCATCCATGCTTTTCAAGTCCAGCCACATGTCTTGGAAAGACTCTTGAGAAGAGCATCTCCTGTCAAGGGAGACTAGGTATCCAGCTTACTTAGGAGCAGTTATGACATCCTCTCGGTGTGATTGTGGTACCAGATGGTACCAGAAGGTGACATGACACATAAGGGACCACTCACTCCAAATCTGCCCCCTTCACATCCACTATACATAGCCCTTGAATCTGAAGGAGGCGCTTGTCAGAGAGCGTTCTAGTAGCTGGTGAGGGCTGAGCTATGGAATGACTGGTTTATTTTTATCTTCTACCTTTACTGTGTCCCCAGGCTGGCATGGCCTGGAGAAATAGCTGTTACATCCATTAGAATTTATGTAGCCCTTAAAATAACTTGGCAAAGGCTCTCTCTAATCTCTATCATTTGTAAGGGCCACTAAGTTGGTCTTGCTTATCCTTGGGATCAGATCATGCTGATATTATCACATAAACTCTCTGGGGTAATAAGCTTTAGGCTAGAACATTCAATCTAGTTAGCATACCAATGGTTTTTGTCATTTAATTTTTGCTCAACTTCCATGAAGAAAGGAAATGCTGTAAGGTATCTGCAAGTTACCTTATTGCAAGTGTTAGTTGCTCACTTGTGTCCCACTCTCTGCACCCCAGACTGTAGCCCACCAGGCTCCTCTGTCTATGGAATTCTCCAGGCAAGAATACTGGAGTGGGTAGCCATTCCCTTATCTAGGGGTTCTTCCTGACCCAGGGATTGAACCCAAGTCTCTGGCATTGTAGGCAGATTCTTTACCGTCTGAGCCACCAGAGGTATCTGGTATCAAGTTGGGTGCACATAATGTTACAATCTATTACTCAAAGCTGGTCATCCTGGGCAGCTACAATAAAGAGTCTGGTGAAAATAATTTTTAAGTGCTTTTTCCCCCTCCTGTTAATTTTAACAAGAAAGATGGTATAATAGTAAAATCCACCCAAATAAGGAAAATTCTTTGTCTCATTGTAAATACCTTAAGAAACACTGTGCTAATACTTTCAAAACTTGAAACTTGAGGCTCAGAGAACAAGATTCCAAGGGAATGAGATGATTATTCTCATCAGGCCTCAGACTGCTGACCACTGCTGCTGCTGTGTGTAATTGAGTTCTGGATTTGGCCTCCTGTGATTTCAGATGTGTTTCCATTGGCTTTGTGTGGAGAGGCCTCTTTGGTGCACGTGGTTTTCTTATAGGGTTGACAATAATAGTTTTCACAAATACTTTTCCTTGAGGGTTTGAGGATGCCAGGATTCAGTTCTGCAGGGGCCTTTGGTGGACATTGGACCCTCAGCTTAGCTCATCCCAATTAGTACTTTTGGAGCTCTTTCTATGCCAGGGCCTGGCTGCTATTACACATGGCTTTGACCCCCGGGGAACCTAGAATCTGGTGATGTTTAGTGAAAAAGGCAGGCCTCTTTCACTAGGGCAAAAGAATATCCTAAGATAAAGATACCAAGAAGAAGTACCTGCAAGAGAGGGATTGGTATTTGTGGGGCAAAGTGCAGGAGATTAGAGAGGTGATGCTTAAGGGATGTTTTGGTAGATGAACATTGAAATACATTCCACCTGCCTTGTTGAAACAGAACTGAATGGACCATGGTATCTGGAGAGAGGGTGGGCTAGATGGTTTGTAAAACTACCTAAATCTGCTTGGCAAAATATTTAACCTATCTAAATATGCTGAACAAAATGAATATATTTTAGTTTTTAAAGGAAAAGATGAGCATATAGGAGGGTAGGGAACTTCTCTAAGGTTAAGAATGAAGTAGGAGCAGATATCCAAAGAGTTAAGTGAGGGCTGATGTTGCTGCCTATTTTATCGCCAATCACCAATAAATTCCAGGTGACCTGGGTCTCTGGCTTGCTAGTAGCTGTGCTAATGTTAGGGAGGTGGACAAGAAGGCCTGTATCAGAGGGAGACCACTCCTAACTGAAGCTGGGACCAATAAAAAGCGACATTCTCAGAGAAAAGGTGAATTAGAAAAATATCTATTTCATGGAGGCAGGCAGCAAGGCAGAACCTTGACTGATTCAGACTGGCTATTGTTGGATAGAGAACATGGCAATGCACCAGTTTTTATGTGAATTTGGAGCCCAAATTTACAGTATTTGCATGGTCCGAATAACCACAAGCTGAGAATTTTAATTTAAAACTGACCTAGCAGGCAGGAACACAAATCTCTGGAGGAATTCACATTTAGTCCCTGCTATAAAGAATTCCTGGAGCCTGGGTCCCAAAGAAGGTGAACTCCTAAGCAGAAATCACGAAGCATAAGGCAACAGAGTATCATGAGTGACAGTCAACAAAGACAGCCAGTACCAGCCATGGCCTCACATATTTAACATGCTGCATATGTTAAAGAAACAGAAGAGGAAAAAGAAATTATGAGTGAGGAGCGAAAGACTGTCAAAAGTGACCTGACATGAGAGCCTTGAAAAAGTTCTAAATGGAATGTCTGGAAATTTTTAAAAAATTATAATTGAAAAATAAAATTCGATACATGTAGTGAAATAGTAGCTCTAAACTTAAAAACGTAGAAATCCATCAATAGGAGAAGGGACAAATAAACCACAGTATATTCATACAATGAAATATTACAGTGCAGTGAAAGTAACAGACTACTGCTAACGCAACAGCGTGGATAAACTTTATGGTCTTACAGTGAAACAAAAGAAGCCAGATTCAGAGTACACATGCTATATGATTTCATGTATTCATGCCTGCTAAGTTGCTTCAGTCGTGTCTGACTCTGTGCAACCCTATGGACTGTAGTCTGCCAGACTCCTCTGTCCATGGGATTCTCCTGGCAAGCATACTGGAGTGGATTGCCATGCCCTTCCCCAGGAGATCTTCCCAACCCAGGGATCGAACCTGCATGTCTTACATGTGATTTCATGTAGAGGAAGTTCAAAACCAGACAAAGCTAATTGTGGTCAGAATAGTGGCTGACTCACTGGGAGGGTATTGATTGAGAAGGAGCATGAAGGAGCAAGATGGGTGCTGAGAATGGTCTGTGTCTGGGTATGGGTGGTGGGTACACAAGTGTGTATACCTGTCAAAGGTCATCAGGCTGTGCATGTAAGATGTATGTTTTCGCTGTGAATGGAGTTATATCTTACAAAAAGAATAAAAACCCCAGTGGCCCTGTCTTCCTCACCCAAGACCAGATTAGACACAGTAAAGAGAAAATCAGTGAACTGGAACTTATGAAAAATATACAGAATTTGCCACAGAAAGACAAAAACTTGAAAATAACAGACACTAAGAAACTTAGAGACTAGAGGGAGGTCTATGCAGAGCTCTGGAAGATATAATGGGTGAACGGTTTCTAAGAAAGACACAAATCCTTTGATCCAGAATCTCTGATGAGCTCCAGGCAGGATAGACAGAAGAAATACACACCTAAACACATCATTGTAAAACTGTGGGCCAAACACAAACAGCAGATCCTAAGAACAGCCAGTATGAAAATACAGATTGTCTGCAAAGAACTGTGGACTAGACTGAGCAAGTCAGTGGTGTTGTAAGGCAGTGGATGAAAGGATGTACCATCAGTGTCTTGAAAAGAAAGTCATTCTTAGATGCAGTCTGAGGTTCCCCAGCTCCTTCTGAGGGGAAGATTCAGTGGATGGTGGAGAGAGTCTGGGGTGTAGATGCCGAAACATGGGAACATGTGTTCACTGGAGCCAGAAGCCTGGGGTCAGGTTTCTTTTTTTTTTTTTTTCCTCCCGCTCTTGCTTTTTTTTTTTTTCCCTTTCTCATTTGTGTTATGGAAATTTCCTGTCACAGATCTGCAGTGTTTTTGTATTAAATATAGTATCATGTAATTTCTAGAAAAAAAAGAAGTAATTCTCAATCTAGAATTGTGAAAGGAGGGAATGGAGGCAAAAGAGTAACTTTTAAAAATCAGGAGAGCAAACCAAAACTGAGAAAGATTTTAGTACCAATAGATACTTACTTAGGGATTTTCTAAATGATGTACTCTTGATAGAAGAAAAATGAATACAGAAGGACCATCTGAGATGCAGAAAGGAATGAGGAGCAAAGGAAATGTTAACTATCAAATGTTCAGTTCAGTTCAGTTGCTCAGTCATGTCTGACTTTTTGCCACCCCATGGACTGTAGCACGCCAGGCTTCCCTGTCCATCATTAAATGTTAACTATGTATATTTTCGGAGAAGGCAATGGCACCCCACTCTAGTACTCTTGCCTGGAAAATCCCATGGATGGAGGAGCCTGGTGGGCTGCAGTCCAAGAAGTCGCTAAGAGTCGGACATGACTGAGCGACTTCACTTTCAATTTTCACTTTTCACTTTCATGCATTGGAGAAGGAAATGGCAACCCACTCCAGTGTTCTTGCCTGGAGAATCCCAGGGACGGGGGAGCCTGGTGAGCTGCCGTCTATGGGGTTGCACAGAGTTGGACACGACTGAAGCAACGCAGCAGCAGCATGTATATTTTGTATATATACAAAAGAACTATTTAATAGATATACACACATATATATGTACACTATATATATAGAGTACATAATTCTCCATCCCCTCTTCCCTCTTATCTCTTGTTCTCTGTATATATAAAAGGCAAAGCTAGAGTCTTGTTCAGGGTAAAAGTTGTTCAGTTGCTAAGTCATGTCTGACTCTTTGTGACCCCATGGGCTATAGCATGCCAGGCTTCTCTGTTCTCCACTGTCTCCCAGAGTTTGCTCAAATTCATGTCCATTGTGTCAGTGATGCTATCTGTTCCATTCTCTGCCACCCCTTTCTTCTTCTGTCTTCAACCTTTCCCAGCATCAGCGTCTTTTCCAATGAGTCATCTCTTTGCATCAGGTGGCCAAAATATTGGAGCTTCAGCATCAGTCCTTCCAATGAATATTCAGGGTTGGTTTCCTTTAGGATTTACTGGTTTGATCTCCTTGCAGTCCAAGGGACACTCAAAAATCTTCTCCGGCACCACAATTCAAAAGCATCAGGTTTTTGGTGCTCAGCGTTCTTTACGGGTAGAAGATTTATCCCCCAAACAGAGCATAACAGCCTTAATTAGTTGAACTGAGTCTGATTCATCCTTCCATTAATTCTACCTATTTCAAGGTCATTGCACATCATGAGTTGGGAGTTTTGTTTGATGGTGTAGAGTTCCTAGAATTGTCACTGAACCATTGACTTTGTTAGATAAATCTATCCTGCCATTTCTGACTATTATCTATGTTCCCCTCCATGATACTGGTTAAAAATAGCAACCCCCTAATAAGATAAAAACATATTTTATTCTTATAGTGCAAGCAAAGCCTAGAGATTAATTAAAAGCAGATTTTATTCATTTACATAATGAGGAAATTATTTGCAACATCAGCCCTAATAAAGTTGGATTTGTTTGACAAATGTGATGATTTGTTTTGGGCTAAATATACATCCTTTGTAAATACTTTTGGCTTGGATGGAGAGAAGGCACATTTAAGGAGCAAATGACACTACCATCTGCCCTTTGGTGTGTTAAGTGCTATAAGACATGAAATTGAGAATTCAGTCCCTGATAGGTGAGCACAGCACCCTGTACAGGAAGAGACAGTAGTCACTGGTAGCCTCAGCTGATAATTTATAAATCCATGTTCTTGGCATTCTGCTATCACTCTTGCAGTGACAGACTGCTGGTTTAAAACCTTGACCTCAATTTTCTAGTTCTTTCACAACCCCACCGATCCCTTCCATCTTAAACATTCCTTTAGTGGCCTTTTAATTCCTTAGTGAATATTTCAACCTAAATAAAAATTTCATCTTTTCCATCTTCAAGAGACAGCTTGGCTTTCACCTTCTCGATAAATTCTGCCCTTCATTCCCTGGCAGGATTAGCCACGCCCTCCTCTGCACTCCCTGCTATTCACATCTCTCTATGGCAATTACTTGTTTGTAAGTAGAGAGCTCGGGGATGGCAGACACAGTGAGCTTTTCCTCCCTTGAGCCCCAGCAATCTGGCAGATTGTTACATCAAAACAGAATTATTTCCATTTGAGCAGAAAAGGGGTTTGTGTAAAGCTGGGGCCCATAAAGAGGGTGATGAAGGCTTATGTTTCTTTATGCCTTCAAGAGCAGTTCCACTGACCTCTGGTTGCATCTGCCCTCATTAGGGAGTTAGAGCAAATATTCAAACCCTTCTTTGATAGATAAAACGTCCAAGGAGAGAAAGTTTAAATGGCTCACACAAGGTCCTGGAGTTCATGCAGTGGGGGAGCCCATGGAAAGGATGGCAGATGGGAAATAATAAGGAATAAGGTTTGTACTCCTCAGAAAAATCACTTTATTAATTTCCTCCCCATTTAAATCCAGCTCCTCCTTCTTGGTCCTTTTCTTCTCAGAATCAGAGAAGCGGCCTTTTGATGGAGGGAAGACGCACCGCAGAGACGCTGAATATGCGCTGACCCTCACGCGGGGAACATTTTCCTGTAGAAGCAGCAATAATCATGATCATAATGCTTGCTTGAACTTGGTACTTTTCCTCTCTTTAGTGTAGTCTGAAATGACCCGCTGATGCCTTCAGCATGGCGGTGGGGCTGCCGAACAGAGAAGAAGCTGGGGACAGCGAAGCGTATTATTGTGGAGCAATTCTCTAAGCTCTCAGGCAGGGCTGTGAATGGCTTTGGTGGATAAGCAGGCCTGGGGCAGTTCAACGGGTTGGGTGGTCAGTAGGAAGCTGTGACATTGTTTCTCTAGAAGGAGTGGGCCGCAGACTTCTCAGGGGCTGTGTTCAAGATGCTAGACAGAAAGGCCCCTAAGAAGACCTCACCAGGCTTAAGCACACAAAACCCAGCTCTTCAGAGGCCCCAGGAGTGGCAGGAAATCTGCTTTCACAGAGGACAGGAAGCATGACAAAAATGAGTAACTCTTTACCTTCTTTCTCCATAAACAATGTCACACACAAATAGGATTCTTAGCCATTCGCTTTCTTAGGTGTGAATGTAACCCTTTTCTGAGGCTATCTCTGTCATGGAATAATACAGCGTTTCTCCTTTGCAAAAAAAAAGGAAAAATGTGAGAATTTAGGAGCTTTGAAGGGAGCTCTCCTTCAGTGTATTTTTTCTGGCAGCCAATAGGATAGATTCCCATAGCAGAGAACCTCCCTGACCTTAGTTCAGTTCAGTTGCTCAGTCCTGTCCGACTCCTTGCGACCCCATGGACTGCAGCACGCCAGGCCTCCCTGTCCATCACCAACTCTCAGAGTTTGCTCAAACTCACGTCCATTGAGTCAGTGATGCCGTCCAAACATCTCACCCCCTGTTGGCAGTATTTTCTTTTTTCCCCAAGTTTATGTAACTATAATTGACATTGTGTAAGTTTAAGGTGTATAATATGTTGATTTGATACACTTATATATTGAATTAGGTGCTGTTTTCCATTTGTGGCCTTTCATCTTTCAGCTACACATAAGAGTTGTGTTAGAACTGCAAAGTAGAACCCAGGCGATGGGGGAATAGGCTTCAGGAGGGCATCATCCTTAGGGGTCCTGACCTCTACTGTACATAAAATATCAGTGTTCTCCACCACACCTGTTTGGACTGACCAGGAGTGGGGCCTTTCTGAAGCTCCCATGGCGAGATGAGTGCAGAAACTTTTGGACTGTCCTCCCGGTCAGGAGTCCCAAACTATTGCCATGACCATGGAGACACGTAAGCACACTCCATGGATCAGACAATATTAAGCTGATAGAAGGAGAGACCATTGCATCTGCCCATGAGCTCTGCCTCCACGCTCCTTCTAGCTCAGTGGACAGGTGTGCAGGCTTCTACCCTAATTGGGAGCAAGCGACAGACTCCCGAGGGAGTTGTCTACCCAGAATTGATATTCAGGGCCTTGGCTAGCTACCCAGCCCTGCATGCTCTCTGATTCTCTTGCTTACTATTTGACTTTAACTGGTCCTTGACCGCTCCCTGGCCTTAGCTCAAATCCCTATTCTGGACGTGCTTCTAGATTACTTTCCTGACTCTAGATTACCCACACAGAAGCAGTAAAGAGGTAGAGAAAAGCAGGAAGACTCTCTGTATTGAGCACTGAGAAAGTTCTGGGCGACACAAAGAGAGATGATGCTGACCAGTGCCTATCTTCTGGGCACTCACAGCCTGACTAGAAGAGACAGGCATGACCCTAAGGGTGCCATGAAGAGTTTTGGGGATTGTGATCGTCTGTATGGTCGGGTGGGCACTAGCAGAAAGAAGGAGGAGGCCAGTTCTATAGTGGGGAGGGTGACTGAGAGAAAAGGTGTTGAGGCTTCTTGTAGGAGCTGACACCCAACTGAGTGGGGTAGAGAAAAGGAGGGAGGTGGAGAACAAGATAGCCAGGCACGCTCATTCTGACACTCCTGCAGCCCTTCCGCATTCCTGGAGTGTGGAGACTGGTGGGGAACAGGAAGAGGTGAAGCAGGAGAGATGGTCAGGGACTGGGTGGTGGGGGCCATGAAGTATGGACCAAAACCAGGGGGACATCCCGGGGGTAGGGCTGGCCTCCAGGGGGTCCTGGAGTTCAAGTCTTGGTGTCCAAAGGGCGTGGCATTCTTGGACTCCATTTGGGCTGCAATTATCAGAGGGCCACAGAATGTCCTGGTGGTGGTGGGATTTGAGGCTAGATGATGGTGATCCAGGGTTTCCCTGATGGCTCAGCAGGTAAAGAATCTGTCTGCAATGCAGGAGATGTGGGTTCAAACCTGGGTCAGGAAGATCCCCTGGAGAAGGAAATGGCACCCCATTCCAGTGTTCTTGCCTGGGAAATCCCACAGAACAGGACTCTGCTCATTTGGAATAGGACCTCAGGCTATGGTTGGAGAAACAAAGAGTAGGATTCACCCTGCACAAGAAGGCAGGCCAAGACAAGGCCAAACATCAGAGTTGCAGGAGAATGGGCCAGGGGTTCATGGGAGGAGTAGCTCAGCTGTGTGTAGACTGGGCCAGTCCATCTGGAGTAGGGAAGTGTGGCTTCAGAGGCTCATGTATGGAGACTGAGTCTAGGCAGCAGAATAACCCCAGATCCCTCCTTCCAATGGAGAGGAGACCTCTAAAATGCTCCCTTACCAGCTTAGGCCAGCTTGGAAATTCAGTGGAGCAGACTGTAGCCAGGGAAGTGGGAACTTGGGAAGAAGAGGCGAATGTGGAGATTTCAAAGTGAAAAGTGTTCAAGTTTGAGTGCAGATGGCCTCTCTTTTGTTCTTGGATAAGGCTCTGAAACCTTCACAGGCCAATCCATGATGCTGAAATCTCAGCATAAATAAGGACAAGCTCCCCACCCTTAGTCTACCCCCAACTTGGAGCTTTCTCTTCAGGGCTCTGCCTGCTCCAGCAGAAGCTGAGATGGGGTGTCTTCGCCAAGGTTTACTCCCATCCTCAAAGATAATCCTCTGGATAGGGGCAAAAGTCACTGCCTCTCTGTGAAAGGAAATTCCTGCCCCTAAAGGAGACCAGTCCTGGGTGTTCATTGGAAGGACTGATGCTGAAGCTGAAACTCCAGTACTTTGGCCACCTCATGCGAAGAGTTGACTCATTGGAAAACACCCTGATGCTGGAAGGGACTGGGGACAGGAGGAGAAGGGGACGACAGAGGATGAGATGGCTGGATAGCATCACCGACTCGATGGACATGGGTTTGGGTGGACTCCGAGAGTTGGTGACGGACAGGGAGGCCTGGCATGCTGCAGTTCATGGGGCCGCAAAGAGTCAGACACGACTGAGTGACTAAACTGAAGGGACCACCTGTACCCCTCTCCTGTTTTCTAAATAATCACTTTGTGAGGCTTGGATGCATGTGTGCTAAGTCGCTTCAGTCCTGTCTGACTCTTTGCGACCCTAATGACTATAGCCCACCAGGCTCCTTAGGATTCTCTAGGCAAGAATACTGGAGTGGGTTGTTGCATCCTCCTCTGGGGGATCTTCCCAACCCAGGGATTGAACCTGTATCTCTTATATCTCTTGCATTGGCAGATTGGTTCTTTACCACCAAGCCACCTGGGAAGCCCCTTTATGAGGCTTCATAGAGCTACATTTTCAGAATAAGTTATGAGAGATTTTTGATAGTCTCATCAGTCTAGTCTACAGAGAGATTTTGTTTCTCATTTACCAAATAACGTATGTCTCAGGACATTCCCTGGTGGCTCTTGGGTAAAGAAGCTGCCTGGAATTCAGGAGACGTGGATTCGATCACTGAGTCAGGTAGATTCTCTGGAAAAGGAATGGCTACCCACTCCAGTATTCTTGTCTGGAGAATTCTGTGGACAGAGGGGCCTGGTGGGCTATAGTCCATGGGGTCTCAAAGAGCTGGACAGAACTAAGCAACTGATATTTTCACTTTTTTTCACTTTGAGGAACCTCTAATGGGGTTCTCTTCCCCTAGTCATCTGGGATGCTGAAAGATGCTAACTTGAATTGTTTCTACACTGTAGTGAAGAAATGATGCAAATAAAACTCCCCTGCCCCCTGAGACTGTGTCCTGGACCTTCAGCCATACCCTGGGGTCTTCTCCCCAATCTATGGTCACCATGCTGTCACCCACCTGACCATGCAGAGTCTGAGCTGATGGGCAGAACAGGACCACGGGAGTCTCTAGGGCACAAGTGCCATCCTTGTGTTGCTGTCACTCTCTTCTTTCTAATATCAGGTGGGTGGTGGTGCAGAGGCTGAGATGTGGGCAGAAAACAGCTCCAGAGGTCCCAGGGAAAGACTTCTGGAGAACAGGGAGCTCCACTGCCCCCTTTCTGATATTCCCCAGGACTAGCACGGCCAGTGC
This sequence comes from Bos indicus x Bos taurus, assembly GCF_003369695.1. Taxonomy (NCBI): domain Eukaryota; kingdom Metazoa; phylum Chordata; class Mammalia; order Artiodactyla; family Bovidae; genus Bos; species Bos indicus x Bos taurus. Next base: position 42,275,681 of record NC_040085.1, read on the forward strand.
CTATTGTTCTTGCTCTGAAAAAAAGACTCAATCTGTCAAATGAGGGGATAGAGCCATCTCTGGGGTCAGGCAGGCTTCAGAGTGCGGGAACCAGTCTGAAGTAAGGCTGTCTGGTGTATGGTGTCTGGAAGGATGGGGGCCAAAGGAGTGTCGGATTAAGTGAACCCAGCCTCAGGATTAGGTGAACTTGTTAGAAGGGCTGGCTGTTCTTCCATCTGTGCCCCCAGGAGCTGTTTTATCTCCTTAAACTCAAATGGAAGCTGAAAGTGAGGGCAGCCAGTGGGCCTGGGGGACACGTGGCTTAGGGAGGGGGCTTAGCACTATTTTCCTCTACCCCCTTCTCCTCCCTGAGGCCAGATCATCTTATTCCCTCAGACACAGTTTGCTAAGAAAGCCAAAGAAGGGAATTAACATGAAAAAGAGAATTGTAAGTATTCTGCTGGGTTCTTTATATACATGATCCATAAAGAAAAACTTACAAAAGAATCCATTTTCTTATTTCCAGATAGGCAAACAGAGACTTGGATATGAAGTCATCCAATCTGGGACACTTCTAAGAGTAAAACGAAGGGGAAGGGCAAAGAGTACTTCCTATTACACACATATGTATATTTTAACCTATTTATTATCTGAGAAACTTGCTTTATTGTATTTTTAGAAAATAATTCTACTCAAAAACTCTTATTAAGAATACAATTCTTTCTTTAAAGTGAATCAACTGACAAAAACCAGGACTATCTCTAGCAAGTGGAATTGTGTGGTTACCCTGATATTGACTTTTCCAAGGTCACACAGCTAGTAAGTGACAAAACCAGGCTTCAAAGTCAGTCTCTTTCCAGGATTTCATGCTGGTCAGTTCTAGGGGGAAAAAATTTGCCAGAGACCCACTGAATGTTCCAGAAGTTTACTTTCAGGCTCAAGCCTACCTCTCTTTCCACTTGGGAATTGGTTTTCTCTGCCAAGCCATTTCTCCCCACTTCAGCTCTTCTAATGTGGCTCCCCTGGAGCTGTGTTTGGGCTGAGGTCACTCCTTGAGTCTCCTCACTGCTGGTGCTCCCTGGTGGCTGTGTGTGGCTTGGCCTGCTTGCAGACCCTCCCCCAACTTGACTCCCAGCGCGTGGCTATTACTAGGTCCTGGCTGTCTCCCTCTCTGTTTCTTGACCCTTCACTGCTCCCTTGGGTTCTATCTGCTGGGTCTGCCTTGACCACTAACCTTCAAGCTAGACTCTGGGCCCCTGGGGATGGTTCCCTCCTTATACGGTTTCACCTACCTCTGCCCCAGCTGCTGCATTTCAATTCATCCCTGGCTGTGGTCCCTGCACCCCACCTCCACACCCACATTCACAACTCCACAGTCTGTGAGATTTAATCAACTAGTTCATTGAGCAATCCAGGTGTATACCCACCTGATTTGAAGTGATTTAGCTTAATGAAGATGCTCACGTGGCCCAGGTTTTCTGGGGCAGCCCTAATTTTAAATATTATGTCTCTTTGTCCTCCACAAAAACCAAATACTAAAAATGCCGATATTTTGGCGTATAGACAACTTCTTCTAGATTGCCTCAGGCAACTAGGGGAAAAAAAGGCATAAATCCCTATTCAGACAGTGTGCCCTACCTTTGGCTCAGGACCTATAGTCCTGTTAAATCTTTATTTTTGTCAGCATGGGTGAGTCTAAGAGAGCAGCTTTTTTGTTTATTTAAAAAAAATCTTATCAGCATCAGTGTCCTTTTGGTGCTGCTACTTTCTGTAAAAAAGTACTCTATTGTCTTCGTTGAATGGCCAACATGTTTCTTGCTGGGTAGCACTGCAGTTTCTGTGGTCTGTGTATCTCCAGGCAGCAACTAATACCCTGTCTGTTGTGACAACCAAGTGAGGTGGATACTTTCCCTGTGAGATTTGGAAGGCATGTCTTCATGCCCTTGTCTATCGCTTAAAGCCCCCAGGGAAATGGTGCTCCCAGTGAATGCCTATCCTTGGCTTTTATCCTTGGCTTCCCTGGTGGCTCAGATGGTAAAGTGTCTGTCTACAATGCGGGAGACCTGGGTTCGATCCCTGGGTCGGGAAGATCCCTGGAAAAGGAAATGGCAATCCATTCCAGTACTCTTGCCTGGAAAATCCCATGGACAGAGGAGCCTGGTAGGCTACAGTCCATGGGGTCGCAAAGAGTCGGACACGACTGAGTGATTTCACTCACTCTTCACTCAGGATAATGAAGCTAATGCCTGCCCCCTGTCTCATCCAGAGAGCTTAGTGAGATCAAGTAGAGAGCTCAGGACTTCAGAACAATACCAGCCTTAAGCTTCCATGCCAAGTCCACTCTGGTCTAGTCTGGTCCTGGTGCTTCTCTTTCAGATGGCCTTCCAGGTGGGATTCCAAATGCAAGGAGAGGAAATAGCCTGGAGAGGAAGAATGTTTGGAGAGGGCAGAGGAAAGTGGTCCCTTGCTATGCATTCTGAGGACCTCTTGTTCCCTGGGATGCTCAAAAATGGCTCTGGGGCCAGTAGGCTTCACGACGACTCAGGGCACCTACTGGTATATGACGTCTCTGAGAATTTCTGCAGTCAAGTCACTGGTTTCTCCTAAACATACGTATCACAAAATACCTTTTTCATATAATGACATTTAAAAGCTTTAAAAATCAGGTGAAATAAAAGAGCAGGGGAGTTTGGAGTCAGAAGGCCTTGCCTGGATTTGAGTTCAGAATTCTCACATTCACCTTTGTCTCCTTGGGCAAGTTACTTAGCCATGATTTCCTCACCAGTAAAGTGAAGATAATGACAAATGACCTTACAGGATTTTCATGAGTGCTAAAAGGTGCTGGATATGAAAACACTGGGCATATATGTGAGATATTTATAAAAGAAGGGACTTTGTTTGGGTACAAAATTCACTCAGCTAGTACACTTGGTGATGAAGATGATCATGTTGATGTTGACAGGGTCAGAAGCTGCCCTTTCCTGTTTGTGGCACTTTGGGATGTGCGAGGACTAGTGTATATTTGAAATGAAATGTCAGGAGTCTGTGATAGTCATATAGTGGAGGATGCTTTTGAATTAATACTTGCTTTTAAGAAAATATTTAAAAATCTTGCAGCAAAATACAGGATGAAAGAGAGGGGAGGCTTAGGGTTTGGCTCTAGCCCTCCATCTACAGAGTAAAGCCATGGATTTGAAAGTTGCAAAAAATTCAGTGGGAGGGCCTGGGTGAGCCAGCAGAGGGTCTGGGGTGAAATCCTTCCAAGGAGGTGTTGATGGGACCCAATGCTCTCTAAGGGGGTGGCTCAGGAGGTTTGCTTTGGTAACTTGACTCCTTTTCATGTACTGTTGTTGTTCTTTAGTGGCTAAGTCATGTCTGACTCTATGCTACTGTGTGTACTGTAGCCCACCAGACTCCTCTGTTGATAGGATTTTCCCAAAAACACTGAAGTGCCCTTTCCTTCTCCAGGGGATCTTTCCAACACAGGGATTGAACCTGAGTCTCCTACATTAGCAGGCCAATTCTTTACCGCTGAGTCACCTGGGAAGGCCCATAAGAATTGACTCTTGCATATTCCAAATAACTTTTACTATCTTGGGATTTCGTTTTCTTTATACTTCATATCAAGAATTCTTAACCTGTACTCCATAGACTGTTAGGAATGATGCAGTGACAGTGGCTACACTTTAAGAGTCCAGAAATTCCCTGAAATTAGAAATAACATTTTGTGTGCATATGTTCATTTTTATATGGAAGAAAGTTCTAAACCACAGAATGCGTGTTGGTTTCTGTGAATTCTATAAATCACATTCAGGTTAAACTCTCTGGCCAGCAGAGTTCACTCTACAGGGGTGAATGGACAGAGGCTTGGGCCCTCCTGTGAACCTTCTATGAACCACCTGGGCTCCTGTGACTGGTCTTAGGCACTTTGCTGTACTGCCTCATCAGCATGACATTTTTTTAAATTAATTTATTTTGATTGGAGGTTAATTACTTTACAATATTGTAGTGGTTTTTGGCATACATTGGCATGAATCAGCCACAGGTGTACATGTGTCCCCCACCCTGAACCCTCCTCCCATCTCCCTTCCCATCCCATCCCTCTGGGTTGTCCCAGTGCACCGGCTTTGACTGCCCTATTTCATGCGTCCAACTTGGACTTTGATTTGGCTTGGTCCTCTAGCTCTTGGGAGCTGTAGCTTCTCTGTGATTCCTCCTCCCCTCTTTGGCATGCAGAGTCCTTGAAACCTGCTGTGGATGCCTCTGTAAATCTTGGGTTACCTGGGGGGCGGCTGACAAGACTTTCACAATTATACAAAGGGAGCAAGCAATGTGAACATCAGATAATTCAAGCTCCTTGCATTTCAGCAGGCACTTATCAGACTCTAGCTGGTGCCATGCTCCATATGAGGACCTAGATATTGGGAGGTGATAGAAGATAAAAAAAGGATGTCAGGCAACCCCTGAATTTCAGAATCTTTCTGTCCAGTGGACTCAGACAAATGAGCATCTTATTATAACATAAGCAATAACAAAGAAATGATAGAGAATTATGGTTCTTACATTGCTACAGCTGTACTAGAGTTAGTGCTAATTAGTACTAGCAATAATGCTCTACAAGAGTGAGCCAGTGCTGGTGTTCTTAGGTCTCTTGATTTATTCATCTAACAAATATTGATGGTATGCCTAACATGTGTCAGGCACTATACTAGGTACTAGGGATCCACTGACAAGCAAACACAGACAAAATTCATGGCTAGTGTGGAAATTGACATTAAGTCAGATATTACATGTACACGCAGAAATGTAAAATTACAACTGAGATATGAGCTATAAGAATAAGAAACAAGGAACATTTGCAAGAAACGTCAGAGACAAGGAAAATTTGACCTTGTCAGGGAGATCTCTGAAGGCCTCTCTAAGAAAATAACACCTGATTTTTTTCTTTTTGTTTTTTAAATGGGAGTTAACTAGGTGAAAAGGATAAGGACAGACAGGGAACTCAGACCACCAGGAGCAGCATGTAAATAGGCCCAGGCAGGAAATAGCCTGGTGCCTATTAATATATAAAAGAAAGTTCACTGAGGCTGGAATCCAGAGAGTGAAGCGCACTGTGCAAAATGAGGCTGGCCCAGTCCATGGAGAGTCTTGCAAGATAGGTTGGGTTGTGGTCTTTATCCTAAGTTGTGGTCTTTAACCTAAGTGGTCTTTATCAAGTCATTGAAGTATTTCACACGGGAATATGACAAGCAATTTTGACTGAGGAGATTAGGGAAGGTTTTAGAATGGGTAATTTTGAAGCTGATTTTTGGGGAATGAGTTGGAGCTCAGTGGTTAAAGAAGAGGAAAGACCTTTATGGGAACAGCGTAGGTGAAAAACAAGGCAGAGTGGAAGCTGACCTAGTGCCCTGGGAGGGCTAGTTATGAGAGAAGCTTCATAGTTTTAGAAAGATGATGAGAAAAGTTAAGTGAAGCCAAACCATGAAGAGCAGAGATGCTTGCTCTGCTGAAGTGTTTAGGCTTTACTGATGGGAAGTTTCCACTGTTTCCATCTATTTCCCAGATGCCATGATCTTAGTTTTCTGAATGTTGAGCTTTAAGCAGATGGTGATTGCAGCCATGAAATTAAAAGACGCTTACTCCTTGGAAGGAAAGTTATGACCAACCTAGATAGCATATTCAAAAGCAGAGACATTACTTTGCCAACAAAGGTCCGTCTAGTCAAGGCTATGGTTTTTCCAGTAGTCATGTATGGATGTGAGAGTTGGACTGTGAAGAAAGCTGAGCGCTGAAGAATGGATGCTTTTGAACTGTGGTGTTGGAGAAGACTCTTGAGAGTCCCTTGGGCTCCAAGGAGATCCAACCAGTCCATTCTAAAGGAGATCAGCCCTGGGATTTCTTTGGAAGGAATGATGTTAAAACTGAAACTCCAGTACTTTGGCTACCTCATATGAAGAGTTAACTCATTGGAAAAGACCCCAATGCTGGGAGGGATTGGGGGCAAGAGGAGAAGGGGACGCCAGAGGATGAGATGGCTGGATGGCATCACTGACTCGATGGACGTGAATTTGAGTGAACTCTAGGAGTTGGTGATGGACAGGGAGGCCTGGCGTGCTGCAATTCATGGGGTTGCAAAGAGTCGGACACGACTGAGTGACTGAACTGAACTGATGGGAAGTTGGAGTTTTTAAGAAAGGGTACTGACTGATGTTACCTGCATGTTGAGTCCTGAGAATTCCATCACAAGCTCCCCAGTCATTTCTAGCCTTTGGTTTCTATCTCTAGTTTTACAGATGTGGATTTTGACCAAGTATTGCCACTTGACTAATCAGAATGTTGTTGGAGTAGAAAGTGTTACTTGATTCCATTTGTGACATGGGCTGTCTTTGGCCATCACTTTCTGCTGGGATTGGTCACCTTGATTCCCGTTCACTGAAAAACTGAAATAGTATCCTAATCCACAAGAGGCACTGGGATCCAGAAGTTCTTCTCCTGTTCTGCTGTCATTTATGGATGAGGCTGCACTAAGGGAATTTCCTGAGCAAGGAAATGGGAGCTAAACTTTATTAAGCACTTGAAGAATCTATTTTATATAATAGCAACATTTTGAGACTTCTTGTTCACTGAGATAATCTGGATCTTGTAAGTTTCCCCCTTGTGGAGAAACTGTCAATGTCTTCTAGGATTTGGCAATGGTTTAGCCTGGAGATTGTACCTAAAAAATACTAAATGCCTGAGTCACTGCAGAAGAAAGTAACTCTTCTGTGAAGGGAATGGGAGGGCCCATTTGTTATTGGAATAAAGGTTAGAAATAAGCCATATATACATGCTCAGTATTTCTTCCTGTGACATGTTCTGAAGATGAAGTACATGAAGATGGAGAACTGTCCTAAGTATTATTTTGAGATGGCTGAGATTTTTATCTATAAGTGCAATGTGCATGCATGCCAAGTTGCTTCAATTGTGTTTGCCTTTTCGATACTCCATGAATTTTAGCCTTCCAGGCTCTTCTGTCCATGGGATTCTCCAGGCAAGAATACTGGAGTGGGTTGCCATGCCCTCCTCCAGGAGATCTTCCCAACCCAGGGACCGAACCTGTGTCTCTAATGTCTCCTGCATTGGCAAGTGGGTTCTTTATCACTAGCGCCACTTGGGAAGCCCCTATATGTGCAATACTATTTAAAAATTACGTGTATTGAGAGTTGAGGAAGATTTTTCCTTTTGAGGTTTCTAAAGATGGAATGAGAGTGGGAAGAAGCTTTTATTGAGTATCTGATAGATACAGGCCCTGTATCTGTATACTATATCTCACCTATAGTATATGACCCATTCTTATAAGAGCACTGCAAATAAAGCTGTGTTACTCATTTTATAGATGAAGATGTGCAGCTCATAACTGGCAGGGCTAAAATTTGAATTTAGGTCTGACTGCCTCCAAGTACCATGCCATTGCATTATTCCAATTTTACAGGTGAAAACCTAGAAACAGAGAGATTTCATTGCTGACGTAGTGCTGGCTTTCATTTCAGGTTGTCTGACCCTTTGGCCTCTGGAGAAAATGAGGTGAGGTCTGAGTCATCATAGTCACCATTATAACTAATGTGCATTGAGTACCATCATAAACTCTGCACAGGTTTTATCCCATTTAACTCTCACAACAACCCTATGAGCTAGGGATTTGTATTATTCCTCCTGCATAGAAGAAGAAACGGAGGCAGAGAGCTGAAATATTGACCCATGTTCACATAGACAAGATGTGTTAAGTCTGTGACTCTTCCTAGGGCAGTCTGGGTCTAAAACCTGTGGTTCTAGCCATCTCACCATACAGCTGAGCTTTCCACAACCTACCCTGCGAACCTCCAGAAAAATGTCCTGTTCCTACTGAGACTGATGCTCTGTTTTCTCACCAACACAACTCACTGGTCCCATGTGTCCTTTTATTTCCATTTTGTCCTGCATATAAAGATGCTGCTTAAGCATGTCATTATCAGGCTGTGGCAAATGCCCTGTTGCGTTCTCCTTGACCAGCCCCTAATTCAGAGCCTTTTGTTCTAAGCACACTGGAAGGATTTCACTAAACTTAATTTATAGGGCCATAAGCCATAAAACACAGTTCCTTGTTGGGTAAGCTTCATTTACTGACTTGCAGGATAGATGACTCATAAATAAATTGCTCCTATTCCTTGTCGATTGCTGTCCCTATCTCTGGGAATGCATGGTTGCCTTAAATATCTGTAAAGAAAAGAAATTGGATTCTGTGTTAGTGACACTGCTGATTCTCTCTCTCTGACATATTCTGAATATTTTACCCCTTTTTTTTTTCTAGCCTGGGAATCTTTATAGTCCTAATAGAATTGTTCCTTGTATGGTGCTTTATGCAAAATGGTGCTATTAATATTAAAATGATAAATATTGTGACTTCTGAAATGATATGTTTTGATCACACTTTAACTGTGGCAAAAACACTTTTTTAGGATCCTTTCAAATGTTGTTATAACCTTATATTCACATGCCTACACAGATATGGGTCATCTGGGCTGACATTTAAAAAGATGAAACCCAACTAATTCACCCACAATAGTCTTTGGTATAATTTATGAGGGAACAACAAGTTTCTGCCTCTGATGAATGTATACTAGGTATGTTTCAGAAGAAATTTTCATCTTCCCTTTATACTGGGACATGAAGCAAGTCTTAAATGGATTTTTGGACGTCAGCTCACACAGTTGAATTTTTGTGTTAACATGGCCTTAACTTGTCTGACAGAGGCTCCCTCCAGCCTCCTCCGGAGAGAGCTGTGCCCAGTGGCTGTGGCATGACCACTACTGATGAAATAAAGTGAGGTTAGGACAGGGGGTTGGGGGCCCAGCTGCTAACACCAGCTCAGTTATGAAGAGCCACTGAATGACTTGGGCAACGTCCTTCCCCCGAGCCTCAGTTTCCCCCTCTACACACTAAAGGACTTGAATTATTAAATAGTTGGTAAAGACCCTACTGGTACCGCATATTCCATGATTCTATGGTTCTTGATAACGTCCATAGGTGAAGTCCACAAAAACTTTCTTCCGAAATGCGTAATATAGAATTAATACACTTTTTCAGTTACCATCTTCTCTAGTTTTTTGTTGGAGTAAGAAAGGGGGACAGAAATTTATAGGACTTTCTGAAAATACAATTAATATAAATTGTATTTTCAGAAAACAATTAATATAAATATTGTTATTTATTATATTATTATATAGTACATTGTATAATAATGTAATAAAACCCATTTCTTATTTGATGCCTATAGGTACCTATAGAAGAGTAGGCCAGAATACTGGAGTGGGTAGCCTTTCCCTTCTCCAGGGGATCTTCCCAACCCAGGGGTTGAACCCAGGTCTCCCACATTGCGGGCGGATTCTTTACCAGCTGAGCCACAAGGGAAGCCCAAGAATGCTGGAGTGGGTAGCCTATCCCTTCTCCAGCAGATCTTCCCAACCCAGGAATTGAACCAGGATCTCCTGAATTGCAGGCGGATTCTTACCAACTGAGCTATGAGGGAAGCCCATATTATTATATATTACATTGTATAATAATACAATAAAATCTATTTCTTATTCAGTGTCTATAGGTACCTATGGAATAGTAGGTCCTTTGTTATTTCTAACCTTTAACTTTCAAGGAAGGTATTTACTGTCCCATTTTACAGATGAGGGAACCAAAGTACAGAGAGGTGAAATCATTTGCCCAGATTCATACAGCTATGAAGTGGTTTAGCAGAGAGTAGAAGCCTGGGTATGGGACTCCAAGCCTGAACTTTGCCACTGTTTCCACCACCAGCCCACACTTGGACACTTGTGGGCTGGAGCAAGAGTGTCACAGACCACAAATCTTAATATTTAGAAGTTCTGCTTCATGTTGACCATGAGGAGGCTTATTTGCATGGTATGCAGATGTGTCATTGCCTGACTTTCCTCCCCAGAGTCAAGATCGCTAGCAGGGTTCCTGACCTCTGACCCTGCTCACTTGTTATCCACGGTGTTCCCTCAGGTGCCTTGTTGTGAGCTGGGAGATTGGATGTTCCACAGTTACATGGAGCCACAGCTTCCAACTGTTGGCCAGTTTTGTTTTTTTTTAAGCTCCTTTATTACTTTCCTAGAGATGTTGTAGCAAATTACTGCCAACTGCGTGATTTAAGATAAAAGGAGTTTATTCCCACCTAGTTGTGTTGTCCAGAAGTCTGAGATCAAGGTGTCAGCAGGGCTGTGCTCTCTCTGGAGGCTCTCGGGGAGGACCCTCCCTTGACCCTTCCAGTTTCTGGTGGCTTTAGTGTTCCTTGGCTGTGGCTGCTCATTTCCAGCCTCTGCCTCTGTCTCCACATGGCTTTCTCACCTGTATTTTGGGTGGCAGATATCCCTTTCTCTTCCTTGGATTTAGGGCCTAAGTTTAGAATGATCTCATTGCAAGAAGATCCCCTGGAGAAAGGAATGGCTACCCACTCCAGTATTCTTGCCTGGAAAATTTTCTGGACAGAGGAGCCTAGCAGGCTACAGTTCATGGGGTTGCAAAGAGTTAGACTGACTGACTAACATTTTCCCTTTCACTTAAGTAAATTACATCAGTGAAGATCTTTCTCCAAGTAAGGTCACATTTACAGGTTCTGGAGGTTAAGACATAGATATATCTTTGGTGGGGGCACCTTTAACCCACTTTAGTCCTCGATGCCACCAGCTGGACTCAGCCAGACCTGAAGAGAGCATCAATGAGCAAAGGCAGAGATGCAGGCAAAAGGGATATAGGGATATAAAGAACTATGGGGCGTATAGAAGGAGCAGGAGACAGATGCAGAAAAGGAGGGGAGCATTTAGCAGAGGGTTGCACTGTAGGCTCACCCGGGGCCAGGGCTATGAGATGAAAGCCCGTATCAGACACTCTCTGTCGACAGTCAAGATGTATTGAGCTTTTACTCTGTGAAGTACTACAGGAAAGTCAAGAGGTTTGACTCCATACTGGGGCACAGGATTTGCAGACTGGGGAAAGAATCCAGGAGGAAAGCATGCTGAGACCCAGGTGGCACGGCCATGGTGAAAGCTGGCAGAAAACTAGGATGGGGCTGGTGGTGACTGGAGAAATGGTTTCAAATCCAAAATTTTCTCAGCATAAGCCAGAACAGTGAACGCTCAGCAAGGCAGGGTAGGCTTCGAATTCATCATTGCCATTTTTTAAAAAGTTTTATTTATTTATCTTTTGCTGCACTAGGACTTCATTGCTGCACTCGGGTTTTCTCTAGTTGAAGCAAGCGGGGGCTACTCTAGGTTACGGTGTGTGGATTTCTCATGGCGGTGGCTTCTCTCATTGGGGAGCACAGGCTTTAGAGCACAGGTTCAGTTGTTGTGGCGCACGGGTTTAGTTGCTCTGTGGCATGTGGAATCTTCCTGGATCAGGGATCGAACCTGCGTCTCCTGCATTGACAGGCAGATTCTTTACCACTCTTTACCACCAGTGAAGTCCCATCATTATCACTGATAGATAATATCATTAGTAGTAACAATAGGTGCTTCCTTGGTAGCTCAGCTGGTGAAGAATCTGCCTACAATGCACGAGACCCCAATTTGATTCCTGGGTCGGGAAGATCTACTGGAGAAGGGATAGGTTTCCCACTCCAGTATTCTTGTATCATCGGTGGAGTGCTTATTGTATGCATATCAGGCAGCTCTGTGCTAAACATTTTTACTGACATTATCTTCTTTAAGTCTCACAACAGCCTTGTGAGGTCGGCATTATTCTTCAAAGGAGAATTTGAGATTCAGAGAGGTTCAGGAACTTTCCCTTCATTTCACAGCCCACAGGGGCAGGGCGGGTATTCACACCCTGAGCTGTGCGAGTTCAGTGTCTCCCTCTCAGTCCCTGCCTGAAGATATGGGTGCAGATTTGCCCATTTCTGGCAGGGCCCAGCTGGTGCTTGGGGACCCCAGGGGACACAGAGTCAGGCCCTGGGGGAGGGAAGACATCAAGAATTGGTGTCTCAGTCATGGAGCTGTGGTTCAGGGTAGCTCCTCAAGCTGGGAGTGAGTCAAGGAAGCCAGCTGGATCCTTGGGTGAGGACTGAGGCAGAAGTCAGTCTCGCAGACCAGGCTTGCTCCAGAGATGCCAAGGGCTATCACAAACCTCATTCCATGTCTTGCACATGGAATAGTGCAGCAAGACAATAGGGGCAGCAAGACAGGCTTCTTGCAGGGAGGTAGCCTGATGATGGGGCATGCAGAGATCCTCTCTTCTAGAAGTTTCCTACAGTAGGGAGTGAGCTATATCAGTTCTTCTTGCTCCCAACTCAAATCAGCTCAAGAGCCGATCACAGGCAAGAGAACGAGCTGGGGCGAGAGGCAACAGTACATTTAGCTCTGAGGAGCTAGAGGAAATGGAGGAAATGAAGCAGCAGCTCACAGACACAAGGATGTCTTCCTCTGTGTGCCAGCGCCAAGTGTGTTCCTCAAGCCATGGAGGGAGATGGGGGTGTGGCTCAGTTAGAGGTGGGGGACCTTCACTGCAGTTTCTCCCAAGTTTCCCTCTGGTTTCTAGATCCTACCATCTTAGAGTCGCTGTATAAAAAGTTAAAGCCTGTGCAAATCCTCAGAAGAGAATTTCTCAAAATGAACTTATTAGCACTTTAGCTGTATAAATAAGTATTTTAATTTTTGTGGTGCACATTAAAGTTGGTGGATGGGAGACTGTCAGAATTCTTAATCGTCATGAAATATGCTCTTAATAATCAGTCTTATTAAATCTAAATGAAATGCCTGTATGAGGCCCTGTTTTAGTATTTTCTGAACTCACTGCAGCTTTTTTATCTCAAACAGCAAGCAGAGTCATTCTAAATCATCATCAAATTAACTATTTATGCTCCCTTTCACCCACGTTGCTTCCTCCCCCGCGTTCTGCCTCTCCACCAAGCTCTCCACAAATCTCATGTTTTATGGATAAATTACCAGCCCCCACAGTACAGCAGAGGACACCCTTGGAGCGCTGGAGGGGAGAGAGCCAGTCACGGGGAGGCACGATCCCCCGAAGCTCCAGGAAATCCAGGGGAAGCGTCTCCTCCGGGGATGCTGCCCTGGATGAGAGGCTGTGGGCATCAGCAGGTGGCGAGTATCCACCCAAGCACAGCCTCTTCCAAGAGAGATGTCTGATTTGCTTCCTCAGTCAGCTTCTCTTGGCAGAAGGCCAGTGACAAGGTAACGCCTCATCTCAATTTCCTTCAGATGTGATTTGGAAGAAAGTAGCTGACTGGCTTTTCAAGACCTTATCTTTTTATTCCTTTTTGGAGGCTGAGCAGAAAATTTTCAATGCAGAGATCTGAGTTGGCCAAAACCGTAGTGGCAGATACAATGCAATGTCATTTTCAAGCCTGGATGAGATTATGAAAGTGTTGCCCATGACTTTCTAAGGAGCAGGGAGCAGGAGAGATGAGAAGTGACATCTTCTAAGTGGGGACAAATTCTCCCATGAAGGGATAGTGAAGTAGTATGTCATGGGAGTGTACAGGGTGCGGGTTTCTTATCCTAAGGTAACTGGTATCTCAGTGGAGACCCTACCCAAGGCTCTGAAACCATCATAGGAGCCCCACACCTTGGACAAGAGATAGAAGTCATCTGCCTGGCTTCAGTCTTTGCTGCCTTTGTGTGTGTGCGTGCTCAGTCGCTTCAGTTGTGTCTGATTCTTTGCGACCCCATAGATGGCAACCCACCAGGCTCCTTTGTCCAGGCGATTCTCCCGGCAAGAATACTGAAGTAGGTTGGTATTTCCTCCTCCAGAGGACGTTCCCAACCCAGGGAAGATCAAACCCACATCTCCTGCATTGGAGGCATATTCTTTACCTGTGGAGCCATCTGGGAAGCCTTACTTCCCTCCGTTTATCAGAAGAGCCTGGGCCTGAAGCGCCCCCCCTTTCTCCAGTCATTCTGCCATTTGTCATTACCTTCTCCCTCCTCCAAGTGGGGAGTTGAAGCTGGACCTTTGATCAGGGCTGTCAGCTTTAGGTTCAGAGGTGGCAAGTGGCGTAGGGGGGAGGCCAGATGTGAAGACACCTTCACGCTTTCAAGGGAAACATTAACTTAGCAATCACTATGAATACTCACCTGCTTCTGCATCTTAAAAATGGGGTATTCTCCCCAATTTTGGGAGGGAAGTAGAGAAGCTCTGAACATCACCACCCGTGCCCCACCCCTCACAGGTGAGTACATTAAGGCCAGGGGGGATGCAGTATTTCCAGGGTGACACTGTTGTTAGCACAGAGTCTAGATCATTCTGCTCGGCACCTGGTTCTAAACCTAGTACATGACCTATGGGAACCTGATATTCCTCTTATTCTTCCTCAGTTCAACCTTCTCTAATCCCTGCTCAACATACCTGGGTTCTCTTTTGGCATCTGAGCCACAGAGGCAGGCATCTTGGAATTTGCATGAAGTGTCTGCTGTGGTGTCTGATCAGGGTTTGAATCCTATATCCACCACTCACTGATGAGCGATCTTGGTCAAGCTAGATAACATTTCCAGGTCCCAACTGTCTCATCTCTAAAATAAAGATGATAATGTCTCCCTCCCAGGATTACATGAGAAAAAAAAGCATACGAGTTTTCTGACCCATGGTAGGCATTCAGTAAATGCTGCTTCCTTCTTTTCTTCCATGACAACAAATGTAATCAATTAAGGGACAGGATTCTGGGCTGTGTTTGGCATCTTTTAGAGCTGCCGTTACACAAAGATGTTTGAGCCTGGACTTGGCACTGCTCTTTTGTAAACTGAAGTTGTCATTAAGCTGAAAGGAGCACAGTATGCCAACTGGAAAAAAAAATGCCTATCGTTTAATGAGATGGATCCCCATCATAAGGAGTTGGGAAGGAATGTTCCTAAGAACTCGCATGAGGCAAACAAGGGCCTCTGCATGAGTTCAGCAGTGCCCTGGCAATGTGATGCTTTCCGTTTTTCTCTGACCTGGCTCAGAGGGGCCAGGGGCCCATACCACAGCTATAGCACACCCTTTAAGGGCCTTGCAAGTGGCCAGCTACCAGAACAGAATGTATCTGAGTCCTCATTTTTCTCAGCCTGTACCAGGGTGCCAGTCTAGCTGCCTGGGCAACCTTATAGTTTAAATCTCTTCCCATCACTCATTCATTCATCAAACATTTATACATGTTTATTTTAATGCTAAGCCCTGGGGACGCGACAGTGATTGTTAGAACGTCAGATGACCAAAATATTTACAAAATAATGTTGCCTTTAAGTGATAGAAAACTACATTGACCTGTGTACAGTGATCAAGCAACTGATGAAAACGACTGCATGTCAGCAAATAGAAGAAATGGCTTTGCTGTCAAAATTGGCCATTTAGAAGAAAGACCTAGGTTTTGCTGAAATCACCTGTGCAGTGATAGAAGAAGAATTGGATTGCCACCCAGGGTAGCCAGCTCTAATTCCTGACTTTTGGTTCTGGTTAAGTTACTTAGCTTGTTTGAGCCCCAGTTCCCTCCTGTGTAATACTAGAGCCATAAACAGTTTCCTTATGGTTTTGTTAAGAAGATTAGAGTCAGCAAAGTTCATGAAAACATGAGGGACAGGGCCTGATACTAAGTGCTCAGTGAGTAGAGGCTGAAACTCAGTTGGGAGAGGCCGAAGAGAGGGTCAGAGCTTCAAACAAATCTCACATCAGATAAGGTTCAAGCAGCGTGACTTAGAACAGATGGCTCTTCAATTATCCAAATGAAATTGGATGAAAAATCCACCCTGGAGATTCTTAGGTGAATTTAGATCCTCCATCTACCCTTCAGTATTTTAGCTCCTGTATTTGACCACCCACTGTGTAGAGTTGTTTTCCCTTTAATTTATCCAACCTTCACCTCTTTCACACTCCCAGGGGGACCTTTGTTCTTGTGGACCGTAATTCTCTATTGACACAAGGAGTCAGGAAGGCTGTGGGCAGAAGAAGTGAATGGTTATGAAGCATCATGTCAGTACCTGCCTCAAGTACCTTCTTCTGGGGCCAATTTAAAGTACAAAAAGATTTGTCTCAAACTTCCTCAACTTTCCTACAGCCCTCAGCCCTGTCTCTGTCCCACAGAGCATCCTGCTATTGATCTCAGTTAATATCAGGGACTCAGGAGGCCATAGCCTGGGGAAGTGACAATGACTTACTGTCAGAGCCTGGCAAGGTCCTCCATCTTCTGGCTCCTGGGCCAGGGCCCTTCTTCCATCAGTCACTTAGGTCCCCCTTGATGTTCAGGTGTCCAGGTCCAGCATTTCCTTTTACCTGAACTCTCAGGAAAAGTACACCTCCCCTCCAGACTCTCCACCTTGCACAACCCCTCAACTATCTTGGACCGTTGCTTTATTCACTACTATCAAGGAGGAAACCACCCAAAATTGATTCTGCACAGATCAGGGCCTCCCCACTGACGAGACGTAACCTAGAATTGCTTTACATCTCCCACCCCTACCCCTGCCATTGTCATCCATGCTGCCATTGTCATCGATGCTGCCATTCTTAAAAAAAAAAAAAAAAAAATCTTTGCCATGACATAGCAATCTGTGCTTTTTAAGTCGTTTTTTCACATACATTGTTCTGGTGCTCACAAAGCCTTATGCAGCAGGTGTGGCATTCTTACACTTTTTAAAAATAGATGTGGTAAAAGCAGAGATGTAGGCAGTGGCTCAGCTCCCAGGGCAAGGCCAAGGTAGAGCAAAATCTTGCACCCAGGTCCCTGACTTCCGGCCAGGATTCCCGGCCACGCCTCTCTTCAGGAACCAGCTCTTGGCGTAGTTCTTTGCAATTCCTCTTCAGCTCCATCCACCACCCCTGTGCACACTAGCAGGCCTCTTTCTTCCAGGAATGATTACGCAGAAAATGGGAGCTGACAGTGATAGATGGACTTTTCCATTTTCTGCTAACGCAGGCTATGAAGTCAGAGCCCATTTTAATGAATGTCCATTAAGGTCAAATTTGGAAAGCAGGTATTAAGAGTCATTGCCGCTAATTACACCCTGAGAGCTCTATTTGTATTTTCAAATTGGATAAAAAGGTTAGTAAAATGGAACGTTTCAGCGCAGCCTGGCTCCTGGTTTGCTCTCCAAGTTTTCGGAAATGATCAGCTGCCCAAACTTGCTGAGAAGTAATGTTCTGTCTTATTCCTGCCTCCTGCCTCTCAGGTGAGCCGGTGCTACTGGGAGAGTCCTGTCAGTCTCTGGCAGATCCGATTACATCTGGGACCCTTAAGAGTACTTGAAGCAAAAGGCGCTGGTCTATTTTAATCCCGCTCCTTCTAGAAACTAGAAACTGAAAGGAGAGTCTTCCTGCTGACAGGTGGCTCCATAAAAGTCGTCCATCTGCTGCTAATTATGGCAGAGAGAAAATTCACACAGCCGAGTTTTCAGTTTATTTGCTAAAGATCTCCAAAGGTGTAACTGTCTTCCCAGATCACAAGGCCGTTCACAGCATTACATCTATAGAGCCTGTTAATTATTTAAATAATTTAAAACCCAGGGGGGCAGGAAGGATTTAACAGAAGTTGGGCTGGGTGAGGACTGGTTTGATGTTCTACCATGGCAGAGGGAGTCTGTTCTCGCAGCTTACAGAGTCTGCACTCTCAGGGTTTTGCTTTCCTCCTTCCCCTTCTTTCCAAGGGAAACTCAGAAAGGGACTGAATTAGGAAGAATCAGCACTTTCAATCTTCATTTATTTGCTTCCCTAACTGCAGTTCATTCCTGTCTCCCGATTGTAGCCTTGTCTATAAAATGGGCATAACCTTCCAACTATCCCACCCAGAAGGCTGCTGTGACCTTGAGACAGGATAACTGATTAGAAAGTGCAAGGTATAGAGTAATATAGTATGTAAAGATTCCTTTTTTATTTTTGTTTTTAATTGGAGGATAATTGCTGTACAATGTTGTATTGATTTCTGCTATGCAACAACGCCCATCAGCTATATGGACACATATATTCCCTCCCTCTGGCCTCATCCCACCACCCCCCCACCCCACCCCTCTAGGTGATCATGGAACACCGAGCTGAGTTCCCTGTGCTACACAGCTGCTTCCCACTGGCTAGCTGTCTGTTTTACACATGGTAGTGTGTGTATATCATGTGACTGTCTCAGTTTGTCCCACCCGCTCCTTCCCCGTGTCCACAAGTCCATTCTCTGCATTGTAAAGATTTTTAGGCCCATTAAATAAACGGAAATGATTCAGTCTGATAGAACACACGATGAAATAATTTAACAATAGAAGACTTTTTTTTCCCTTTCCTGTAGTTTTCTTTCTTCCATGCAGACAGCAGTAGAATTCAAAAGTTGCTTCTTCATCTGTTATATATGCTGCTGCTGCTGCTGCTAAGTCACTTCAGTCGTGTCCGACTCTGTGTGACCCCATAGTATGCCTTTAAAAAAAATTCCATAAAAATAGGTTTATATTGTGTTTTAGTCAGTGGTTTATGGATCCATCTCCCTCTACTTGATTGGGAGTGCTTCAAGGATGGGAACAGTCTTATCCTGTTTATTCATATTTATGCTCCCAGTGCCTATCAGAGTCAGATACATAGTAAATGTTCAGTATATGTTAAATTGAAGAGCCTAGATACTTGAAACAAACAAATGTGATTTTACTTTATGATGAAGTTATGTTCAGCATTAACTTTAATAACTGGCACTGAATGTGTCAAATTCAATCACTTTTGACATATTTGATGATTTCTGTGCAAGTGCTGGAAATTCTGTAAAATCCATTTCAGAAAGACAGATAACTCCATGTTGGGTGTGATGGGCCGGAAGTCTCCTAATCTGTTTTCTAGATTCTGCCCTTGCCCTTTGTGTTTCTCCCTGCACCAGAGTCTGCTTTTCACGTAGAAAATGAAGGTAGGATAGGGTTAATCAGGTAACTTAGGTTCCATCAAATATTCTCTGGTAGCTTTAAATGATAAGCTGGAAACTGGTTCCTAGTTGAAAATTTTGCGGCGAGTATGCAGAAAGTGCAAGAATAAAATGGAGTAATTCTCATTCTACACGAAAATGGTAGCACCGTGAGACAGAGGTGAGGCTGGAGGATGAGCCCACTTCAGCAGACAGCTGTATCTGGCTCAGTTGTTGCCTTGTATTTGGCTGTCCTTTAACCTAAATGATATTTTTGAAATACAGTTCATATGGTTTTCCATATATTCTGGTTCCCATGGAGGGTATGTTAAGAAAATAAGTTCTTTTATGACATCATAAAGTAACTTCAATCTAGAACAATGAAAAAATCTTTTAAAGGGCTAGAAAAGGATTAACTGACTAGTAAAAAGATTTTTATTTCAAAATGTCCTGTTAGGTGAAACCTAGTTGCATTAGCTGTTGATTTTATTTTTATTCAAATTTTTTTTACTTTATTTGTCTGTATCAAGTCTTAGTTGCAGCATGTGGGATCTTGTTCCTTGACCAGGAATAGAACCTGAGCCTCCTGCATTGGGAACCACTGGACCATCAAGGAGGTCCATGGATTTGTTTTCTAAATGTTTTATTCTGCCTCTGCTCTTTGCAGACTACCTCCTTCTGATTGTTCAGTGCTCCTCTATTCCTGAATATGTTACCTGTGCACAGAGGCTGCAAAGCTTGGGGGTGGGTGGAGGGGGGGCGGGATTGTGCCTCCTGGACTGTACCCACAGCAGGGATTGTCCTCCTTGTACCCTGACATTGTTGGGGATCTCAGTTTTGAATTCAGTTGCCTCATTCGCCTTGCCTTTAGCATCTCTGGTTCTGACATCATCAGATTCCTGCTTTATGATCCCCATCCCTTGAAATTGAGCCTCACTTGGCCTGGCTTTGGTCCTTGCTTTCTTTAGTTATGCAGCCTGCAAGCCTGCCAGGCAACCTCTTCCTGCCTCTGTAGTCAATGAAGTCAGTGCTTCTCTGTTCATCCTTCTGGCCTCATGAGTAAGACTTAGACAAGACACGAGGTAGGAAAGCCTCATGTGATTCTTCCTCCAGTTCCTCCCACCTTTCAGTCATTTGCATTCTCCATTGTGCTCTTCATAAGCTCCCATGGGAAGATTTTCCAAAATCTGATTGTGCTCCAGGCCTTACACATTTGATTGTAAAAGATAGTGTTCTAGCTCTTTCTTCCCCTTTTCCCTATAATTATTTATAAGATGAGGAAAATAAGAAAGGGGTTCCTACTTTAAAAAGAGCTGGGGAATATTTCATTCATAATCTTCATATCATGGACTAATACTGATTATATATTGTTGTATGATATTCCTACTTTATTGATGTGTGTGCGTGTGTATGTGTGAATGTTCAGTCATGTCCAACCTTTTGCAACCCTATGAACTGTAGGCTACCAGGCTCCTCTGTCTATGGAATTTCCCAGGCAACAATACTGGAGGGGGTTGCCATTTCTTCCTCCAGGGGATCTTCCCTACTCAAGGATGGAATCTGTGTCCTTGTGTCTCCTGCATTGGCAGGTGGATTCTGTACAACTGCACCACCTGAGAGCCTGATCGTCTCTCCCTAACTGGATGGTCCATTGATTTTCTTCAGTGAATCCATCTCTCTTGTATCTCTCAAGTGTAGCACATTGCCCACAAATACTATAGGACTCAGTTCAGTTTGGTTCAGTTGCTCAGTCGTGTCTGACTCTTTGGGACCCCATGACTTGCAGCACACCAGGCCTCCCAGTCCATCACCAACTCCCAAACTTTACCCAAACTCATGTCCATCGAGTCGGTGATGTCATCCAGCCATCTCATCCTCTGTCGTCCCCTTCTCCTCCTGCCCCCAATCCCTCCCAGCATCAGAGTCTTTTCCAATGAATCAACTCTTCGCATGAGGTGGCCAAAGTACTGGAGTTTCAGCTTTAGCATCATTCCTTCCAAAGAAATCCCAGGGCTGATCTCCTTCAGAATGGACTGGTTGGATATCCTTGCAGTCCAAGGGACTCTCAAGAGTCTTCTCCAACACCACAGTTCAAAGGCATCAATTCTTCAGTGCTCAGCCTTCTTCACAGTCCAACTCTCACATCCATACATGACCACAGGAAAAACCATAGCCTTGACTAGACGGACCTTTGTTGGCAAAGTAATGTCTCTGCTTTCGAATATGCTATCTAGGTTGGTCATAACTTTCCTTCCAAGGAGTAAGCATCTTTTAATTTCATGGCTGCAGTCACCATCTGTAGTGATTTTGGAGCCCCCCAAAATAAAGTCTGACACTGTTTCCACTGTTTTCCCATCTATTTCCCATGAAGTGGTGGGACCGGATGCCATGATCTTTGTTTTCTGAATGTTGAGCTTTAAGCCAACTATTTCACTCTCCACTTTCACTTTCATCAAGAGGCTTTTGAGTTCCTCTTCACTTTCTGCCATAAGGGTGGTGTCATCTGCATATCTGAGGTTATTGATCTTTCTCCCAACAATCTTGATTCCAGCTTGTGTTTCTTCCGGTCCAGCGTTTCTCATGATGTACTCTGCATATAAGTGAAATAAGCAGGGTGACAATATACAGCCTTGATGTACTCCTTTTCCTATTTGGAACCAGTCTTTTGTTCCATGTCCAGTTCTAACTGTTGCTTCCTGACCTGCATACAGATTTCTCAAGAGGCAGATCAGGTGGTCTGGTATTCCCATCTCTTTCAGAATTTTCCACAGTTTATTGTGATCCACACAGTCAAAGGCTTTGGCATAGTCAATAAAGCAGAAATAGATGTTTTTCTGGAACTCTCTTGCTTTTTCCATGATCCAGCAGATGTTGGCAATTTGATCTCTGGTTCCTCTGCCTTTTCTAAAACCAGCTTGAACATCAGGAAGTTCATGGTTCACATATTGCTGAAGACTGGCTTGGAGAATTTTGAGCACTACTTTACTAGTGTGTGAGATGAGTGCAATTGTGTGGTAGTTTGAGCATTTATAGCCAGTGTTAAAAACAAAATTACCACCAAAAAAAAAATCCCTTTTTGCACACATATACTTCACTTGATCACAGAAACATGTGGTGATTTCCACTTTATCACCTGTTTCTGTGATAAAGTGAAGTATATGTGTGCAAAAAGGGATTTTTTTGTTGTTGTTGTTAATTTTGTTTTTAATGCTCCAATGTACGGCTTGATGTCTTGAGAAAACACCTCTATTGTCATTACTCTGTGGAGGTATTGCCAAGGTACATTTTGCTTTGCTAGTGTAGAAATGGCCTTTCTGTGACCAGTAAGAATTTCTTGGCAATCCTAAATCAAAATGTTCTTGCCAGTGCCTAATTTGGGGAATTGTATTTTTTCCTCACTAATTAACTCCATTGTTTCAATTAGGAAATAACTTTTCCTTCCAGCCCAGAATACTGTCTCTGTACAGAAAGATGGCTTTGAAATGCTTTCATGATAAAGGCGAGGATTGGTACTAAGCTCATCCAGCCTCCCTTGTAATCATAGTTTCGAGATGGTTGACTTTGTGAGGGTCAGTGTGTTGGAATGAAAGGGTTATATACAGTTGAAAGTGACATCCAAAAAGTCCAGAAGAAGTGAAAAGGATTTGTATTATTGTTATCTTATGGCTAAGTCTCACTGGGGTAAAGTATGTTATCCAGGCTCATTATGGTACTCACATCCTTGAAACTGATCTCCTTAGGAGCTTGGTAACTAGCCAAGTTAATCAGTCATAAATTCTAAAACTCATATGAGCTACTTCATCCTCCTGGTACATTGTTGAAGAAATACTTTGAAACTATAGTGTAGAACATAGTCAGCAGTCTGTGATCTTTGGCTATGAAATCTTAAAATTGCTTCCTCTCTATTAATGCAAATTATGGTAATTGACATTGGTGATATATTTAACTGCTTCCTTATGCATTAAGCTTTGGAAAAACAGCTATAAATATTTTGGTGATTTGTGATAGTAAATTAATTGCAGTACTGACTTAAGAATGATTGGGAGCCTTGTTGATCTGTTGGCTCATTTCCCCAAATGTCTTTGCCCTCTTTGGGCCAGAAAAAAAAGTCACTATAGATACATATGCCTTTGACAGACGCTCTTCCATTGATCTGTCATCCCCACATTGAAGATTTTAATGTTCAAGAACAATGGTAGAATGTAAAAGATGTAGTTTGACCTTTCTGGAGAGGCTTTGGGAGCTACTGGGAGAAGGGATAATATCAAGCCACCCTTTTCTATTCTCATAAGATTTCCTGTCTCACTTCATCCACGAATATTAACTGAGCATAAGACACAGGATCCAGGGTCAGATACATCCTGTTCAAAATATATTCTAAAAGTAGCTTCAAGATTGTCAGTGTTGACACCAAAAGGGCAGAAAAAGAAACCAAAGAAAACATTTATAGAGCTTCATCATATATTGTTCAACTGTTAATTTATAGGTTATCATCTCGGTTAATATCTCATCTTGATTCAGTAGTTTTCCTATGTTGAGTCCTGCTTGTATGAAGAACAATATCCTTTTATCTAGTTCTTCTGAATCCACACTTGTGAAAATTTCATGTACTATTGTTTATTCTGGTGTTTCTGGTTTAATTAGGTGGGGTGTGAGGGTATGTTGTAAGAACGGTGGCTGTTACTCCAGCCACTGGTCAAAGTGGTTATCATGGCCTCCATAGTATTGTTTCCTATTGTTTCCAAAGTTGCTAGTCTTTGAGGGTCAGTGTTTGTCAGAGAATTGGAGCAGATGTTCCCTTCTCACTGTTGTGCTCCCTTGTCACCAGCATCCACCTAGCCCAACTGATACCCAAATCCTTGTTCTTACTCAGCATTTCCTTCCTAATGATGTCTAGCATTGTGCTGATTTTTTAAAGTAGCTGTACATTGATCAGTTGCTTTTGGGAACAATAATTTTTAAACCCACTGTTCAGTTTACAACTTTTTTCTTATGTATTCAAAGGAGAGGATATTTCCATTTTTAAGATTTATAGATTAAGTGCTACTTAAAAGACGGGACTATGTTGTAAGAACTTGATGGTTAAGAATAGTTTTATTCAGGATTTTATACCTCACACTGACTAAAATAGTATTTAAAATACTTAAAGCATAGGAGATACACAATCCAAATTCCCTTAATTAAACTGAACAAAAGTAATGACTATGGCCTTCTGTGGTCATCAACACATTATCTAATGAGAGAAGGAGACATTGGATTTTAGAAAAGATGCTGACACGTGGTAGTGAGTGATGAGGTCATTCATAGCGTCAGTGCATAATTTACTTCATTCATTTAACAGCTATTTGCTGTGTTCCTATTATGTTGCAGGCATTGTGCTAAGTTGAAGGAAACTAGTATGTAGTTTGAAATTCTTTTGGGGGCAATCAGAATTACTTTTTTAAAAAATACATTTTTTAAGTCTTTATTGAAATATAACCTACACATAGTAAAATGTGTAAATCTTAAGTGAACAGCTAGATAAACTTTTTATATTTATGTACCACACAGATCAAGTTATAGAATAGTTTTACTCCTCCAGAAAGCTCTCTCATGGCCCTTTGCTATTAATTACCATTGCTACAGAACTAACTATATTCTGACTTCTACCACCATATACCTGTTTTCTGTTCATGAACTTTCTATAAAAGAATCACATGGTGCATACCTTTTTGTGTCTGCCTTATTTTGCTTAAGTCCCTTCATGAGTCACTGTCTTGTTGTGGTGAAGGGGCTTGTGTAACTCAATGAAGCTATGTTTTGAGATTAATCTATATTGTTGCATGTATCAGTAGTTTTTCTTATATTTTCTCAATACACTAATTAATACAGTGCATTCTCAGAATTACTTTTTGACAGTCTTAAAATGCTACAGGGAAAACTCTGGGAAATGGCCACTGCTATGATGTCCTACTTTTTAAATCTCCCTAGAGCTACTTGTGGTGGGAGGGGAAACAGAGTTACTAGGTTAGCAAAACCAAAAATTCAGGTACAACAAAACTAAGTGAAAAGATATCTTCATGAATGCCAAATACTGATCGATATTAACTGGATCAGCATAGTAAGCAGAAAGTAGAATGGAAAAAAGAGAGGTTTCTTATAAACTGAGTGAGAATTCCTAAGCTGGAAACAGATACTTGGAAGCTGAGCAAGCTAATCCAAGAAGAGCAGCCCAAACTGGAAGATGTTAGAGCAGAATTCATGGGTAAGGTTTGTGTTGCCAGAGCAATCTATGACCAATGTGTCCTTGATACTAACCATCTAAGTCCTCCTTTCAAGGTGATTCCCTTAGGGAGGAGCAACTTCTGTGAATAGAATTCAAAGTGGTTAGGTTAGGGATAGTAGGAACAAAGAAAAGAAGAAAAATGTAGGGGAGGGGAGCAGAGTCAGCACATCTCAGGAAGAATCAGAGCAAATGATTTTGAGCACTTAAAAATAACGCAAAAGGGAGCTGTAGAGCTATGACCCTAAGAATGCTATCCTGGTTCATCTCCTTCTAGCACAGAAAAACTTATCTCACTTAAAACAAGAAACAGAAAAGGATTGTGGGCATACAAATTATTATAGGAAAAATAGCTATCCCCCATAGAAATTATTACAAAGACCCAATAAACATACCTACAGGCAATTAAAGAAACCAGAAAAGCCTGCCCACAAAATAGATGAAAATTATAATGTAATATTTCAAAGTATATGTAAAAATAATAGAAGCTATGAAAGAACAACAAAAATATGAATTCGAAAAATTCAGAAATTACGTGAGTAGAGAAAAAAGAAAAGAAAGTTTGAAAAAATATCTAAACTAGGAAAATAATTAAAAATAAAATATTAGAAATGAGGACTGGATGAGAAGGAACACAAGAATGAATAAACATCACAGAAAATTCCTTAGGAGAAACAGAAGATAGAAAAGAGATTAAAGGTGTTTAAATAAAAAAGAAATTTAAAAATAAAATAGATACGAGAGAAAGTGATACAGAAAATAGGCAGTGAAGATCCAATATGTGTATAATAGAAGCTGTCCCCTCAAAGAAACCAAAGCATGGAACAGAATTAATATTAAAAATTCTAATTCAAACAAACTTTCCCATATGAAAGGTAAATGAAAATATATACTAAAAATATTTTTTTTTTTCTGGTAAAATCAATCCAATATGGCCTAACTGGCTTAAAATGAAAAGAGCATCCAGATCATGATCATGGTATTGAATCATTCACAAGAGAGGGTAAAAAATCAGATTGTCTTAAGTCTTTTCAAAAGCAATTCTATACTATGTAAAGACAAAGGAGAAACATATTTCAGATATTCAAGAACAGTGAGCCAAGGAGCTTCAGTTCAGTCGTTCAGTTGTGTCCAACTCTTTGCGACCCCCTGAAATGCAGCACGCCAGGCCTCCCTGTCCATCACCAACACCCAGAGCCTACCCAAACTCATGTCCATTGAGTTGGTGATGCCATCCAACCATCTCATTCTCTGTTGTCCCCTTCTCCTCCTGCCCTCAATCTTTTCTTGCATCGGGGTCTTTTCAAATGAGTCAGCTCTTTGCATCAGGTGGCCAAAGTATTGGAGCTTCAGCTTCAACATCAGTCCTTCCAATGAACACCCAGGACTGATCTCCTTTAGGATGGACTGGTTTGATCTCCTTGCAGTCCAAGGGACCCTCAAGAGTCTTCTCCAACACCACAGTTCAAAAGCATCAATTCTTCGGCACTCGGCTTTCTTTATAGTCCAACTCTCACATCCATACATGACCACTGGAAAAACCATAGCCTTGACTAGACGGACCTTTGTTGGCAAAGTAAAAGGAGCTTATACGCAGCCAAACTAATTTTGATCTTGATAAGGTCAAGTATAGTTGAGGATAAAGTGATGTGTTCAACTAGTTCAGGTACTTCAGTATCAGAGACAAATTTATCATGGCTGAATCTCCTTTAAGGTAACCATTGGTTGTGTAAGATGAAACTCCAAGTGCCATGATGGAGAAGTAGCCATAAGTCAGTATCCACAGATTGTTGGATACCTTTGGCTTTTAGAAGGATCCACTCATAAACCCCATGCAGAGAATTCCCAGAAGATCTGTATCAATAGGCTATACCCAGAAACAGCCTCTGCCAACAGTCACCTTAGGCAAACTTGTCCTTAGGTAACTATTTCTAGAAGTGAATATTAGCCTATTCTGGAAAAAAAAAAAAATTCATTCTGTATAATCCTGAAAAGTAAGGTCATTGATACCCTGTGGTTGAGGCCCTCAGCCAGTGGTGCTATCACACTGTTTTGGGCACAGGTGATATATTTCAGGTATTGTCTATAGAACTGTGAGGCATTTTGAGCTTAGAACTTGCTCTACAAGATCTTACCTTTAATCTGAACACCCAGAGTGTGCACATGACATTTTGAATTGTGCTGCCTGGCTTTGCTTTTAAAAAACCCATACTCTTCCATTGCAATAGTACTTCCAATTTGTTAAGCACATCTGACTTGGAGCCATACCCTGGAACTGAACTGAATTGAAGGGCTGCCTCAACCAATGTATTCTAGTTCTTGTATACATTAGTCTCTCTATATCCCATTTCTATAGGAAGGAAACTTTGGGGCATTTGGATAGTTCATAGGACCTTGTGTGTGTCCTTGGTCCCCAAATCCAGAGTTTGCTGTTGTTGCCAGATTGTATTGCTTGATGAAAAGATGGGGCACAGTCTTTGAAACTAATGGACTAAATTTTGCTGAATAACATTTTCCTTGTTTTATTTACCCCCAATAAAAATAATTTTGAGATACTCTAAAAATAATTGTATTGGATACAACTTTCATTTTGGAACTGAACTGAAATAACCATGTCAAAAGCCAACAAACAGATGGTAAACTTTCTGTTTCTGCTGACTTGGGCTAGATTTTTCTTAAAGCAGAAGAGGGGTTTCATGCCTTAGTATCTCAATGCCTTCTAGTCCCCTTTTAACTCTAACAGATTTGGGTCATTCACTGAAGACCCACATTTATTTCTAACCTACATAATCTCCCTGTTTAATTATTGTAAATGATTGACATCAGAAATGCTGAAACATGAACCTGAAATTATAGAAAACTCTCAACTTCTGGTGTTAATGAGCCCAACATCATTTCTGATTTTTTTCTCAGACATTGTTTCTGTTTCAAGGTGTTGAGACCCAGTAAGCATTTTGTTTTTTCTGGGGGATTTCAGAGCCATGTGCTACCTATAAACGAAGCTGAAGATCTGTCAGGTCAGTATACTTGTGGCTTCAGTTTTCATGCGTCCTGACAGACCAGAGGCAGTTCATGACTTCCTCCCTGACTTTTCCTTTCCCCTCTTTGTGTTCTTTTTCTGTACCGCCCCTCCTCCACACTCTGCCTCCATTATTCAACGACACTGACCTGACACTCACTCTATTGGGTGTTTGCTAGCCATATTGACTTTCCTAACTCAGTCCTTGTGGTGACTGACTTGTATGTGGCGCGACTATGAATCCTTTCTGTTCATTTTAAAGATGAGGAAAACTAAAATTTATTGAGGTGGTAATTTGCCTCAGGCTATAGAAAGTAAGTTGCAGAGTCAGGACTTGAGTATGAAGGCTTTGAAACATAAACATCTGATTAATGGCTTCTGAGAGCAGCATTTATAAGCAAATGATAAGCTCATTCTCACCACCACTGATTTATTTTCACTTCCTCTCTTTCTGCCACAGGTAGACCTTCACTCCAGTACTCTTGCCTGGAAAATCCATGGACGGAAGGGCCTGGTGGGCTGCAGTCCATGGGGTCGCGAAGAGTCGGACACGACTGAGCGACTTCACTTTCACTTTTCACTTTCATGCATTGGAGGAGGAAATGGCAACCCACTCCAGTGTTCTTGCCTGGAGAATCCCAGGGACACGGGAGCCTGGTGGGCTGCCGTCTATGGGGTTGCACAGAGTCGTACACGACTGAGCGACTTCACTTTCACTTTTCACTTTCATGCATTGGAGAAGGAAATGGCAACCCACTCCAGTGTTCTTGCCTGGAGAATCCCAGGGACTCGGGAGCCTGGTGGGCTGCTGTCTATGGGGTCGCACAGAGTCGGACACAACTGAAGCGACTTAGCAGCAGCAGCAGCAGCAGCAGCAGCAGCAGCAGACCTTCACTGTTCTTCTTCACAGCCTCAATCTTGTTCATCCTGAAAACTCTGATCCTAGCTCAGTCTCTGCCATAAGCTTCTCCAGCTCCTCTTATTTCTCTCTCTCTCCTCAAAAAACCTTTCCCTTCAGGCTCAGTCTCATGATCTCACTTTCAGCCATCCTCTGGTTTGGGGGACGGGAAGGGAATGCGATGCTGGCTGGACTCGTCCGGGTCCTAGGAATGCCCCTTGTCTGTGTCCACACCTCCAATCCAAGCCCAGAAGACCCCAGAGAGAATGGCCCGGATGGCCAATAGGAGTTCTGTTACCCCCATCAGAGTCCCTTGCTTTCTAGGACTGGATGAAACTGGGCAGGGACTAACGCCTGCACCCCAGACCTCAGACCACCCCAAAGTTTGCTCCCTTTGTAGGAAACCCTCTCTACCTCCTGTCTCCAAGTGCTGTGCTCTAAAAAGTCAGAGGGAGTTGCAAGAAGCCCTACTTAGCCCGCACGGGCCCCTGGTCTCTGCACTACTTCCCCCAGCCCTTGGTTATTTTTACTCTCTCTGAGCTTCTTCCCATTCTTCAGGTGCTGGGCGAGGTGGCGTTCATTTGGCTTTGCTTCTGACACAAGATAAACGAGCTTGGGGCCCTGGGCGATTCACTGTGGCTGCCAGGGGGTTCCAAAATAGCAAACTATTTTTCATAACAGCAACGTGATATGAAGGGGGATGCAGCAGGTGCACTCAGATTTCCCACCGCCGTCTGGGGCGTGTGGCACAGGGAGAGGATTCATTAAAGTTTGCACTTGTGTCCGGGAAAAAGAAGGGCCCCCGCTCACAGTGGCCATTTCCCTTTGGTTAGGTCAAGGTCTCACCTCCTGAAGGCAAATATTATCCTTGGTCAAGGTGGAAGTGCAGAAAAGTGGCAGCCTGGGCACCCCCATAGCGTTTCATGCCTTTTTTTTCTTTCCTTGTAGAAAGATAAGGTTACGAATGTGAATTTCTACCAAGAATTTTTTTTTTTTTAACACAATCTTGTGTCTTAAGCAAAAGAGCAAGATTTCTTAAGAGTTTCAAATATTTGACATTTTAGTTCATTAAATGTGCGGTCATTTCAGAAAGTTTAAAGGGTAAACTTCTTTGCTGTTCTCCCCGTTTCCAGAGATGTAAAGGTGAAAGATCAAACTGACACTGCCTCTGTCAGTTTCTCTCTCATGCTCTGGACTCATTAGAAAAAAGCTCCTGTGTTTCACAGCACTAGTCGCTATTAAAAATTTGGTCCCCAGCTCTACATCTGATACTCTCCCTTTATCCCCCACCATGAATTATGCACATGTTTTTGAGGGTGGAAATTATAATAAAGCAAAGAGGATTCTCATTTCTATTTGCATGTACTGTTTCTTTTTGATGTTTCTCCCCTCATCAAGTTAATAGATCTTCCTGGTTGGAAATGAACTAAAAATAAAATTGAAGTCTATGATAGAATAATGATAATAATATGAGCTTTTCAAAATTAGAGTGATGCAAGGGGGACACATTTTCTGTCTTTCTTTCTTTTTTTTTTTTTTTTTTCTGGTCAAAATGTCTAGAGTCAAGGCCAGAATATGAGGGAACAAGTATTATGAGCACTAGCTACATGCTAGTGAGCTGTAATTGAGTCCGTAAAACACTGCATTCTGTCTTATAATACATCTTAATTTAAACATTTCTATTCCCAAGGGACCACAGGGTATGTGGTGCATGAATAAATAAATGCCATGACTTATTTTGGAGGCTCCAATCATAATACAATTATATGCATTGCAAATTTTCACATGCTACTTTTAGTTTCTAGGTTTTTTATTTTAATTATTAAACTGAATTGCACAAAGAGATAAGCCTCAGCCCAACTACAGAAATGGAGTCAGGAGTTTAGTGAAACTAGCCAACAGAATTCCCCTCCATTGTAAGCTTGACCTCATCAGAGAAATAGTGATTACATTTTACATCAAATTATACTAATTACTGGTCTAGCTCAGTCAGGCCTAGAAAGATCAGGCAGAGAAAGAGAAAAGTGTGCCTCTCTTATTGTCATGTCTTGCTGGATTTTAGAGACCATTTCTCTTCTCAAATCAGCGGTAGCTCCTGATCCTACCAGAAGGAAATAATACATTTTTTCCTCCTTAAAAACGGCATTTTCTTTCCTCAGGTCACTAAGATCCATTTGCTAAATAACTCTTGAAGTCTAAAAAATTGCCTCTGAGTAGCCAAAAGAGGTGAATTCAACCTTGCAAATAGTTCTCTAAAACCATCACTCTCCTAAAAAAGCCTTTTTCTCGTTAGACAGCGTGTTTAAGTCCTAGCCACATGGGGGTATTTTGCCATCTTCTAATCCCCTTTTGCTAACTATCGTTGACTCTAGGTCTCTCTCTTTCATTTCTCTTTATTAAAAAAATCCTAAGAGAGATGCAGGATAGTGGAGAGGTTAAGAGGACTGGCTTGCAATCATATAGATTAGTGTTTCTGTCCTATATTTTATCCCCCCACTTATTTACCAGCTGTGTGACCCTGGGCAAGTTACTTAACCTCTCAGTACCTCAGTTTTCTCATATTGAAAAAGGTGGTAATAATAGTTCCTATCTCAGAGTTGTTGTTAGGATTGAATGAGCACATGAACTACTCAGAAGACTGTCCACATGATCCCAATACGTATTAGCCATTATCATATCAAAAGCATCTTACTACTATAGTAAATCCATTGTTTGTGATTTCCCATACCTATCTAATTAAGAAATCTAAAACAAGAAGATATTTGGATTAACCTAATTTGGAGGCTGAATAGTCTCTTTCATTTGGTCATGTCCAGGTAAACAGAGGTGTCCACCTCTCCACGTTCCCCAGACTTGTGCACACTTAGTTTTCTGTCTTCACATGTATGGCCACACTCTCGCCAACCAGACCAGATGAAAAGGGAATTGAGGACAAAGCAGGGTTTGCAGTTGACTTTTTTTTTTTTTGGTCTACTTGGACACATTGACTTATATTCTCTCTCAGTATTTAGGGTCTTGATGATTCCTCTCTTGAGTTGGAAAGCTCAAGCCCTGGGCTCACAACCCCACCCAGGAGACTGATTACTGTAAATCACCATTGACCTCCTCTCCACTTAAACCCAGAGGTCAGAACTTTAAAGACGCTGTAAAGAGTTTACAGTGGTGCATTAGGCTTCATCTATAACATAACCTGGTAGTGCTGTGTGGGAGAGATAACCGTGGCTAATAGGCCTGGTGGAGCAAGATAGGGGGCCAGCAGCCTAAGGCCGGAGGGAGAGGCAGAGACTTAGGAGTGAAGGTCATGGGCAAGGATGGCACACCAGCCACTCTGGCCAGTAGATGGGGCCACAGCCCATCTCCGCCAGCCAGGTGGAGGCCCTTGGGTGCTTTGTGCTGCCTTTGATTCTCCTTTTTCCTTTGGAACTTGATTCTTCCTCCCTCTCTCCCTTTTTGTAATTGCCAAAGTTGTTTTACATTTCCCTGCAGTTTTTTTTTTTTCTCTTCTCTTTCTTCATTCCCATTCTATTCATATCACACACATTTGAGTGCCTACTGTGTGCCGAGCACTGGTCCAGGCACTGTCAGTAGAGGATTGATTGAGGCTCTCAGGGTCTCTGTGTTTGGGCTGCTGACATTCAGAGATGTAAGCCAGTGCTTCTCAAACATGAATGTGCATGTAAATCATTTGAGCATCTTGTGAAAATGCACATTCTGATTCAGGAAGTCTCGGTGGGGCTAGAGATACTGCATTTCTAATAAGCTCCTGCGTGATGCTGACACTGGTGGTCCAAAGCCTATACTATGCATAGCAAGAATGCAGAGCCCTTCTGATCCCCCCTCCTTCCCTAAGCGGCTGGCTGAGTGTTCTCATTTATGTTAGTGGAGTTTCACAATGTCACAGACTTGACCTTTCCTGTGAGGCTGTCAGTTGTGTTCTGTGCCCCTGCGTTAGGCTAGCATTCACTCAAATATTCAAGAAACACAAGGGAGACACAGGCGGGAGGGTATGGGGAGATGACCCCACAGCTTTCCATCCCAGCCAAGTCTCATGCCGTGTGGTGAGCAGGACCGCTGAGACGCATTAGACACACAGGACAGCTCCTGCTTCTGGATGATAATACCACATTAAGCGCCTCGCATGATATAGGCTTTCTCTGGTAACGGGGGTGCCATTTACTAATTTGCCGCTCTTACATGACTAATTTAACTCTAGTTACTACTCAGTCATTAGGGAGTCACTTATTCACAAGGCAGAATCAGGCTAAATAAATAATAGGAAGCTGGGAAAAGAGGCAGATGAAAGTAGAAAGTGGAAGTTAGCTTTTAATGCAGGCTAGAAATTTGCTGGTGTTCAATGCAGATCCCCCCATTTAGAGCATAAATACAGGCTCTTCCTCTGTTTTTAAGTCCCTGTGACCCTAAATGAATAGAATCCTCTAGCAGAGAGCAGCTACCTTCTCTTCTAATAAGAATCACATCCCAATAGAATGTACATTTCCAATTACTATGCAAAAACAATGGCAGAATTACTTAAAAATGTGCAGCCCCCTAAGGGCTCCCGATGCTGTAGTCCATGTGAATCTACCATTTGCATGCAGCTATTGTGGGGAACAACCGAATCCTCCATCACAGGCTATTTAATCAAGCGAGAAGCCCCTAAATTTCTTTGCAAAGATTCACAAGTTCTGGAGCTAAATATGCAATTGGTAATATATCCTGACTGTCTGCATGCACCCTTCCTTGTTTCATTCTGAATGGCATGGTGTTTGCGTTGACATTTAGATGATGGGTCATCTTGGATTGCTCGTGTTCACAGCTGGAACTTTAGTGGCATCTCCCATTAGTAATCACTGTGCTTTTTTTCCCTAGTGACTGAGCCGTTTACAAACCAAGAAAAGGAAAAATTATATATTTGGATACAGACTGTAGAAGAAAAATAAACGATCAGCACAGTAGGAAAGGTGCCTAGGGTTACTTTCTGTGGATAACTGAAGATCAGGTGGAAGTAAAGGACTCAAATGATGTGTTTCCCCCACCGTTACCCACTAGCCCTACTGCCAGACTTGTTATTGAAAAGTTAGATGAAAACGGCCTGCAAAGACAGACTCCAGAATCAACCACAGCCCCTAATACAATAGATGTGAGGGGAGCAGAAAGAGTTCTTTCTACAAATATCTACTTTTCTGATCTGTCAAGGTGCCTGGAATTCTCCCTTGCTTTTATATATCTATCTGATATCCATCCATCCATCCATCCATCCCCTTGAAGTTCCTATTAAGATACAAATGAGTTTTCAGGTTGGAGCTCCTATCCTAATCCCTTGGTAGTCACAAACATTTTGGTATCGTTTAGTTATCAGCTTCAGCAAGCTGTATCAGTGCCCTGACGGACCAGTGCGTCCAGAGTCCAAGGGGAGCAGGCCAGAGGCAATGCTTTCAGAACCATAGAGGCCCCAAGTACAGAAAACGTAATGCTCCATTGTCTCTAATGTGCAATGCAAACTAAAGACAGTTTTATTTTATTAAATTAGTATAAGAAAATCAAACTCAGTTTTGATTTTTCCTATGATGGCATTTGTTTTTTTCTTATGATGGATATTTCTGCCACCGTTCCTGTTTTGTGAGCTAACTTGGCCAGGTCTGGGAGCCTGAAAAGTCTGAGAAGAGTCAAGGGACAGGGTAGAAGGGTGGCAGAGACATGGCAATGGAAGGGGAGAGAAGGGAAGAAAGTGTTACTCCATGAAATGTGCCTACTTGGCAATTCTGCTAAGACTAGCCTGCACAGTTTTTCTTTCAGAGATGAAAAGAAGCCATCCTGCTATTCCTTTTTAATCCTTCAAGTCATTTTCTATTAC
This sequence comes from Bos indicus x Bos taurus, assembly GCF_003369695.1. Taxonomy (NCBI): domain Eukaryota; kingdom Metazoa; phylum Chordata; class Mammalia; order Artiodactyla; family Bovidae; genus Bos; species Bos indicus x Bos taurus. The sequence continues at coordinate 42,310,567 of NC_040085.1, forward strand.
TAGTCCTGCTACATGACATCCCCACTCAGCTCTGAGGCTGACCCAGCAGAGCCCTTGTCACTCCACTGATGAATTAAAAGGCTTCTTTGGGCTGATTTGGCTGGAGGTGCACCTTCTTGCACCTTCTCTGAAACTAGAAAATTACATGGACTTGAACTCGGGTCATCTGACATTTTCTCCCTGCACTCCACCTATGGGTCTCACTCATATGTCCTGGGTTGGAGAAGCGCAGGAACTTCAAAGGTCAACCTGATTCTCTTTGTGAGAACTTCTGGATAAAAGCACAGACCATCTGCCACTGTGATAGGACAAGACTGCAACCCAGCAGAGAGCAGCTTGGGAGTTGTGGGCTGTCTTCTTGGGAGAGGAGCCAAGATGGTGTTGATGGGAACTGGAAAGAAGAAGTTAGTAATGAGAAGAGTTTGTATTTTTCCTTTAGCTTGCTATGTAAAGGTAATGGGGAGACAGCAGCCTGTTCAGAGCAGCCATGCTTAGAAGGTGGCTTATAGTCTAGGCCTTACAGAACCATGGCCACACATTTATTCCTAAAATCTTCCTGAAGAGAAAGAAACTGCAAATGACAGGTGAACCTTTCATCACAAATCCAGAGTCCCTAAGAATACCTGAAGGGTGCTTATTGCTCTCAGACTTTGTTTTAAGCAGTTTACAAATATTAACTCAATGAATGATTGTCGCAACTCTCTGAAGTACGCATTAGATTATTCTTGTTTGCAGATAAGGAGACTGATGCAAAGAGAGATCATAAGATTTGCAGAGGTCATGAGATTTCTCTTTCTCCTATCAAAATTCTCCAGGATTCTGCTTAAAGCTTAACGGCGGCATAAGCACTACAGAGTATGTTTCTAAACAGTCACTGTTGTTTGTAGCAGGCTCTATGCTTAACGCTTTGTACAAGGATCTCATGAGGTTTGTACTGTACCCCTCCACTACTTTTATTTTAACAGATTGGAGACAGAGAATAGAGAAGCTAGATACTTAACAGAGGGTCACATTCTTAATGCTTCCCAGATGGTACAGTGATAAACAATCTCCCAGTAATATAGGAGATGTGGCTTCAATCCCTGGGTTGGGAAGATTCCCTGGAGAAGGAAATGGCAGCTCTATCCAGTATTCTTGCCTGGAAAATTCCATGGAAAGAGGAACCTGGAAGGCATGGGGTCGCAAAGAGCCAGATACGATCTAAGCAACTGAGCACATACACACATATTCTTAATAAGTGACCTGAGCTTAGACTAGAACCTGGGGCTGTTGGCTTCTAAAAGCCATAATTTAACTACAGCAATAAACTATTTCTCAAACTCTGGATGGATAAGAGCTACCATAAGTGTGGTTCTATGAATCTGTAAGCATATTCTAGATTCTAAGTGCCAGGAATGGAGTTTAGATGCCTCAGAAGGGACCTGGGAAATGTCCTGGTTGCATCTCTCATAGTGGAATCCTTGACAGTTACAGAGGAAAATAGTGACTGTGAGGAGTCAAGTGCCATGATTGTCAATGAATCTCAGTTCAATTCATCAATAATTATTGGTCACTGATAACAAGCCTTCTTTCTGTTACAAGTTTCAGCATTATGAAAGAAAGGAGTGTGTTATGCTTGCTTTCAGGAAACTCACAATCTTATTACACTGACGAGATATTTACAAAATGTATTTAATAGTATAAATCAAGTATGGACATGAATGCAAGCAAGTTTTGGCTACCAAATATTTTGGCCTTCTCAGTACCACCAATGTGTGGGCCAGAAAATATCCATAAGTCACAAGTTCCTTTTTCTGGGCAGAATCCCTCACCTTCTACCTTTCTTTATTCCCACCTTCCACTTTCTGTACTAGCCCCTCAAGAGGCACTTGCCAGTCTTCAGCATCAAAACCACCAGTCCCTTGAGCCCCCTCCTGGAACCACTTTTCTTCCCTTCTGGCCAAACCCAATGGTCATCTAATCCTTCCTTTCATAGAATTCATTGTTCCCTATCATCTCCCACCATCAGTGATGTCCAGCATTTCCCCTTGATAATTTCTGACCTGAGGAAGGTGTATTGCCTGCCTTCTAGTCTGCCAGGTTTAGAGAAAGTCGTGAAAACAGTGGTAATGGGCCCATTACTGATCTGTATTTCCCTAGCTGACCTCTGGCTCTATATTTTATATTTTATAGACCTCTGGCTCTATAAATTTATTGTCAACTTCCTGCTGCATTCTCCACAATGACCGAACCAACCATTGTCTAGACTTCTCAGACCCCTATGCCTATTTCCATTCTTTGCACTTGCAGAAGATTAAGTCCCATCATCTTTACTGCTGAAGACTTCAACTTGAGAGCTTCCAGTCTTCCCCCTTTTAACCAGAGGATCTTCAAGTATTTCCACTCACTATCTTGGTCTCATTCCTGTGTCTGCAGAAGAAATCGCTTCATCTTTGCAGAATTCAAACTCTTCAAAGTAAGAAACTTCATGGCTAGTATGAAGTATGTTTTTGGAGGAGATAGTTTTACTATACATTCTTTCTTTCTCCTGCCCCTTCTGGCTCTCTTCCCTTAGCCTAAAATAAGCTTAGGCCTCCCTTTTCTTGAAACAAAAATAAACACAAAACCCGTTACTTCTTATATCAAGCTATGGCCAGATTCCTTTAAAAAAATAAGTCAAAACACATTTCCTTACCGACTTCTAACTCCTCAAGCAACTGTACTTGGCTTCTGCTTTTCTTATTTCTGAGGATCTGCATTTGGTGGTTTCCTAATGGTAAAATCTTTAGCTTTGTCTCAGTCCTTACCCTATTTCACCACTGATGGGTTTTTTCTTTTTTTTTTTTTTTTTAAGAAAACATGCCTCTTGCAGGGCAAGTTCTTCTGAATCAGCCTGGCGCTTGGGATCCACACAATGTTCCCACCATATTGTTTCAACAACTTCTACTAACACTTCTTTGCACCCACCATGTCATCCAGTGCAAAGAGAGTCCTCACTGGACCACTCCTGCCTCTTTCCTTAACTGAACTTTAATTTGGAATTCACTTCTTCCTCTTCCACCTCCATCTGAAAAACTTCTATCCATCCTTCTGTGCCCAAGTCAAATGCTACCCATTCTAGGCAACTGTCTGATTTCCTCCAGGGAGATCTCTTTGCCTTCTTCTACCCTCCCTCTTGTTCAGTGTTCATACCTCTGTTGTGGAACTTTACACATTCTGCCTTTTAGATATTTTTCTTTCCCTCCTAGAGAGTAACATAGAGAGTATCCAGGCTGACAGAAGGTGTCTAATTTGTTATTATTGATTAGTCAAGCACCTGGAATATAGAAGGTGCTCAATAAAATCTTGGTGCATGAATAGTTGAATATTGTCAATGGTCAGAAAAGAAGTAAGTGCTGGCAGGCATAGCTGGGTCAAGTTTCATGGAGGAGGTACTCTTGTGCTTTATTCCATTCTGGTCACAAGTATTCCATAAAATACCATATCTTGAGTGTTTGTGTTTACTCTGCTGCAGACATTGGGTTTCCCTGGCAGCTCAGTGATAAGAATCTGGGCTTCCCTAGTGGCTCAGTGGTAAAGAATCTGCCTGCCAATGCAGGAGATGCAGGTTTGACCCCTGGGTCAGGAAGACCCCTTAGAGAAGGAAATGGCAACCCACTCTAGTATTCTTACTGGGAAATCCCATGGACAGAGGAACCTGGTGGGCTACAGTCCATGGGGTCACAAAAGAATCAGACACGACTTAGTAACTAAACAACAACCATAAGACACTGGGCAAGTACTTTTGATGCATTATTCTACTTATTCTCACAATAGCACAGGTGAGTACTATGATTATCCATCTTGTTTAGATTAAGACCTCATTTATGAAATAAGCCTTAGAGTGCTCTGTGTGCCAGAGGTCAAACAGCTGAGAATAGGCTGAGTTGGGAGTCACACTCAGGTTGATTGGGGCTAAAGTCTAGCCTCTTAATGATTATACTATTTCCACAGTCAATTTAATTTTTAGATTTATTTTCAGATTTAAAAATCATTCATAAGATTCACATTTAGTCTCAGTCATTTTAATCCAAAACTTGTGTTCACATTCCAGTCTCTGACTTTATTATTGATTCTGTGGCTCAGAGTTCCTCTTTGGGCCAGTGAGGCACCTGTCATTCTTGCCACACCCATGACTTTCTCTGTTATTATCCTAAAAAAGAAGGCTGATGTTTTCATTAAAGTCATGCAGAGTTGCTTATTCTTCATGAAAAGCTGTTGATCTCACCTTCAAAATTCATCCATGTTCTCCTTGGTCATAGTGAAGTCACATGTTACGTTATTGACCTGGTGCAGGAGTAACTTCATCTCCTTCCTTGAGATAAATCTACATATGATAGATTATATGCCTTCAGAGAGAATTACCTTCCAGAGTACTATAATCTCCAACATGTAAGTTTACTGATAGGAGGGAAAAAATTCTGCCTTTGCAAGGTTATTTTAGTTCTACCTGTATCATGGAGTGAAAACCATGGGTCATTTTGTAATGGCAGTCTAGACTTGACTAGATTATAGAACAGAGAGTTCTTGAGCAAACAGGGATATTAGCTGAATTAATACTGTCTGCCATTTAGTAATTACTTAGTAATTTCTAACTGTGAAATGACATGCATTATCATAGGTGGTACAGTATATTGCTATCTTCAAGACATCAGCTCTATGGTCAGGTATTAAATCCCATGCTTTCTCTAATCTAATATGGAAACAGGATGGCATACTCTCAGAGAGCTGTCAAGTGCAATGAAAATGTTATCTTTCTATCTTACTTGAAAGATTTAGCTCACTAGGGGCTTCCAGCAATCCCACAATGTTCAAGCATGGTGAAATCTCTTTTAGGGTTTGTTATATCCCCTCAGTCTTCAGTATTGGCAAGTTTCACTTAAAAGCAAGGTGCTTTTAATATTTTCTAACCAAGAAAACAATTTGGTGATTTTAATCTTGCAATCTAATTTCCTAGAATTATTTACTAGCAATAACACTCCTTTTCAATTAGATATTGGATAAAATAGGGGGAAAGGGAGTGAAACATTCTAAGACCCTCAGAGCTTCCTCAGAACATGCAGTTGTATATGTCATCATTGTAGAACTAAAGCTATCTAGCCACAATGCTGATGCTATTAATCAGAAGTTTCCAGGAGGATCCCATTGAAGTATATACATCCCTCCCTCCACCCATCACTTGATCAATTATTGGGTATCTTTTAAGAAACCACTTGATATGATGACTTAAATTGGCTGGCAGTGTGGGGTAAGTTGGTTCTATACGTCAACAAATTTAGAATTTGGTCTTGGTGATAAGATAATAAACATAGCTTGTGATATGTGCATTATGAGTCTAACCAATACACAGTTATCAGAACACATCATACTCATTCATTTACTTATTGTCTTTGGCTGCTTTTGCATGGTGCCTGCCAATGCAGGAGACGTAAGAGACGTGGGTTTGATCCCTGGGTTGGGAAGAGGAGGCATGTCAACCCACTTCACTATTCTTGCCTGGAGAATCCCATGGACAAAGGAGTCTGGCGACCTATGGTCTATAGGGTAGCAAAGAGTCAGAAATGACTAAAGTGACTTAGCACACACATATGGCACCGTAGAGTTGAATAGTTGCGACAGAAACCATATGGCCCACAGAGCCTAAAATATTTGTTATCTCATCCTTAATAGAAAAATAATGTGCCAACCTCCGCTCTAGAGTTCATGAAGAAGGCCTTATAATAAGGCCTAAGAAAAAGGCAAGAATACAGATTTCAGCTTGGCTTTATAGGGTGACGAGAGGACTGGGTTCCAGCTATTAGGTAGAAGACTTTGGACAAATTTGGCTTAGAATGTTTTAGCTTTGAAATCACAAGGAAGTTTTTAACATTTTTAAATATGTATGGGACAGGAACTCAAAGTGAGCATTTTCTACACCAAAACAGGAATCAATATTTGTGACCATAACCACAAAAAAGCTTTATTTAGTAAAGAGGCCATATGATAACAGGATGAGGCAAAGGCAGAGCTTAGCATTTTTTGGTAGTAGGTATATGGGATTTTAATTTAAAAACAACTTCTCAATGAACTGGTAAGCTGAGAGTATTTTTAATACAGAAAAAGTATTTTACATACATCCTCACAATTCAATTGTATTGGTGATTAATTAATATCAATGGAGATGTCAGATTAAGACAGGGAGGTTATCATTGTTCTAATAAAAGCAAAACACCCCTACTATTCCTTTGAAGAAGGAAATTCTCTCCAATTTTATATGTGCCTCCTCCTTTGATTTGAAGGTTCTTTTAAAAACCTTTCTAACAGCTGTAGTGTATGACCCTTGGAACACATCATTTATCTGGGGAATAACATTCATTTTAATATCTTTTCACCAAGGAAGCAAGACTTAAACCTGCATTTTCTGATCCACTTAGTTGATAATATTCTTCTAAAAAAATTTTCTGGCTGGTGAAAGGAAGATAATTTAATTTAAAGAGATTAGATATATTGCTTGAAATGCAAGTCCCCCAGAATTTGACAGCAGAACAAGACCAGTGAACAGAAAATTCATCTTGCCTCCTTGCTAATACATGCATCAGGGAATTTATAAGTTGGGCCGTCAGTCTTTGCTCTGTGGAGTAATGTCAATGTCGTTGATTCTTAAAATCTGACATTCATTAGAAGCACCCAGTGTGGATATGTAGCAGGGTTTTTGACAAATCAGCCAAGTGTCACCATTCTGTAAAGGATTATAGAGTGATGCTGCTTGGCTTTGAGCTCTTTCTTTTGTCTGAATGGATCTTGTCTTCATAGAGCACATGAAAGGTTGGGTTTCATTTTCATTCCAAATGGGCTGATTTCACTTCTTTTTCCATCAAATTAAGGGGAACTTGAGGGCTTCTCCATAGGGAAAAGCTAACATTTATTACTCATTTACTATGAGCCAGGTACTGCGTAGGTTCTATTTTTCTTTTTCTATCTAACAACATAAAATGTCATGTGTGTGTGTATGTGTGTGAGTGTGAGTGTATGTCACAATAACCTATGAGTTAGTTAGCTGTTATAATTTATCCCCATTTAACAGATAAAGAAACTGAGGCTACAAGAAGCCCTGCCTTTTGTCCAAGTAATAGAGCTTCACAGAAGAGGAAATTTGTAAATCTGAAAGAAAATTTATTCTGTGCCATACAGAATTCCATTGGTTGGGCTGCTCTGCCTACTTCTACTACCTTTGTAGAGGAACTAGAAATCTACTGATGCTGATTAGCTCTTCAAACTTCATTCTCTCCTCACAAGCCTTGTGCAGAAATACTATAGCGGTGTTTATTATTTTGAACACAGGCACACACCTGCCCCTGCCCCCAGTTGTGTTGTTAGATTGGAAACAATGCCGCCTGTGGCTCTCTGTACTCGCCCCTCTCATTATAGCCCATCCTTGGAACACAATCATTTTCTGTGTTGTCCAAAGGTGTCATTACAGGGTGCCTGCTATATAGTTAGTGCAGTGTCAGCATATTCGGTTTGAATACCCCCACCCCCATCCCCAGAGGCTATAACTAGGCCATAGGAATTCCTTTGGGGCTACTATATTGGGTAGGGACATAGTTGTGTGTCTGGGGAACTGTTTTCAGTGGCTTATTATCTATAGCTTTAGGTCAAATTTGAATAAATTCTCTCCTCAATTCCAGGAAAACAATAGCTCCACAATTTGGGATGGAAAAGTAAAGTGGATTTGCATGAAGGCTTTGGGGAAGTTAAAACAAGTCAAGCCATGGGATGAAAAACTGGAGTTAAGATGTTTTATTTAAATTACAAGTTTTAAAATGAATATTGTTGAGGCAGAAGTGTATATTCTAGATAGTATTTTATGCTGGAACTTAACCTTTTACAAAATAATTTAATGGGAAGTCTGAGGTTTGTCCACCATATTTCAGAATCCTGAACATTCCACATAGTAATTTCCATGTTTTCCCTGCAGCATCACTTTTGAAAAACTTTTTTATTTTTCCCCAGCTTCAAATATCTTTCAATTGAAAAATAGAAAGGGTTATCTTCAGAATATTTCTTTATATTCTTTCTTTATATATTTCTTCAAGGTAGAGAATGTATAGATTTTTAACCATGATAATCAGATCAGATCAGATCAGTCACTCAGTCATGTCCGACTCTTTGCGACCCCATGAATCGCAGCACGCCAGGCCTCCCTGTCCATCACCAACTCCCGTTCACTGAGACTCACATCCATCCAGTCAGTGATGCCATCCAGCCATCTCATCCTCTGGCGTCCCCTTCTCCTCTTGCCCCCAATCCCTCACAGCATCAGAGTCTTTTCTAGTAAGTCAACTCTTGGCATGAGGTGGCCAAAGTATTGGAGTTTCAGCTTTAGCATCAGTCCTTCCAAAGAAATCCCAGGGCTGATCTCCTTCAGAATGGACTGGTTGGATCTCCTTGCAGTCCAAGGGACTCTCAAGAGTCTTCTCCAACACCACAGTTGAAAAGCATCAATTCTTCGGCGCTCAGCCTTCTTCACAGTCCAACTCTCACATCCATACATGACCACAGGAAAAACCATAGCCTTGACTAGACGAACCTTTGTTGGCAAAGTAATGTCTCTGCTTTTGAATATACTATCTAGGTTGGTCATAACTTTCCTTCCAAGGAGTAAGCGTCTTTTAATTTCATGGTGATTTTGGAGCCCCTCAAAATAAAGTCTGACACTGTTTCCACTGTTTCCCCATCTATTTCCCATGAAGTGATGGGACCGGATGCCATGATCTTCGTTTTCTGAATGTTGAGCTTTAAGCCAACTTTTTCACTCTCCACTTTCACTTTCATGAAGAGGCTTTTGAGTTCCTCTTCACTTTCTGCCATAAGGGTGGTGTCATCTGCGTATCTGAGTTAATTGCTAGCTAATGTAAAAACTACTATTTATTAAGCAAAGCCTAAGAGCATGGACCATGGAATCAGAATGCCTGAGCAATTTGTATCTCACAGACTTCACAGCTAATGAGCCATGAAACTTTGGGCAGGTTCTTCAACCTCTTTGTGTGCCTGTTTCCTCCTCTGTAAAGTTAGGATAATAGCGCTTACCTTATAGGGTTGCTAAGAGCATTAAATGAGTGAATTCATATGTTGGGGCTGAAAACCTTTTCCTCTACCCTTAATTTTCAGTAACCAGGACCTGTGAATTAAATTAATTAAAGACAGATTAACAGGAGAATAGGTGTACAATGATCATTAATATTCACGTGCACAAGATTTCACAAATAAGAACTGAAACGAGAAAGTGGTTAGACTTGGGGGCTTATGGACCGTTTTCACAAAGGAGAAGGGTGTTGGGCTTCAGGGGGTGATACGTCATGGGGAAGTGAAATATATGGGGGAATATGGGGGTGCTGACAGAAGATAAGGGTTATTTTAGTAAGGTCTGTGCATGCAAACTCATCTCTGTCAACTCTTCATCTCCAGTGATAAAAGTCATTCTCCTTTTCCTGGTACAAGGAGGTGGGAGAAACACCTTAACAAAGAAAAATGTGTGCCCTGGTTTTAGGCAGATAAAAGGAGGGCACAGAACTTATCCTGCATCTGCTGATTCTCAATTGCCTTCAGCTCAAAATACTCATTATGCTAAAGTGGCATTTTTGGCAGTGGCATACCTGATCCCTTTCACATGTAAAGCACATAGAATAGCAAAAAATAAAGGACTATATGCATTGTCCCTGATGGCACAGGTAAAAGAATCTGCCTGCAATGCGGGAGACCTGGGTTCAATCCCTGGATTGGAAAGATCCCCTGGAGGAAGGCATGGCAAGCCACTCCAGTATTCTAGCCTGGAGAATCCCCATGGATGCAGGAGCCTGGAGGGCTCCATGAGCTTGCAGAGTTGAACATGACTGAGTGACTAAGCACACATATGCATTATAATTCTTACTATATTAATTGTAGAACTATCAGACACTGTTAAAAACATCAACCCTAATCCTCAAAACATGAAAGATAAATTAACCTCCATTTTACAGATTAGAGAACCAAGGCTCAGAGAGTTGACTTTCCCAAGACCAAACAGACCATAAATCACAGAGTTAGGAAACTATAATATTTCTCTTTTAACTGTGAACGTTGGCACAGTCGATGTGTACAAGAGAGACAGGAACAGGAAACTGTTCTTGAGTCTTAGGGTTTTCCAGGCAGGGCTTAGAGGATTTTCTGAAGCAGTGCTCACTGCTCCTTTAACTGAGCAGACATGAATATCCCCCATAATGTTTCAAGATCCGGAGGTCAACTCACATCCCTGGAGAAACAGTTTAATACTAAAAAAAGAGTCATATTTGCATAAGTCCCTTAGTTACAAACAATCATCTAGTGCTAGTTGCCTGTCAGGAGCTCCTGGGAGATGCAGATGCTCAAAATTCTCCAGCACTCCAAGCCCTTGGGGAAAGTCTGTTTGCTCAGGGCACCCAGGCATAAGTTCTGAATCTAGTGGTGCTCCCTCTTTGCTCAATCCCTCCTCTCCTGCATTACACAGCCCCTGAGGGGTCACGGTACAAAAGGATACTCAAAGCAGAGTGGCTTCCCTGGAGAAGCTTCTGGAGAGCGCGGCATTTCCTTAGGGGATTCTGAAGGATGCTGCTGCTGCTGCTGCTAAGTCGCTTCAGTCGTGTCCAACTCTGTGCGACCCCGTGGACTGCAGCCTACCAGGCTTCTCCGTCCATGGGATTCTCCAGGCAGGAACACTGGAGTGGATTGCCATTTCCTTCTCCAATGCATGAAACTGAAGGATGAGATACATTTAAATGGCAGGGAAGGTGTTTTCTCTGTGGAGGAGGGCATGGCAACCCACGCCAGTATTCTTACCTGGAGAATCCCATGGACAGAGAAGCCTGGTGGGCTACAGTCCATAGGGTTGCACCAAGTTGGACACAACTGAAGCGACTGAGCATGCATGCATGCAGAAGGCGTCTTTTACTTCTCTAGACTCGTCAGCCACAAGAACTTTGTCTTAGTCTCCTGGGTTATACTCTACACCTGGGAAGTTATCGTTGTTTAGTCACTCAGTTGTGTCCAAGTCTTTTGCGACCCCATGGACTGTAGCCCACCAGGCTCCTCTGTCCATGGGATTGTCTGGGCAAGAATACTGGAGTGGGCTGCCATGTCTTCTTCCAGGGGTTCTTCCAGACCCAGAGACTGAACCCACATCCTTTGTGTGTCCTGCATTGTCAGGCGAGTTCTTTATCGCCAGCACCACCTGGGAAGTCCTTGGGGATCCCACAGGTGAGGGGAAAGACTTTGGCCAAAAGGCTGGGCAGCAGAGGGACTGTCCAAAGCTGCACCAGGCGAATGAACTGTGCACGTGAGGCTCCAAATCTATAGTCTTCATGAGTCCCAAGGGCCTGGGCAGTGGAGGCTTCTGAAGACCCTCGGGCCCCTATCTGATGCCTACCAAAGTCCAGGGCCACAGCAACTCACTTGTGCTGTTCCATTGCACACCCTGGGGCCAGCTATTCCTCCCAGCAGCTGCAGGCACTTACAATTCATCCACGTAGACCATCACTACCTGCTTCTTGAACTTTTCTCCTTAAGCGCAGCCTCAGGTCAGTACCACTCTTTCGGCACCTTAAGCAATTGTGGGGTTAGGCGCTTCACCCAGTCCCCTCCATCCTGAAATATTGTCTCTTCTAAACACCAAGGGAGACACCTGTGGGCTTCAGCCTGGGCCCAGTGGGTGGAGTACAGGGTTTTCCAGGAAGACAAATAGGGAGCAGGAGGAGCTGGAAGGGCGTGCTTTGTGGTGATGGGCTGGAACACTCCGGGCCTCAGGGGCTGCTTAGAGAATAGTGAAATCTGACAACCCTGATGGTTCCTCTTGGAGGGGCCCTGATCTTGGGGTACCTCAATAGTTCTATGGGGTCACAAGGGAGTGCTGGGGTGAGAAATGCCTAGGTGAACTTAAAACAGACTGAACTGAACCATGCCCCAGAGGGGGCTCTAGTAAATTATGAGCAGCCTTTTACAGGGAGGTGAAGGAGTCGAGACAAGGATAGAGAGAGAGAGTGAAGTTAGGGTGTGTGTGCAGATGGAGGATGTATTAAAGGCAGGGGGTCATGAAGCAGCTGCCCAGTTCAGGTAAGTAGGTGGACCAACCATCAGTCCCTCTGCGTTGAGGGGGCGACAGAAAGCACTTCCGGGTGTTCACAGGCCTGTTGGTGACTCAGGATGACGGGGGTCCAGCAAGGATCCCTAACAGTGCAGACTGTAGTAATTCAGAAGAGACCCGTGCTCCCTGGGGACTGTGGTTGGCAGGGAGGGTCTGTGAAGGAGGGAGGGCTCAGTAGGGGTGATTAAGGGAATAGCTACATGCCCAAGAAAATGTCATCTTAAAAGAGTGATAATTTTCCAGCCGCCATGTGTGTTCAGTGAGGTAGACCCTGACCAGAATAGAAAGTTACTAATAATAGTTAACACTGATTGAGACCTGTAGGTCAGACACTGTGCCATGCACTCTGCATGGATTATTGCTCTTGGGTCAGGCTGGAAATATTTTACTGAGTACTTGGTGTGTGTCAGGCATTGTTTTAGGCACTGGGGGTTCAGCAGTGAACAAAAGCCATCTGTCCCTCCCCTCATGGAACTTTTACAGTTATTCTTCCTTACAACCCCGTACTATGGGTTTTACAGTTATTCTTCCTAACAACCCTGTACTGTATGATTCTCATTTTATAAAGGAAGCAACTGATGTACTGGGCCGAGAGATTTAGTAATTTTGTAATGTCCAAGATTACATGTGTAGTTATCAGTGTGTGAACTTTATTTAACTATGCTGGGTCTTAGCATCATGTGGGATCTAGTTCCCTGACCAGGCATCAGACTCTGGCTCTCCTGCACTGGGGGCATGGAGCCTTAGCCACCAGACCACCAGGGAAGTCTCTCTGTGAATTTTTAAAGTAGTAAATGCCCAGCTACTGCTATATAAGGGACAGTGGGATAAGTGTGAGGCTCAGGAGATGGATGAGCTATATTTTAGGCTCTGAATGAGTTATAGGTGAGTGGGGAAGGTGAGAGGCAGGCAGCAATTACAGGTACAGTTACAATTACAGGTACAGTTACAATCATGTAACATGTACAGGACTGGAGGCGGCGAGGAGCAACAACTTTGCCAGTGAGAAAGGGAGTCTTCCTTTAAGAGAAATAAAAGGCTGAGTAGAGACTTACCCAATATAAAAGTGGATTGGAAGGCTAGAGGCATTTTGGACAAGGAAAATAGCAATGACAATTTTATTATTAAAATTTCAGTAGTCGAATTTTAAAGGTTTGTCATTATAGTTCAGGAACTTCTAGTACTACACAGAAACTCACTTTAAACTGACATATTTAATAGCATCACTAGACTTGTGCACAACAGAATATAGTTCAGAATAAAATGTTTCAGTAGCCTGTGTTCTGGAAGGAACTTTGTTTTTAGGGCACATCTAAAATACTTTTCATTATAAATAATGAAAATTCTATGTACTTACCAGTACACAATATAGCATCATTTTAACAAGCTTTTTGCTTAAAAGTTCAGCTTCTGTGGGAGGAAAAATATATAAGCATGTCTTCCTAAAATACTCCTGTCAAGTCTGTTGTTTTATTGAAGTTTGGCGAGAATAAAATGTGTTTGACTTCCTCATTTGTGTCTAATAATTTCCCCTTTTCTTCATTTAAAAAAATTTTTTTATTTTGTCCGGACCAAAGATAGTTTATTGTGAATGTTATTGTACACGATTCTGGAGCTTTTCCTCCTCATGAAATTTTGATATGGTGCATTTGACATTCTGCTTTTAATTTGTCCTCATAAAATGTGAAGAATTCCCAAATAAGACTTTTTCTTAAAAGACTCTTGGCCTAAATGGAATTAAATAATGACAATTTAAATACACTCCTTAAAGGCTTTTAAAAAATGTAATGGATGCTAATACACCAAACAATTCTACAAGGATTAGAAATATGATACAATTGAATCTCTATTATTCCACCTTGCATTGTTATTTAAATTTCTGTATTTAAATAATTCTTTGGTTCAGAAAGGATGTACATTAACTAGCTAACATTTTCTTTTAACATTTATATTGTCAACTTCCTTTTCTATTTATTTAACCATTTGAAAGCTGAAATTGGTTTTTGGCACCAAAAAAAGACTTTGTATACCACTAATCATTATAGTATTTTATTCTTGCAGTAATAAATATGTATCATGCACTAACTGACTAATAATATTCAATTTATAAACCACATGAGGAGATTTTTCTTAATACAGCTAGAATGCTTTCCTGTGTTTGAAAATAATAAAATCAAATGACACACCTCATTCCTATTGCTGACATGATTAAAATATAACAGTAAGAAATAATGGTTGTGATCATATGATTATTGATCATGCATAAGCTCAGGGAAGCCTGAAATGACTTTGAAGTAGGCCTTTCATTATTTTGGACTTTTGAAAGCTGAAGCTGAAATCAGATTTATGGCCAGTTCCAATACTGAGGCTGATCTTCAGTGTACTCCTCACTTAATGTAGGTCCTCCTCATCTTTTTCTGGTTTTTGTTTTTTATTGAAGAACAACATATAATAAAAGTACTCAAATCATAAGTCATCAATTTGGTTAGTTTTATCAAGGTAAACCTACCTAAGCAACAGGTATCCAGGTCAAGATAAAACCAGTGTTACATCTCAGGAGCCCCCTTTGCGCCCCCTTCCAGAAACTACTACCACCAGAGGAAGCAAGTATACTGACCTTTAACACCAGAGATGCTTTAATTGACCTTGAACTTTGTATCAAGTGATCACATATAGCTCTTTTGTATCTGCCTTCTTTAGTCCAACAGTACCTCTGTGAGATTTTTCTATATTGTTGCATGTATTTGTAGGTCATTCATTCTTATTGTTTGATAGTATTCCCTTGTGGGATATATCACAGTGTATCCGTTTTGCTGTTGATGGCCTCTGAGCAATTTCTGAGGCCTTTTACTTTTGTCAAAGATTTATTTTAAAGTGAAAAAAGAATGTTTCTATACTCGTTATAAAATAATCATTAAAATTAAAATTATCGTTTAAGATCTTGTCCATTCCATCTCTCAGTAGTCTCTGAGTTATACCCCCACGCTGGATATTTCTTTCAAAGTGTAGTGCCAGCAAAATCTCTGTCTCCTTTGAGGAAGCAGTATGCTAAGAGGTGTGCCTATCAATCCCACTTTGTTCCAGAAAGAACTAATGGCAGCATAATGAAATAAAGAAACTTAAAGATTAACTCACAAAATTAAAGACAGGTAAGAAAAGGTAAAAAGAAAAGCAAGCTCCGGGAGTTGGTGAAGGACAGGGAAGCCTGGCATGCTGCAGGGGTTTGCAAAGAGTCGGACACGACTGAGCGACTGAACTGAACTGAGGAAACGGTGAGGCAATATAAGAACTCTAGTAGCCTGGTCCACAGGCGTTGAGGCTTATTCAGGCATAGGTAACGAAGTCCTATACACTTTCTGAGTTGGTGACTGGATTTAACTATAAGCTTCAAATCAGCTGATTCTAAATGGAAAATCAGACCAGTCTGTGTCCAAAATATGAGAGCTGGCCTATTCCTCAGAAGGGTACTGATTTCTGGTGTAAGAGATTCATACCCCTCAAGGCTTCTTGGGCCAAGGACTGCCTGGATATCAGTTGTGGGGGGCAATATATTTAAGGGGCTATTTTTTTTAAATCACCCCTATCACACCAGGGGGCAACTGAGTAAAAATATTTAAGGAGTTTAGAGAAGGTCCTGGGAGGGTGATGGGGAGAGGCCATTAAATAGTACCATCAAAATCGTTCACTTCTCAACTGACCTGACTTAATCCCATGGTAGATATTGTGTATCTGGAAGAAGGTTAGATGAGAAATCTTTTGAATTATCCCTGCCTCTTCCATAATATCACTTACCTTAATACACTTGATGGATACAGGGTGGGAAAAACACTCAAGGTCATAATCCTCATCAGACACAAGTGTATAATTTTCATATGTTGCCAGTTAAGTGTCCTGAGACTTGATGAAACAGCTAACTGAAGAACAGGATAAGTTAACACCATTTTTAGAGAATTGAGGATCCTAAACAGTAGATTCCCTGGAGAAGGAAATGGCAACCCACTCTAGTATTCTTGCCTGGAGAATCCCATGGATGGAGGAGCCTGGTGGGCTACAGTCCATGGGGTCGCAAAGGGTTGGACATGACTGAGCGACTTCACTTGACTTCATTTGACTTCAAACAGTAGATTGGTTCTTTGGCTGGATTGAGATTCAACATAGAAAATAATTTTGCATCTATTCTCCCTAATGTCTGCCTGAATGGCTTTTCAGAGCTGCCGAGTCATATTTCATCTAAAACATCCATAATGACTGTGGCCTGGACAGTTGCAAGGCAGGTATAAACAGATGCCCAAAGCGACAACTGAACATCAAATTCCTCTTTGATCCTAGTCTGATCGTTATGTAACATGCTGTGTTTCCTCTCTCATCCTAATGGGCAGGCATCTCAGAGACAATTTTTAAAGCTTAATTTTTAGTTTAATTACAAAACTTAATTTTTAAAGCTTAATCACAGCATCTTTGCTTATTTTTACATTTAAAATATGTACGACTGCCTCTCACCTTGACTTGGGTTTCCTCTTTTCTGCTCCTATTTTATAGCCTTACTGTAGATAAACCTTATTTTGTAAAAGGTCTCAAAGCCTTTCAAGAAAAAGACATGGTCTAAACAAATTTCAGGAGAACAAAGTATAAAGGGTGAGGAAAGTGATCAAGAATTGGCAAATGTCTAATGCTTGTCTCCAGTTCTTCTGCTCTGGGAATAAAGACCTGTCTGTACAAAGGCTTCCTGACAGCCGAAGGAACAAAATGCTCTCCGGAAAGAAAAGAGCCAGAGTCGCTCCATCTTCCCTCCACCCCTGCTTTAAAATGAAACAATGCTTCCCAAAGGAGCTGGCAGCTGGCCCTTGGCAGGTGGTAGAAACAGCACTGTAGCCTGCACAAAAGGAGAAAACCCAAACTTTCAGCTTTAGGGAGCAGCGTGATTATTCTGCTCACTACCTCCCCAAAGACTAGGGACTGCCACATCAACCAGCCAGGCTGATTTCCCCAAAAACACAGGCTTCTCCTCCCCTTTGCAATTCCCATCTTTGCTCCTGTTGCCTCAAGGCTGACAGATATACAGCCCCTGACCTTGTCCCCTAGGCTCCTTGTTCATTCCAAGTGTGTTCACTCACCTTTAGTTGATCTGCCTGCAGTGGTGGCCACTGTGTCAGGAGGGCACAAGCAGAAAGGCTTGGAAAGGTGGGGGCGGGGGAAGGAATGGAAGGTCAAGTTCTGCAAAAGGAAGGACTGGCGATGTGCATTCTCCATTTGAAGGGCCTAGGGAGGAATTAAGGTTCAACTAGACTTGGATTGACTATGGAGTTTCTGGATCTTGATGCTTATTTTGACTCTGGTAGATGGTAAATAACGGTTTATGGGACAAGAATGTCTTTCATCTTTCTCTCCTCTTCTGTCATCCACCTTAACTTAAGATGGCAAAACAAGTGAAGACACAAAAGTCACAGGTATTTCACCTCAACCTATATTCTTCAAGCACCTACTGTATTGTTATTAGTATATGATTTTTTATTGATACCCTACTCTATGGTCGTTGAGTTCAGTTCAGTTCAGTCGCTCAGTCATGTCCAACTCTCCGAGACCCCATGAATCGCAGCACTCCAGGCCTCCCTGTCCATCACCAACTCCCGGAGTTCACTGAGACTCACGTCCATCAAGTCAGTGATGCCATCCAGCCATCTCATCCTCTGTCATCCCCTTCTCCTCCTGCCCCCAATCCCTCCCAGCATCAGAGTCTTTTCCAATGAATCAACTCTTCACATGAGGTGGCCAAAATACTGGAGTTTCAGCTTTAGCATCATTCCTTCCAAAGAAACCCCAGGGCTGATCTCCTTCAGAATGGACTGGTTGGATCTCCTTGCAGTCCAAGGGACTCTCAAGAGTCTTCTCCAACACCACAGTTCAAAAGCATCAATTCTTCGGTGCTCAGCCTTCTTCACAGTCCAACTCTCACATCCATACACGACCACAGAAAAAACCATAGCCTTGACTAGACGAACCTTTGTTGGCAAAGTAATGTCTCTGCTTTTGAATATGCTATCTAGGTTGGTCATAACTTTCCTTCCAAGGACTAAGCATCTTTTAATTTCATGGCTGCAGTCACCATCTGCAGTGACTTTAGAGCCCCCCAAAATAAAGTCTGACACTGTTTCCACTGTTTCCCCATCTATTTCCCATGAAGTGATGGAACCAGATGCCATGATCTTAGTTTTCTGAATGTTGAGCTTTAAGCCAACTTTTTCACTCTCCACCTTCACTTTCAAGAGGCTTTTGAGTTCCTCTTCACTTTCTGCCATAAGGGTGGTGTCATCTGCATATCTGAGGTTATTGATATTTCTCCCGGCAATCTTGATTCCAGCTTGTGTTTCTTCCAGTCCAGCGTTTCTCATGATGTACTCTGCATATAAGTGAAATAAGCAGGGTGACAATATACAGCCTTGACGTACTCCTTTTCCTATTTGGAACCAGACTATTGTTCCATGTCCGGTTCTAACTGTTGCTTCCTGACCTGCATACAGATTTCTCAAGAGGCAGACCAGGTGGTCTGGTATTCCCATCTCTTTCAGGATTTTCCACAGTTTATTGTGATCCACACGGTCAAAGGCTTTGGCATAGTCAATAAAGCAGAAATAGATGTTTTTCTGGAACTCTCTTGCTTTTTCCATGATTACTATAGTGCATTTCTTGATTACCTCCTGTATGGCAAAATGAAAAAATCATGGTTTTTGCAGTCAGCCAGACCTAGCTGTGTCATTCACTAGCTTGGAAACTTTGGAAAATTTAGTTGACCTCCCTGAGCCTCAGTGAACACATGAAAAATGAAGATGCTAATGCATACCTCATACAGTTTCTCTAGTAATAAAATGGAGTGAACCCATGCAGCTTACCTGGTAGAACAGAGAGTCAGCATTCAGTAAATGAATGCTATTCTTATTTGGATAACGGCCATGAAAGATGCATTCATCTTAGGAGGAACTGCATTTTGTTCCTGAAAAGTTTGTGGGCAGATGATACCACATATATAATACTGTTCCTTAGTTTTCAGTGTCTAATGTCTTTTCTAGAACCATAATGGTGATCAGGGTCACTAGAGAAGTGACTGAATCATTTGATTAAAAAGCACAGGATATCAAGAGGGTGTTCACCCTTGTTAGCTGCCAGGGCAGATCCACCCCAGGAATCCTTGGAGAGAGGAAAGATAGTTGCTTGCCAGGTCTATGACTATGGCAGAGAGGAAAAGTGGGAAACAGGACTAAAGCTTTCTAGCCCTTGCATTCTGACTGTTGAGTTCTGTGACTCTGAGCAAATCACAGAAAATAAAACAATTACCATTTATTCACCTATTCAGTGCTAGGCACATGCACATGCACACATCATTTAATTTTATGAATAAGAATATCTGCCTCTCACAGAACTCTTGTAAGGGTCAAAAGAGATGGCAGATGCCAAAGCTTTTAGTATTATTGTCATCATTTGAAGTGGGTGGTCACTGGCCACTGGAAAAGGGTCTGTGTGCACTTTCCCTTTATGGAACCATAAACTCATGCCTTATGGCTTGAGTAATTTGCACTCTGTTCTACACAGTTTCCGATGTACCCTGAACCCGATTCAATGTTTAATACCAACTCTATTCAAGGCACTGAGACGGGACTGCAGCCTCGGTCACTTTTCATGGGGTTCATGTTCTTGTGGGGACTACTGTAGGGGCTGGTACAGAATGCCGATATGATTATGTAGCAATAGAGACACAAGCAGTTCTGATGTATTTAAAGAAGAAAGTACATGCTGCGGTCTGAGGCCTGGGGGAGGGAGAAGAAGAGTCAACCATCAGAGAAGTTTTCCTGAGGAGGTGGGATTTGGGGATAGATCTTGAAAAACGAGTAGGATGTTTTAAATTGATTTTTTGTACCAAATCATTGCCAACATGTACATTATGAGAAATACATAAAAACAAAAGAGTAAAAGAAATATACCACCAATTGGCAACCAATTAAGGACATCATTGTCATATTTGAGGTATTTTCCTATTCTAGTTTTATACTCAAATATGTAAGTATTCAATATATAAGTACATTTAACTTAAAAGTACATATGTATGTATGCAATATGTATATATAGTTACATAGTTTTGCATCTTGCTTTTTTTTTCCACTTGAAATTTTAAGTATTTTCTCACTTTGGGAAGACTTCTCATAAATATGATTTTAATAACTGAATAATAATGTCTCAAAGAACAAGTATGCCAAAACATATATTTAACAATCTCCATGTTTTAAAATAGTGTGATTTACTATTTTTAGCTCTTATAAATGATCCAGTGATGTGTTTAGCAGAAGCAATAAAGCTAACTGCCAGGTATCTGGCTGGGGCATTGACAAATAGCTTGTAGGTATCAAAAGATTGTCTGTGACAAGCATTTTCTCCACTTCAATCTTTCTACTCACTAAACTTCATAAATCATTTAACTCTTATTTTCAGAATCTTTCAGTGAAGTTTCAGCTGCTCACAATTTTATATCCCAAGTTTGTTTTCTGCCGTTCTGGACTCTCCAAACCAGATCCACGTGTAAATAAATTCTTATTTCCTGCTTGCCTCCCCTCCAAAGATGGCCCCTGTCCTTTCACTGTCTTATTTCCTATTTTGGGCTCTTCAACCTTAGTAAGATCCTTTGTCCCTTGACCCCTCCCTTTTATCCGACTCCTCAGTTCCCTCTTGGCCTCACTTCCTTTCTTCTCAGTTTTAGATCTCATCTTAACAGATTTTACTTTATACTTAAGCTGAAGTGCCAGGGCTCCTTGCTTTCACAGGCCTTTTCAAAGGTGCTATACCTAATTTTGCATTTGTAGTTTTGTATTCTTTTTCTTAAAGAGGGATCTCAAATCATATAAGCTTTAATCCCTACAGAACCTGGATCAGCCTGTGAACCCTATGGTTGTCACTGAAACTTCCCACATCTCCAAGAAACTTTCTTTTCTTAGCTCCAATGCTTTTTGTGCTCTCAGTCCTAAGTAATATAATGTGCATGCGTGCTCGGTCATGTCTGACTCTTTGTGACTCTATGGGAGTGTAGCCTGCCATTCTTCCTTGTCCATGGGACTTTTTCTAGGCAAGAACACTAGAGTGGGGTGCCATTTCCTCCTCCAGGGAATTTAACATATTGAGTTGTAATTGTTCTTGTAATCATAGTTCCTTGAAGTCAGGGACTGTCTTATTTATAGTTATGTCCATAATAAATGCCTGTTTGCCAAATGTCTTGCAAATTCTTGATACCTGTACTGAGTTTCCTCTTCCAAAATACTACTGTTCCTACAGCTAATGATTGCAAACATTTTAGAAAGCACAGTAGGTGTGGCAGACTGTATTTCCCCCCAAATAGCTGCAGTAATATTTCTGGTATCACATGTTGTTTTGGATCCTTGTCACTCCCAATCTAGAAGTGATGTCAACTTCCCCTCCTTGTGAACCTGCAAGGGCTACAGACAATATGGGGGAAGTGATGCCATGTGACTTCTGAGGCTAGATCATGGCAAAGGGTACATTTTCTTACCTTTTGAATATTTACCTCTGGAACCCAGCCACCAGCTGTGAGGAAGCCTGAGCCACATGGAGAGGCAGCTTGTAGGTGTTTCAGCCAATAGCTCCAGCTAAGACCCCAGCCAGGATCAACAACCTTCAGATGATTCCAGCTCCCAGGCTTCAAGCTGCCCCCACTGATGCAGAGTGAGGAAAAAACATGTTTCCTCCAAGTGCTGCCCAGATTGCTACCAGTGAGAAAAAATGAATGTTTGAAACCACCAAGTTCTGGGGTCATTTGTTTCTCAACACTAGATAATCAGATGGTATGTTGAAACCATTACATGCATCACCTTGCTGAAAAAGCAGGAACCGGAAAAGGTAAATGACTTGCCCAAGCTCACCCTTTCTCCACCTAGCTAATTCTGCCATTTCACAGGCCATATCTCCTCTACTAGGGTTTTTGGCATGTGTAGATACATACAGATTCTCCCTTCTTTTAACTCCAACAGCCAACTGTTCTCTGTCTCTCTTTTTAAAAACATATTGTTTAATTTCATTTGTCATATACACATACATATAATATAAAAAAATCCATTATAGGTTATTACACAGTATTGAATATAATTCCCTGTGCTATACAATAAAAACCTTGCTGTTTATCCCCTCTCTATATATAATGGTTTAGGGACTTCCCTGGTGGTCTAGTGGTTAAAACTCCATGCTTTCATTGTAGGGGATGTGAGTTTGATCCCTGGTCAGGGAACTAAGATCCTGCATGGCCCAAAAAAATAAAGTAATAACTTAAAAAAAATAGTTGCATCTGCTAATCCCAAACTCCAAGCCTATCCCTCCCTCCCTCCCGTCCCCAGCAACCACAAGTCTGTTCCCTGTTTTCCCTCCCTCCCGTCCCCAGCAACCACAAGTCTGTTCCTTGTGTCTATGAGTCAGATTCTGTGTTGTAGATATGTTCATTTGTGTCATATTTTAGATTCTACATGTAAGTGATATCGTGTGGAATTTATCCTTCTCTTTCTGAATTATTTCACTTAGTATTATAACCTCTAGGTCCACCTTTGTGGCATTATTTCATTCTTTTTGTGGGTGAATACTATTCCATTATATGTATGTATATAGATCTTTGTCAGTTCATCTGTCAACGGTCATTTAGGTTGTTTCCATGTCTTGTTTATTGTAAATAGTGCTGTTATGCACATACCAGTACATGTATCTTTTGGAATTATAGTTTTGTCTGGATATATGCCCCGGAGTGAGATTGCTAAATCATGTGAAAACTCTAGATTTAGTTTTTTGAGGAGCCTGCATACTTTTTTCCATAGTGGGTGCACCAATTTACATTTACACCAGCAATGTAGGAGCGTTCCCTTTTCTCCACATTCTCTACAGAATTTATTTATAGACTTTTTAATGATAATCATTCTGAATGGTGTGAGGTGGTAGGTAGCTCATTGTAGTTTTGATTTCCATTTCTCTAATAATTAGCTATGTTTAACATCTTTGTGTATGCATGTTGGCCATTGTATGTCTTTGGAAAAATGTCTGTTTAGATCTTCTATCTGTTTTTTTATTGGGTTGTTTGGGTTTGTTGTTGTTGTTGTTACTGAGTTGTATGAGCTATTTGTATATTTTGGAAATTAAACCCTTATCAGTCATATCATTTGCAAATATTTTCTCCCAGTCTTTTCATTTTGTTTTTGATTTCCTTTCCTGTGCAAAACCTTATAAGTTTGATTAGGTCCCATTTGTTTATTTTTGTTTTTAATTCTAACTGTGTTCTTCACATCTGTTGCCTACAACAGCCTCATGATGTAGACGTGTCACTTTCCTTGTTTAATGGTTGAGGAAACATGTATACAAAGAGGTTGGACATTTGCTTAAGGAAATAGTGCCAGAGGCATGTCTTCTCCAAATAATTATTCTTTTATCTATTCCCAAATTGCTTTTCTGAGGTCTTTATTTTGATCACTTATTTTGATTTTTAAGGCAATATTGCCTTGTTTTAGATCTTAATCATTTTTGTATATGCATTCCCATTTTCTGCGGCCTTCCCTAGCAGCTCAATAGTAAAGAACCTGTCTGCCAATGCAGGAAACGCAGGTTTGATCCCTGGGTCAGAAAGATCCCTTGAAGAAGGAAGTGAAAATCCTCTCCAGTATTCTTGCCTGGGAGATCCCTTGGACAGAGGAGCCTGGTGGGCTATAGTCCATGGGGTCACAAAAGAGTCAGACACGAGTCAGTAGCTAAATAACAACATTCCTATTTTCTGCAGAGAATTGTGCACTCTTTGACAATAGGGCTCACACTTCTTAGCCATCCTTTTTAGTATGCTGCACAATGCTAGGCACAATATGTGGGGCACTCGTCAATTGAGTACATACAAAAAGCAACACTCAGCTGCTGCAAAAGGTATTTTTAGAGCTACATTAAGAAAAAAAATATTAGAAACACAGAAGTTAAACCTTGCAACTAAATCAGTAAGGGCTTTAGGCAAGTCTTAGTGATTTCCTTCTTTTAGCTTGTCTAAAAATATCTTCTCTTTTCAAAAAATATTTGAGTCTATCATAAGCATAAATACTTGTTTATGTCTTTTTAAAACAGCTTTTTTTTAAATGGCTTTCTCATCAATCTAGTGTTTTTGTGCAGTATTAGAATCTGTTTTTGTTTTTTTTACAGATGAGATTTGAATGAAGGCCTCATATTGATCTCACTTATTGCTGCAGGCTCCAGCTTCACGTTGAAACTTGATCAATATGGATTTGAGGCAGCCTGGAACATTAAATAAGACCTTGTTAGACTGATATTTTTTCTTCTGTGTTATTTAATTTGGAGGGGCAGGGAGCAGGAAGGCTGGATGAGAGGTGGATGCACACTTCAGTCCGTTGCTGGGAGCGAGTGTCTTGATTTTCCTTCCCATGGCTTCCTCTGCACAGTGGTCCTCGCTGAGTGATGACAAATTGAGTGGCATCGTTGTGCCTGTTCCATATGGCCTCTTGTCCAAATATAGGTTCTATTTTTAAAAGACCCTCTTCAAAGCTTTTGAGAAATTTAGAGGAAAAGAATGGCAGTTTGAGGGCTCCATCTAGTAAATAAAAACACAAAGATTTCATTTAATTCACAATCAATACTCATTTTCTGGGCACCTACTATGAGCCAGGAATGGGCTTAGCAAAATGGGAAAAAGTGCAGCTAATCTCACAGAGCTTGTAGCCTCGCCTACCATTTCAAGGCAACGCTTTCTCTGAAAGATATGGGGCTGGAAAGAGCTGTCAAAATGTAATCCCATCTGACATGACTGTTCTCATAGCAACACCACCTTATAGTTTGGCTGAATATGGGTCTTATAGCATTTCAGATTAATAACCACTTTCTCAATATAAACTGCTTAATATGGGAGATCCTTAATGTCTGCATGTCCCATAAGCTTAACACTAATTTTGAGGCATAATTTAGGCAACTGGCATTAAAAAAGGGATGGGTTGGGAGAGATAAAAATATCGCAGTATAGAAGTGGGAGAGCTGAGACTTCTCATTTTATAGAGAGGAAATAGAGGCCCATGCAATGAATCATTGAACTCCATCAGGGTCCATGGATCATGTAAACACATCTACTTAGCCAACAAACATTTATAAATGAGGGTGATTTCCTTGGCAAACACAGTGGTACTGTGAATACACAATAAATAAAATACAGCTGCTGCCTTCAAGGAGCTTAAGTTAGAAATTGCAGCAATGTAGGAGAAGGCAATGGCACCCCACTCCAGTACTCTTGCCTGGAAAATCCCATGGGCGGAGGAGCCTGGTGGGCTGCAGTCCATGGGGTCGCTGAGAGTCGGACATGACTGAGCAACTTCACTTTCACTTTTCACTTTCATGCATTGGAGAAGGAAATGGCAACCCACTCCAGTGTTCTTGCCTGGAGAATCCCAGGGACGGCGGAGCCTGGTGGGCTGCCGTCTTATGGGGTCTCATAGAGTCAGACACGACTGAAGCGACTTAGCAGCAGCAGCAACAGGAAGAAGAACTACATACAGCTCATTATTCTACTGTCTTCCGAGTTCAAGACTATCTTAATGCTGTTAATTGTGAATAAATCTTTTGGGTCTATAAAGCTTTAAGCTTTAACTTCAGATTTGACAATAATATCACTATTCCTGCTTCCTTTTGGTTTGTTTTGCCAAGTGTATTTTGCATAGCCCTTTAATTTCAACTCTTTTTTCCCCTGTACAGTTGAATTTGTGATTTTTGAGCCTAATTTGTAGTTCTTCCTCTTCTAATGGGGAAGTTTATTCCATTTGCATTTATTTTCAGTAGTTATGCTTGGTCTTCTATCATCCTGCTTTTAATAATTTATGTCACTTGATGAACAGACTTTGTCTTTTTTTTCATGTATTTTAAGTGATTTAGATTATATAAAGTCCATTTTCTTTCTATAAGTGGTTACTTCAGAATATATTTGAACCAATATTTTATCTGTAATTAACAATGTCAAGAATAAAATATAAAAAATACAGGATCATAGTCTATAAACTTGCAGGATGAAAATGAATGCCTAGTTTTTCTTAAAGAATTTTGAAAATTAGTTTAAACCAGTGGTGTTCACCCGAGGTGAGTTTGCCCCCTTGAGGATATCCAGCCACATCTGGAGACATGTTTGGTTGCCATAGCTAGTGTTGTGCTTCTGGCATCCCATGCAGAAAGAACAGAGATCCTGCCGAACATCCTGCAATGCTCCCAACAGCCCCCACCACAAAGAATTATCTGGCCAAAATTAATAGGGCTGAAGTTGAAAAACCCTGATCTACTCTTTGGTTTGTTTGCACTCGCTCACTGAATTTTTACCACCATAATTATATATATATTTTTTCTGATTTCAGACTTGAAAACAAAAAGAAAAGGAATTACATGTCTATGTCCTCTCATTATTAGTTTCTTAATTTGTTCTGTCTATAAATCAATACAACCCTTTGATGAAACATCTCTTTTCGATCATTTATATACTTTTGCCCCCATCCTTTTCAGGCGTACTACAATGGAGTTCAGGCATTACTTAGGGTGCCACCTATAAGGACACCATTCCCTTCACAGATCAAGCGTAACTCAAGTGAAAGCACAGATAGCATCAGGATATTCCTGGCCTCTCTCCTGAGCTCCTGCACTTTCCTTCTTCTCCAGTCCTCATCCTAGTTGGACTCCAAGCCTCACCTGGGGGCAGGGAGCAGGTACTCCCTAACATCTGAGGGTTGTGTGTATGCCTATAGCCAGCATAGATGCTTAGGGGAGCTAAAAACCTCCCTCAGGCAGTGCATTCAGACTGTATAATAATATACCAACTTAATTTATTTTCCCCAAGGAAGAAATAAATATAATATGGAAGTTTAGAGCCAGATTGTTATTAAATTATTATTTTCATTATATATCTTCTTTCAATAATTGTTATTAATGATAATTATTTAATTAACTGTTTTAGCACAGTAATTCTCAACCACATAGTTACACATTAGAATCACCTAGGAGACTACTTAAAAATACTTTTGAGGGGCCCACTCTGGACCAATTAAATCAGTATATCTGGCTTAGCAACAAAACAGTGGTACTCTTACAAGCTTCCCAGAGATTCCAATGGGCAGCCACGTTTAAGACCCACTGGTTTAGTGGTTACATCAGTCATCACCAATTCCTTTGAACCAAAGATCCCTCATATTTGACTTCTCAATTTTTTTCTTATTTCTCTTAGTAATTTTCCTTTGTTTCTGTGCACAGAGATAATATCATTGGTTGCCTTTCACACAGATGAGAATTTGGCTGGTTATTGTGTTCAGGTTACTATACATATATATATACATATATATATTTCTATTTATGGTTAGAAGTGTGTAGCATTGCCCCTTTTCTTTTTGAGTTTGTATATTTATATGATTTTTTTCCCTTGCCTGGGTTCTTCATGATATTTGTCCTTGAAATTCAACAATTTATAAAGCTATATATCTGAGTTGGTTTCTTTTACTTATCCTATCTATCAGTAAGGCCCTTTGGTGATGAGGCACAAGGTTTTCTTCATCTTAGGATCATTTTTTTCTACACTTTCTTCTATTTTTTGCTCCTCTCCTGTGTGCTTGGTCATATTCTTCTAAAATATTTATTCCACATATATTGTAGTGATTCCAAAACTTATTTACATATTAAATTCACTGAGGGATCTTTTAAATAGCCCAGTACTCAGGTCACACTCAGTTGAATTAAATTGAATTCTCTATGGGTGGAATACAACCACCAGGAGTATTCAAACTGTGTGCAGACAACTTTAGGAACTATAGATATGTTAGGTTTCCCGGATTTGTTTTCCACACCTCTGTTTTTTCTTTGTTTTCAGGTCTGTTCTCCTCTGCACCCAAGACAAGATTCAGAGACACTCAAAGACCTGGGTCAGTCTGAATTTCTCTCTAGTTATTCCCCAGGTTGGGTAAGTTGATGGCTATCCTGTATTTGTTTAGCACAGTTCATATCCTAACCTATCTTTTTGCTGAGTTTTGTTTCTTGTTTCTATTAATCCCTTCATCAATAGTGCGTCTTTCCAGTTCTTTCCATGGCTGCTCACATTTGGGATTTCATTTTGCTTAAAAAACCTTAGTTCTTAAACTTGGTTGCACATTGGAATCATATGAATTCATGTCCAGAGATTCAGATTTAATCATTTTGGTAAGCAGAGGGCATCAGAAATGTGTAATGCTCCCCAGATCATGCTAATGTACAACCAGTACTGAGAAGTGCTGCTCTAAGGACTTTTACTAGCCTATTTGTGTGTGTCTGATAATGATAGTAGTTCTCAAGCTTTAGTGTGTATCAGAATCACTTAGAGGGCTTCTTCTTTTTTTTTTTTTAATTTTATTTTATTTTTAAACTTTACATAATTGTATTAGTTTTGCCAAATATCAAAATGAATCCGCCACAGGTATACATGTGTTCCCCATCCTGAACCCTCCTCCCTTTTCCCTCCCCATACCATCCCTCTGGGTCGTCCCAGTGCACCAGCCCCAAGCATCCAGTATCGTGCATCACACCTGGACTGGCATCTCGTTTCATACATGATATTTTACATGTTTCAATGCCATTCTCCCAAATCTTCCCACCCTCTCCCTCTCCCATAGAGTCCATAAGACTGTTCTAAACATCAGTAGAGGGCTTCTTAAAACAAAATCTGGGCACCACCCTCTAGAGTTTCCCATGTAGTGAATCTGATGTAAGGCTCAATAATTTACATATCTAATAGATTTCCGGGTGATACAGATACTGTCTTTTGACACCACTTTAAGAACTCACCAGATTAGGCTGAGTTCATTGGGCACCTTCCTCTTCCACCTATAATATTGGATTTCTCTAACAGGGGCACTTTTGAAATCTGATGTGTATATTTTATATGCATGTATGTAACTAGAGTCTTGATTCTAAGACACTACAATCACTGAGACCCATCTTTTGAAGTGCTACTTGGCAAACAGTATGTATGCTAAGATGGAAAAAGGGTAAAAAGGATGAAATGAAATATGCTTACTCAGGTAAACTCACAGGTACCTTCCCTTCACCTCCTCCCTCCACTTTACTTGCCGATATTTCCAATCGCTGTGAATGTGGAAAAAGATGGAGCTAAATTGGTTGGAAATTGGGAAAGATATTACTATGTGGGTAAAAGTATAAACTATAACATGTATTTGTGCATATTTAGTCCTTGGAGCTGAAATGCCTTTTCTGCTCCCTTGATGCCTCTGTATATCTTAAGGTTGACAGCATCTTAAACCCTCTGCAATCCAGAAGGGTCTTGGTCTTTTAGAAGGTCGGGGTTGCCTTGGCATGCCAACACCGTTTACTGACTGTATTGCATTTTAACTTAGCAATGGCATTTTTCACTTCCATGCAGTTTTTCCTTTCCTATTTGTGACTACCTGTTCTAGTTTTATAAATGCAACAGCCTCTTAAAATATGTTGAGAATGTAGTTAGGAAATTTCTAAATTGTTTTTTCTTGCAGTAATTTTCATAGGAAGGGATGAGCTCTGATTTCTCAGTGTGGTTCCTCATTGTGTGAACCACAGAAAGTTTGTGTTTCTGGTAATTGTTTTTTCTCCTTGTGCTTGTCCTTTCCAAAAGGGTTTTTTGCTTTTCTGGTACTGGGAGGGGTGAGGTGGGTCTTGTCAGATTCTGTGTGTGTGTGTGTATTCTACTTCAAATCTCCTAGCCAAAGGGAGAAGTTTATTTTTCCTGTCTTTTTCCTTTGCCGATGTGTACTTGTAGCAGCCTATGGGTATAGGACAGATGCCGAATCCCAAGGCTATATGTTGGGAGGCTATACCACTCAGCTGAAAATTAATGATTATCTATTACAGGCAAGAATTATTTGGGTATCACTGCACCTTTTGGCCTAGTGAGGCCCACAGTACCCAAGGCAAGTCGGGGGTCATAGAGCTATTGCATACATCATTGGAATGGCCATTGATGTTTTTATACTTGCAGAGGCAATTGTGGGAGTCACAGCCTGCTGACTGTCCCTCCACCTACCCTAATCTCCAGTCCTCATCCCTTCCAGTTAGTGGGTGTCTTCATCTTTTTCTCTAGGTCAGTTCTTCCTTCACAGGTGGGGAGGTATAAGATTAGGTAAAAGTTTTCCAACCCTGTTATGAAAAGGGTCAGAGAGTATCTCCTGCAAAGGCTAAAATATTTACAGTCTCTGTCAAAATTATTCATGTCTACTGTTTTGAGAAAGCAGCCATAAGCAATATATAAACAAATGGACATGGGTTATATTTTCAGTGAAATTTACCTGAAAAACAGCCCCCCTTAGATATCCCCATAGGTCACCCCCCTTAGGTGACCCCTTAGATAGTTGGTCTGTTTTCCAAACTGCCCACCTAAACTCTTATCAATCAACACGTCTGGTTTCTAGTGTCCTCTTGCCCCAATTTATAATTTGATACAGGATTTTTTTTTTCATTTTATGTTTTTTTTTTTTGTTATTTCAAAAATGACAATGGAGGTGAGTCACACATGCCATCAGTTTGCCATCTTTCCAGGAATCTCTAATGCCTGATTTTTTTTTTATGTTCCATATCACATTCCACGATAAAGACCTTTAATGTTCTTTAACTCCACATTGATATTTAGTCTTGGGAAATGAATGTTGATACCCGAAGCCTAGTTATTTATTTGTATTTTTGCTGCGGTGTGTCTTCGCTGTTATGTGGGCTTTTTCTCGAGTTTTGGAGAGCGAGGACTACATTCTAGTTGCAGTGCAAGGTCTTCTCATAGCTGTGTCTTCTCTTGTTGCAGAGCACAGGCTGGATAGTTGTGACGCATGGGCTTAGTTGCCACACGGCATGTGGGATCTTCCCGGATCAGGGATTGAACATGTGTCTCCTGCATTGGCAGGTGGATTCTTTACCACTGAGCCACCAGGGAAGCCCTGAAGTCCAGTTTTTAATTTTGTTTAAGAATTCTCTTCTATACTTCTTTAATAGCAAAACAAAACCAAACCAAAACCAAAACAAACAACTCTTTTCTAGGGACAATAAGCTTTTCATGAAGCTTGAATTTCTTGGCTGACTCCATGTATTACTATTGCAAAAGGATTTCTGTGGCTAAAGAAAAACAACTTTCCTTCCAGTTTCTGTAACTTAGAAAATACCAGTACTTGTGTCTCACTCAAGGCATAGTGAAGACTCAAAAATCTCCTTCTCAAGGTCATATTTTCAATAAAATCTGAACAGATGAAGATAAGAGATGCTCCCTGGGTGGAAATTCAAGCAGTAAATATAGAATAGCTTCTCTGTTCTAGACACCATGAATGTTTCAAAGGTATAAATCCTAGTACCTGTCTTCTAGGAATGAATCATGAAATCGATTGGTTCATTCTTTTTTTCAACACACATTGACTGAGTGCTTATTACATGTAAGGTTATGTTCTAGGCTCCCCAAACACAAAAATTAAGACATGGTCCCTATGAAGATGTTTATAGAGTGTCAAAGAAGAAAGATATGCAAACCAGCAACTGGAACAGAGAGATGAGGGCTGTAATGGAGAAGATCACAGAATATGATAAGTGAGCCGAACCCTGCTGGGAGCAGGAAGAATTCAGAGCAGGCTTTTCAGGAGTCAATGAATTTGAGTTGATTGAGTTAAATGACCAGGCTTTTCCACCCAGTGGGGAGGAGTTAGCAGAATATGCACAGTCATGGAGCAGTGAAATCACAGGGTTAGCCCAGGGAACTCTATGTAGGTAGAACCTCATAATTTCCACACTTAATGGTTATTTTTAACTACTCTCAGCCAACATCAAGGGCTATGGTATGGAGTACCATGGAAACTTGCTAATATACAGTTTTGAATTATCTGTAGAGAGAATCTTATTTAATCCCTGTGTCTTCAGCACCTAGGACAGTGCCTAGCAATACTAGATGGGGATGTTTGTTGAAACAGTGATCCTTTAGTTATTGAATGAATACAACCAAGCTCTTAGGTGGGGGTGTAGTTACAATATTTTGTTTTTGGCCTAGAACCTCCTGTGAAAATAATGATTTGAAAACACTATTCTTTTGTTGAGGAAATAAGATGGTCCTGGAAAGGTAGCATACTGTTAATGTTGGTGATGGAAGTAAAGATGGCTAAAAGAGACTCCTCATATAGTCATCTCTATATCATTAAATATTCAAGAAGTTTTGAGTAACTTGTCTCTTCTTTTTCTCTCACAGCCTTTTCCCATACACATACATGTCCAGTCCATCACCAAATCCTTTGCCTCTGTCTTGAAAACAGAATCTGAATCTAGCACTTTTCTCTGCCTCCATCACAGCCCAAGCCAGCATCATCATAGAGAACATTCACTCATAGTCACTCCCTTGCTGGTCCCCCTGCTTCTTGCTGTTAATGAGCACGAATGGTCTTTACTGCACCAGGAGCCAGATCAGCCTTCTAAATCATAAGTCAGATCATCATTATAGCTTAGAAGCCTCCAGTGGCTTCCCGTGAAATATCCTCAGCCCACTTCTCTCTGACCCCATCATCCACCACTCTCCCCTTGCTCACTGGACTCTAGCTATTGTAGGCTTCTAGTCTTTTTGCCCTACCTCAAACTCAGTACAGCCCCTCCATAAGGCTTTTGAAGCTGTTTGTGCCTCTGTCTGAACCTCCATCACTTCTCAGGTCTAATGCCACTTTGTCCAAGAAGCCATCCCTGACCCCCATGTGGGATAGTGTAAAGTAGCAGTCCTGTCTTCTCCAGAGATGTTATATGTTCTTCTGTTCACTTTTTTTTTTTCATGAACTTCTATTTCTCACTAAAAGTTTCATGGGATCACTGTTTGTTTCCTAATAATGATTCTTAACCAGAAAAATAGAAAATCTGATTTTTTTAGAGTGAAACTTTGAATTTGGGAATGGCTAGGATCTCCAATGGGAGCTACTCTCTGCTCTGTGTGGAAACAATAAGGAAGTAATCTGCAGAGCTGTTTCAGGAGGGGACCATGCAGTTCTTCCTCAGGGAAAGTAGGCAAAGGCTATTTGAACCTCAGAAACTGCAATTTTTAGGGAGGCAATCAATATAAGTTTTTCTTTTCCTATGATAAATAATAATGGCTAACAGTTGTATGTCAACAGTGTAACCTATGAAGTAAATGTTCTATCATCTCCATTTTACAGATAAAGAAATGGACTAAAGGGAGGATAGGCAACTTGCCTGAAGTCTCACTTTGAGCCATTAGCAAAGCTGGGATTTAACTGAGTCCAACTGGCTCCATGGTCTGCCTGCTTGACCGGTTCCCTGCTATGCCTGGGAGGGACAAGAAACGAAGGATGTTTCTCTGATCTCTGTTCCATCACATTCCCAGACCAGATTCAATCTTAGCTGTGCTATGTATTTGTGGCACCATATTAGGAGCTTTGTATGACTTTGTTCACTGAAAATATACTCACCATTCTTTCAGGATTTATGGGAGCAGACTGTGTGAAATATAATAAAATGCACTCATTCACCATACAAATCAGCCTTAAACAGGGTAGAAGGATTGAAGACCTCTCCCCGAATGAATGATTTTGTAGATTATTGATTTGGGCAGCAGTTTATTTAAACATTAAAACCTTGAATGAAGTAACTTAGCCTGAAGAAAAATGTGTCAAGTGCAGTCCTTGTTATAGCTAGTTTTTCAGCCTCTGAGGACTTTGTAAACTGTCCAGATGTATTTTTTTTTTTTAATATTTTCTCAAGGAAAAAAGAATGGATTGGGAAAGGGAGAACGGGATTTGTCTCTAGAAATTATAATCTTTTTGAAAAGGAAACTTTTGAAAGGGTGTTTTGATTTTGTTTGCAGAAGCATTCTGTCTTTTGAGCCAGTCCTAAAACCTGACATGTTGTTATTTCAGATTCTGAAAAGTGTAAAATGTCTGTTTCCCTTCTCTATTGCCTGCATACCCTTCATCTATGTTTATTGCATTTGGTGCATGGAATTGGTATTCTCCCCAAAGGACTTAGAAGAGATGGAGCCACTAATTAACTAGAGGAACTGTGTGCCCATTTAAAACTGGTGTGTAGAAATTGATAGTTCCTGTCTATGGTGTCTCCAAAGAACAATTAAACAAACATTAATGCTAGGTAGTTGTGTATGGTTCACAGAGCTCTATTATGCATATTTCCTTTGGATGACAATACCATTAAATGTCACTGTATTTGTCTCATGTGTGTTAATTGTGGCTCTGTGGCTAGTGTTTAACCTTTGTAACAAATGAGGCCTGTATAATAGAGATTTTAGAAAAGGTGGGCTTTGGATTCCACTGTTTGCCATGACTATGCAGATTGGGCAAATTGCCTTCGCAATTCTCATCTATAGAATGGGAATAATAGATTCTGGAAGGAATAAAAGAACTAATATTTATAAATTTGTCAATGCAGCACCTCACATTTTTCTAACCTGCATGGTTATAAAAGGTTTTCCTAAGTTTTCAATAAATTATTATGCTAATCTTTATATGTTAGTTAATTTTCTCTAAAAGTGCATCAGTTGGAGAGAATCCCTTTCAGAATTGTCAGTGCTTCATTTCTCAGGAAATGAGATGAATGGGAAAATTAGAAAGGAGGAAAATACAAAGTTGATTAAAAACTTATGGTCGATTATCTCATGGTGATTATCATGATGCTCCAGTGAGCATGTTTAAATTAGAAGCTTTTTGTGTGTATTTTACTATCTTAATCCAGACTAGATCCTGGTTAAGGATGAAAACACAAACAAAGCAAAAGTAACTACAAATAAATGGAAGAGAATGAATTGCCAAGTGTATGTGTAATGAGTTCTGCTCTGTTGGGAACAAGGGTTTCCAGCTATATTTTTGGACTGAGATTTCAGTGGGTGGGACTAGAAGATTGGAATAATTTGAGTAAAGTATAAAACCATCCCACATACTGATTTCTTTTTTTTGCCTGTTAGTTTTTTCCTGAAGCATAGTTAACATATAATATTAGTTTCATATATATAATACAGTGCTTCAGTGTTTATTGTCTTTGTTATTCAGTCGCTAAGTCAGGTCCAACTCTTGCAGCTCCATGGACTGTAGCACACTAGGCTTCCCTGTCCTTCACCATCTCTGGGAGTTTGCTCAAATCCTTGTCCACTGAGTCAGTGATGCCATCCAACCATCTCATCCTCTTTTGCCCACTTCTCCTCCTGTCCTCAATCTTTCCCAGCATCAGGATCTTTTTCAATGAGTTGACTCTGCATCAGGTAGCCAAAGTATTGAAGTTTCAACTTCAGCAGCAGTCCTTCCAATGAATATTCAGGGTTGATTTCCTTTAGGCTTGACTGGTTTGATCTCCTTGCTGTCCAAGGGACTCTCAAGAGTCTTCTCCAGCCCTGAAATTTGAAAGCATCAATTTTTCAGCACTAAGCCTTCTTTATGGTCCAGCTCTCACATCCGTACATGACTATGGGAAAAACCATAGCTTTAACTGTCAGCAAAGTGATGTCTTCACTTTTTAATATGCTATCTAGGTTTGTTATAGCTTTCCTTCTAAGGAATAAGTGTCTTTTAATTTCATGGCTGCAGTCACTGTCTGAAGTGATTTTGGAGCCAAGAAGATAAAATGCTTCCACGTTTTCCCCTTCTATTTGCCACGAAGTGATAGGACCATATGCCATGATCTTGGTTTTTTGAATGTTGAGTTTTAAGCCAGATTTTTCACTCTCCACTTTCACCTTCATCAAGAGGCTATTTAGTTCGTCTTCACTTTGTGCCATTGGAGTGGTGTCATCTGCATTTCTGAGGTCGTTGACTTTTCTCCTCCCAACAATCTTGATTTCAGCTTGTGATTCATCCAGCCTGGCATTTCGCATGATATACTCTGCATAGAAGTTAAATAATCAGGGTGACAATATTCAGCCTTGAAGTACTCCTTTCCATACAACCGGTCTGTTGTTCCATGTCCAGTTCTAGCTATTTCTTCTTTTCCTGCATAGAGGTTTCTTAGGAGATAGGTAAGGTGGTCTGGTATTCCCATTTCTTTAAGAATTTTCCACAGTTTTTTTGTGAACAACAAAGTCTTTAACATAGTCAATGAAGCAGAAATAGATGTTTTTCTGGAATTCCCTTGCTTTCTCTGTGACCCAACAAATCTTAGCAATTTGATCTCTGGTTCCCCTGCCTTTTTAAAACCCAGCTTATACATCTAGAAGTTCTCGGTTCATGTACTGTTGAAGCCTAGCGTAAAGTATTTTGAGCACAACCTTACTAGCATGTGAAAGAGTGCAATTATATCAACATTTATATACATTATGAAATTATCACTATAAGTCAAGAAAACCATCCATGACCATACAAAGTTATTGTTGATTATATTCCCTATGTTATACTTTACATCCTGTGACTTGTTTATTTTAAACCGGAAGTTTGTACCTCTTTATTCCCTTCACCTATTTTGCCCAACCCCCACCTCCCTTCCATCTGGCAACTACCAGTTAGTTTTCTGCCACATGCTAATTTCTTACCCCTTATAACTGGCCCCAGTCCCTACCAGCCAGGCCTTTTGTCCCTGGATCGCCAACACAGAAGCTCTGATGTATATGTTTCCCGTTTCAGAACTTTTTCCTGAGCATGTTCCCAAAGTAGGAATATATGTCCACTACAGGGATTGGGGGCAGGAGGAGAAGGGGATGACAGAGGATGAGCTGGCTGGATGGCATCACTGACTCGATGGACGTGAGTCTGAGTGAACTCCGGGAGTTGGTGATGGACAGGGAGGCTTGGCGTGCTGTGATTCATGGGGTCGCAAAGAGTCAGACACGACTGAGCGGCTGAACTGAACTGAACTGATACCTCATCCACCTCAAGATAGGCCTTGAAAAATTATATTAAAAATTATATAAATTATATTAAAAATTATAAATCAGATGCCTTCATATTTGCAAAAATTTTGGAATCAAAATGAAATGTGGTAGAGTATGAATAAAGTCTGTTTTTTGGTAAATAGTGCTTTCCCAATGTTTATTTTTTGGTTTTGACAAATGAATCATGGTGACATAGTATGTTGACATGGGGGAAAATTGAGGAAACAAAACTCTGTGCTATCTTTGCAGCTTTTCTGTATCTAAAGTTAAAATAAAAGGCTTATTTAAAAATGAAATTTGAGATAAATTGAACCTTTGTCTTATTTTATAGAAAAAGAAACTGAGTTTCAAAACTCAGGGACCTGAGTGACCAAAAGCCTGGTTTCCTGATCATTTGACAAAGTGATACAGTGTTTGTAAATGTATTTAGAAACTGTAATCACTTAACCAATGAGCTCTTTTATAAAAGAAAATACGAGGTTTTCCACTTTTTTGCCCTGCCATATCCCCATAGACATTGTGGAAGTCTGTCTCATGGGGTCTGAAGGGGTGGCTACACTAAGGGGTCTGTGTGTGAGGCTAAAAAGTGGGGTCTCCTACCCAAAACCATGTGGCCTAAATTCAGTCCAGTGCTCTAGTGCCGTCACATTATGATACAGGTCCTGGAACTTGGGGTCATGTGGAATTAGAGGTCATGCCCTGAAGATAAGTACAGGTGGGGGTCTCAGGAGCACAGACTTTTCAAAAGGAATGCCAGAACTTTGGCCCAAAACAGTGTTTGAAACCAAATGAGTATACCTTGGCTGCTTGCTCACTGACTTTGGAACCCAGACTGGCAAAGAAGCCCATCTCTTTGATTTGCTGAGTTGGGAATTTGATGTCTTCTGTTGGCTATTTTGCTTTCCTACACCTGGTCATACTCCTCGCTTTGAGTTCCTGCTGCTTCCAGGCTTCAGCACCCCACCTGCTCGCTCCTAGCTTTCCAACCTCCTGACTTTCCCACTAGTCATTGGCTTTGCCTTTTCCACCTGGCCTTGACAGCTTGCACTGGCCCTGTCCTGCAGTGCTCACTGGCTCTTGACTAGTAAATCACCATGGACAGCATGTGTGGTGTTAGGAGACAAGACTGCCTTGTTCATGAGAATAGAAACTCGTTTATAAGGACTGTCACTCCCTTGTTTTCTTGAACCAACACCTATCCTGGTGCTGTGCAGCATCACCACATGTGACCAGCAGGTTGATTCAGCATTGATGATCCCCTCTCTCCTTTTCCCCCATGACCACTAGCTAGACATGACCTCATCGTAGTTCTGGTTCTGACTGAGAAGAATCCCAGGAACAGGAAAAATGGGCAGATGGAGTTGGACAGTAGTGG
Organism: Bos indicus x Bos taurus; assembly: GCF_003369695.1. NCBI lineage: Eukaryota > Metazoa > Chordata > Mammalia > Artiodactyla > Bovidae > Bos > Bos indicus x Bos taurus. The sequence continues at coordinate 42,348,979 of NC_040085.1, forward strand.
TGTGAAGTGAAACTCTGCCGGGGAATTTTTCTCTTTGAGTCTCAGTTCTCTCCTCTAAAAGAGGAGGTCATTTATTAATGGCTTCATTAGTAAGACTGATTTAGGTTTCTGAGTAACTACACCCAACAATAGTTCAAGTTATTTCCTCATATATGATGGAATTAAATTGTTATACAACAATATCAGAAGTGAAGGGATCTCAGTCCTACGGTTTCCTGGACCCCAACTTCCTACAGTTTCCAGAACCACATTTCATAATCTCACCCTGAGTTCTCAAGAGATACCACTACACTGGTAGATTGTAGAATTAGTGAATGGAATTACATTCTCCAGTTTAATCAGAGGATCTTGTAGGACAGCCTGCTCTTCTAACTTGTGTTATTTCAGCCTGAAATTTCTTGGCATTGACATTCTTGTGGTAACCTCATCTCTGAGCTAAAATAGAAAACTTTGGAAAGAGCATGATGGCAGTTTTGTTTGGCACCTCAATATGTATATACTGAAAAAATACACTAAGATGTTAAGCAGTGGCTGTATTCTGGAATTCTGAGTATTTTAGTTCTTGTTTTATATTTTCCTTTTTCTCCAATGTATATATTACTTCGATAGTCAGATAAACAAATAGGTAATGTATAAAACATTTTGAAATCTTGTTATTTTCTAGTAATAAGAAATGAAGAGGATGAGAGAAGAAACAGTTGGAAGACCTTGAGTAACATGTTTTTGTTCATTCTTTCAATAAATGTTCATTGACCATCTAATATATACATACTCTAACTGAGTCTTTGCCAGAGGTAAAAGTAAATCAGAAAGTTGACCTCAATTAACTTGGAAATTAACTAGGAATATACAAATGTATACTAAGCATATAATATTAGAGTTCATGCACTAAAGGTCATATGAAGCCCTATGCAAGGAGCTTCGGCTTATGTAAGGTAAAGGTCATCTCAGAGTTAGTAGGAAAGACTTCATTAAAGAGGTGGCATTTGATTTGACCTTTGGAGGGTGAGTAGGATTTTGAAAAGTGAAGATGGGAAGAGGAGATTGTTGATTTCCACCTGTTTCCTTTTTATTCCCTGTAGCATCTGTGAGAGAATACAGAGATGGACACTCTCCATGGTATGAAGATGGGCCTGTGAAGAGGAGTAGAAATGGTGATGTTGAAGGTGGGAATTCCACCCTCTTCATCTTTGTATTCCCGGTGCACCAGTCTGGCCATGTAACATGTGTGTGTGTGTGTGTGTGTGTGTGTGTTAGTTGCTCAGTTGTGTCTGACTCTTTGCGACCCCATGGACTATAGCCCACCAGGCTCCTCTGTCCATGGGATATCCCAGTCAAGAATACTGGAGTGGGTAACCATTCCCTTCTCCTGGGGATCTTCCTGATCCAGGGATCAAACCCAGGTCTCCTGCATTGCAAGCAAATTCTTAACCATCTGAGCCACAATGGAGTCTTCCATGCATAGTAACCTCAGTAAATGAGGCAGTCAATGATCAATGAAGTCATAAAGCATACTTAGTAGTAGTGTTGGAGGAGGTCGTCGAGAGGGCACACCACTGGCTGGCCTGTGAGTTGGACCTGGGCAGTCAGAGGCTCCTACTCCCTTCCATGTCCTTGGAATGTACATTCTCCCACCTTTCCCACTGTTCCAAGTGGGAACTTTTCCAAGGATGCAATCAAGGAAGTAAGGTGTTGTGACCATCTGGATGGTAAAGATGACTGAACCCAGATAAGGCATCAAGGTTAAGATCCTGGTGGGCAGGTGTGGTGATCTTGTGGCTGCCCAAGACAGGCTTCATAAGTTCCCTTATTTATCAAAACTGCCACCTACTGACCTGCCTCTTCTTTTGTCTCTCCTTGCCCTCTATGGGGGCAAATTTGCAAACCATCTAGTTGCATTGAATTTCTCTAAATTCATAGAATTACTCAGATTCACTTTTCAGGAGGCACCTGAAAATATGTCATGTGAGTTTGTAAAATTTTGATGCATTTTTCATTTTAATGTTCCTAACTCCCCTGTACATACCTACCATCTCATAGTGCTCCCATCATTCTCTGAAAGTCCTCCATCTTAACTCTGGGATTCAGTTGCTTCACTGTAATACACCACACCATCAACTGTACTTCCTGAGGACCACATCTGTACCTGGTCCATGGTTATTTCCCCAGGGCCTAACAAATGGACTGCTCCCAAGTGGGCTCTACATACATATCTGTGAAATGAATGAATGCCTGATGTCCCTTGATAAAGTGTTGTCATGGACAGCTGTCAATGGATATGTCAACTTGAGTATAATTGACTATGGACTGGGGAAAGTTCAGGCATACATTAACTGCCTGTAAGTTTGTTTGGGGACTTAAATTGGATCATTTACAGAGAATGAAATGTATAAGGACAGAATATGTAACATTTTTTGGGGGGTATCAAAGAATGAATCAATAAATACAGATAAATGCCATGGAATGGGTCAGTAGGATCCTGCAGGATGTCTCTCGTGGGGTTCCACTTGTCTGGAAGTGCCTCAGTTTGGTCTGGACTAACATTTTGGTCAACCCTCAGGAAGTGACAAAGCTGAGAGTTTCAGTCCTCTTCCTACATATGAAAAAATGGGGAAGGAAAATCATCTGAAACTAGGTTCTTAACATTGTCCTGCCTTTGCTTAAAACAGGCTCCTTTAGCCTGTCTGATTAAGTCCTCTAAGACTGCACCCATGACTCCCAGATAAATAAAGCCAGTGATCAATTCTTAACCCTCACCTTGATTAGCACATCCATGCATTTGGCATGGCTGATTACCCTCTCTGATATATATATTTTTTCACTTGGTTTCTAATTTCACTGACTGTTCCACTTCAGCCACCTGTGCTGGTTCCTTATCATTTCTTGTTTCGTGTTGGAGTAGATCAAGACTCAGGTGTTAGTCCTCCTCCCTTTATCTTCACCCCTTTCCTATTCTGTCTTATGATTTTAAGTACCAAGTGTGTGTGTGTGTGTGTGTGCGTGCGTGCTAAGTTGCTTCAGGCCTGTCCGACTCTTTGCAATCCTATAGGCCACAGCCTGCCAGGCTCCTCTGTCTGTGGGATTCTTCAGGCAAGATGGGGTGGGTTGCCATGCCCTTCTCCGGGGGATCTTCCTGACCCAGGGATAGAACTTGTGTCTCTTACATCTCCTGCATTGGCACGCAGGTTCTTTACCACTAGTGCCACCTGGGAAGCCCCTTAAGTACCAAATAAGCACCAAAAATTCCCAAATATATCTCCAATGCAGCTGACTTCTGGAAATTTCCAATTGGAGATACAGACACCTCACTCTTAATGTGTCCATTGCTCACTCCTTTCTCTCTCTTCTAAATTCAATCCAGAATGTATCTTGTTAGTCTTAGTATAAGAAGTGTATCTAGATTCTACCACTTCTCACCATTTCCACTACTGCCTTTCTGCTGTGAGCCTCCATCCCCTCTCGCATGAATTACTGCCAAGATCTCCTACCTGGTCCTGCTCCTTTTGCACTTGCCCCCTGCAGATCCTTCTCAATATAGCAGCTGGAACAATCCTTTTAAAATGTACATCAGATCATGTCACTCCTCTTCTCAAAACCCTTCAGTGGAGCACATCTCACACAGAGGAAAAGCCAGAGTCCTTATAACAGCCTGTAAGGCGTTACGTGATGCATACCCTTCCCACTGCTCATTTCTTCATCCCATCTTACCCTCCTCCTCATTCTTCCTTCTGCAGGTACACTGCCTCCTTGATAGTTCTTTTTTTTTTTTTTTTTTTCCTTGATAGTTCTTGAGCTTAACAGAAATTCTCCCACCTTAGGCTCTTAGGAACACTGCATGTTCCCGCCAGTTGATGGTATCTTCATGGCTGTCTGCCTCATTCTCAGATCTTTGCTCACTCAAACGCCACCTTCTCCCTGAAACTGGTCCTGCCCTACTCCTGGCACTCCCAACCCCTCTTAGCCTACTTGGCATCAATCAACTTCTAGCATCTTATACACTTATTGGTTATATCCATTGTTAACTCTTTCTATCTCTGCTCTACTATCTATAGGTTTGCAAAGACACGGATCTTTGTGTATTTTTTTTTCCATTAACAAACCCCAAATATCTAGAACAATGGCAAGTACATAGAGGGTTCAGTTCAATTCAGTCGCTTAGTTGTGCCCTACTCTTTGCAACCCCATGGACTGCAGCACACCAGGCTTCCCTGTCCATCACCAAATCCTGGAGCTTGCTCAAACTCATGTCCATTGAGTCAGTGATGCCATCCAACCATCTCATCCTCTGTTGTCCCCTTCTCCTCCTGCCTTCAATCTTTCCCAGCATCAGGGTCTTTTCCAAAGAGTCAGTTCTTCCCATCAGGTGGCCAAAGAATTGGAGCTTCAGCTTCAGCATCAGTCCTTCCAGTGAATATTTAGGACTGATTTCCCTTAGGATGGACTGGTTTGACCTCCTTGCAGTCCAAGGGACTCTCAAGAGTCTTCTCCAACACCACAGTTCAAAAGCATCAATTCTTCGGTGCTCTGTTTTCTTTATGGCCCAACTCTCACATCCGTACATGACCACTGGAAGAACCATAGCTTTGAATAGACAGACCTTTGGTGGAAAATTATGTCTCTGCTTTTAATACACTGTCTAGGTTTGTCATAGCTTTTCTTTCAAGGAAAATAGAGGTACTTCCAAGTATATAGAGGGTACTCAATTAATACTTGTCAAATGAATGAATAATATTTTCATCACTCTTTGTACTTCCCCTGTAGCCAGTCATTCATCAAATCCAGTTATTTACACCAGTCCCTTACCTATGTATACCCATTGCCTAGATGCTTAACTATCTCTGAGCTGTTGTTCTTTACTGTCTTCTGAACCAAATGAGGGCTTCCCTCATAGCTCAGTTGGGAAAGAATCTGCCTGCAATGGAGGAGACCTGGGTTCAATCCCTGGGTTGGGGAGATCCCCTGGAGAAGGGAAAGGCTACCCACTCCAGTATTATGGCCTGGAGAATTCCCTGGACTGTATAGTCCATGGGGTCACAAAGAGTCAGACACAACTCAGTGAACCAAATGAACACTTTCCCTAAATTTATTTAGGGAAAGTTGTCTCCAGCCAGGCTAAACTCCTAACTTCAGTGTCACCTCATTGCCCATGTGATGAAATTCTTACTCCTTAGCCTGACCCCAGGGGCTTCTAACTCACTAGTCCAATCTCAGCACCCAGCAGTCCTCTCTGCAACTTCTCTTCCTGCCAGATGACCTTGCATTCCATCTCCTATCAGCACGTTACCCTTATCTTCTTTGCTCCTGCACATACTGTTTTCTTCCACCCAGGAAGTCTTCTCTCTACTTTCCCATCAATTTTCCAGTGGTCTGCTCAGTTCCTTGTGGTCTGGGTTCCCTAACGAAGTGGGCACATTAATGATATGCTGGCCCTGATGTGGTCATATAGCTCCTTTACACATAGAACAAAGAGCTCTGACAATAGGTGTGTTTTAGAAGATACTACAAGGAGTGAGGAATAAATATTCAGCTTAGGGTGGGAGAAAATGAAAATACCTGAAATGCATAAAGGATTCATTTGCTCTCCTCCTTAAAGCATTTCCTGACCCTTTTGGGCTAAAAGACCTCTCCCCCGTGCTTTCTCACCACACTTTATTATCTAAGCCACACGAACGACAGTTCTTTACATAGGGGCTTGTGATGTCTTCTTCACTGCTCATTGTGAACAGTTTGATCATGTATTGCCACTTTCTCACATGTTTATTTTTGCTTTTATGCCCTCTGTGAGAGCAGGATCTACACCCTACCCTTCTGGGTATCCTTTGGGGTACCTGTCAGAACTGCCTCTAACTGTGCCAACTGTAGCTTTTGGAAACCCTGAGACTGAACCCTGAGGGTCCCCTTTTACCACTTTCCTTTGAAGTAGGATTGAGTAGCCCAGCCCCAACCCCACTCCAGTTCGGTCTTTGTACTGCTGTTCCAAGGGGCTGATTTTTCAGGAGCAAGACATGGTGCTCACCACTTGTGTGCGAGTTAGGGACTCAGTCCCAGACTCTTTTCTCTATCCTTTACCAAAGGCCACACCACAACTTTTGGGGGTAAGAGAAGGAGCAGGGAGTGAGGAAGGACAGAAAGGGGCAGTGCCAGGTGTGGGTCCCACAGACTTAAGTTCCTGTCTCAGCTCTACTACTTCATAGACGTTTGATGCAGGGCAAGTTGCTTAACCTCTTGGAGTCCGGATTTCCTCATTTAAAAGCTCTGAGTAAGAAATTTTTGCTCATCCTCCATTTATGAGGAGTATCTCAAATAGTGTCTTACCCGGAGTAGACACCTAATAGGTAAATGGCAGCTGATGGACATTGCTTTTATTTTCTAAGTATGGCCCCGTCATGACAACATTTATTCCCCATAATAATCCCATGAATCCAGTAGGGTGCACTTCTTATCTCCCTATTATAGACATTAAATAAAAGGGAGTTTGGAGAAGTTAACTGGCTTTCTTATTATCACTCAGAAATGTCATGACACCACGAGGTCGAAAATCCAAATCTTCTGTTTTCTAAACCTGAAGCATTTTGGTATATTTATGCTTAGCATGCATGCTCAGTCATGTCCCACTCTTTAGGACCCCAGGTCCTGTAGCCCTCCAGGCTCCTATGTCCATGGGATTATCCAGGCAAGAATACTGAAGTGGGTTGCTATTTCCTCCTCCAGGGGGTCTTCCTGACTCAGGGATCAAACCCACATCTCCTCCATTGGCAGGTGGATTCTTTACCACTGAGCCATCTGGGAAGCCCATATTTATGTTTACATGATATGAATAAAGAAATGTCTTCAAAGGGCTTACAGACTGAGTGGTAAAATATTTTACATCGGTTTCAGGTACAGCATGGTGTGTTCTTTAATTGGATCCTTGTATGTAATTAGTTCATTTTATACAAACTCGTGGATGGATATTATTTTTGAGAAGGAAGTTTTAATTTTTCTCTATATACCTTATTCTATAAGGTTTGTCACCAACTCAACTTATATAACCTAGTGAATTTTTTATTTTCTTAAAAATGTAAGGGATTTCTCTATAAAAGTAGCTGAAACTTTTTTTTTTTTTTTTTTTCTGGAGTGGGTCTCCAAGGAAGCAAAGAATTGCCAGACAAATTTACTTTATTCCCCCTCCATCTAGGAGGTGAAATGTAGTCTTATTAAAATCCGGAGAATGAATTCACTTAAGCTCTCTACTGCAGGATGTTTTTCTGACAAGCTCTGTCTTGGAAAAGTATGTTGTACCACTAATTAAGAAATTATTTTGACAGGGTGAATGTTTTGAAGATGTGTGTTGTACACAACCTAATATAGTCTAATTTTCTTCCAGTGTAGCAAAAATATGTGGGTTAAAGGGGAAAAAGTGTGGCCAGATAATATCAATAATAGGAGTGCCTCAATTTTAGCTGAGAAGAATTCAAGAAGCAGCCAGCCAATTTGTCTAGGGAAATTTGCTCTCGGCTAAGATGGTATAAAAGGTCTTACCCTTGGGCAAACCATTTATTTAAAAAAGTTTAGAAAAAAACATTTTTTTTCCACTGATGGTAAGATTTTTTTCAGAGTTGCCATTTCTATATGCAAGGATGCAGAATGGAGGTAAATGGTTTGCTCTCTAGAAGGATAGCAAATTGGGAGTGTTTTTGAATATTTACAGTTAAGCTCCATTCTGAGTTTTAAGCATATTCTGGACTTGAAGCTTTTTCCAAGAAAAATTACAGGTGAGTTGGGCATCTGTAAATCCCCAGCTGGTGATCTATCCTAATGTGTGTGTGTGTGAACAACTGTAAATAATTCAAAATCTTTATTTTCTCTATTCCTTTCATTTCTAATTGATGATGCTTTCAGAGTTTGGGTGAGAAGACTTGTAATAAAATGAATACTTTACCAAGCAAGTGCTACTTAGAGCATTCGTTTTTATATTATACATTTTATAACAAATTTCATTATAAAATGATAAACATATTCTTGAACTCTGTGTAGGAGGAGTTATCCCAAATAATACCTAGGAAGACAAAACCCACTAAAAATTCCCATACATAAATGAAAATAGTATTTTAAGTCAAATGTTAATAAGGCTCTCAAATTATAAATACAAAACAGATGGGGGTCATATCCATGTTTTTAGTTGAATTAGTTAGTAGGTCTGTACAGAAAGCTATTTCTAGGTGTTTTTCTATGTTCTGTAGGACTCTGGAGGGCTTCCCTGGTAGCTCAGCTGATAAAGAATCTGCCTGCAGTGCAGGAGACCCAGGTTTGATTCCTAGGTTGGGAAGATCCTCTGAGAAGGGAACGGCTACCCATTCCAGTATTCTTGCCTGGAGAATCCCATGGAGGGAGGAAACTGGCAGACTATGGTCCATGGGGTTGCACAGAGTCGGACATGACTGAGTGACTAAGCACAGCACAACATAGGATTCTGGGCCCTAAATACCACTGAATCAAATGGACCTCTTTCAGGAAATACTCACTCCCTGGCCACACTAACAGAATCAGAACTCTCCTTTCAAAAGCTTCTCAAAAATGTTGTTGATGTAAAGTGCTTGCTTAGTGATGGGAAAGGTGAGGGAGAGGAAGTAGTCTAGAAGGACTCTGGTTTTCTAGCCTGGGTTACCGGATACCATGTCAAGAGAAAAATAGCTTTCAGGGGGAGTGGAGAGAAAGAATATGGTCAGTCTGGGACAGGTTGCATTTGAGGTGTTCATGGGAAACCAGTTGGAGACAGCTCATAGTTTATTGTAAAACATGGATCTGGAGATCACTAGATAAGGCCAGACCAGAGACATGCTTTGTTAACTTGTCCATTGGTTCTTGATCATTTAAGCGGCAGACATGAACAAGACTTTCCATGGTGAGAGCATGGAATGCAAAGGAAACTGTGGTCTTCAATTCATCAAACACTTTCTGATTTACCCTACTATGTACTAGGTATTGGTTGATAAAAATGAATGTCTCTTCCCTCAGTTAAATTCATGTATTGGTTGGGAAGAAACATGCACAGTTGAATACTGTTGACCCTTGAGAAGCCTGGAGGTTAGGGTGCTGTGCCTCCATGCAGTTGAAAATTCAAGTATAACTTGGCAGTCAGCCCTCCCTATCTATGGTTCCTCCAAATTGGAAACTTTTCATCCATGGATTCAGTTAACCTCAGATCATGGAGTACTGTAGTATTCACTATTATAAAAAAAAAAAATCTGTGTATAAATGAACTCATGTAGTTTGAGCCCACATTGTTCAAGAGTCAACTGTATATTGGAGAATAATAATGTTCTATTGGTTTATGATAGTGTAGGTGCTAGGATACCTGAAAAGAATGGTGAGAAGAGATGGTGAAACTGGAATTCCTTAATATTTGAGATGAACAAAGAAAGGGATAAAACAGGAAGTGAATACTCTCAATATTCAAGGTGGTTTGTCATGCTTGGGGAAGGGAGAAAGAATTCTCAAAGAATTGCTGGATTTAGACCTGCAACCAAACCAAACCAGGCAGAATCAGGATGCCCAGTTAAATATGAATGTCAGGTAAATAATGAATAAATTTTTTAGTATAAGTATGTTCAGTGCATTATTTGGTGCATAAAAAGTGAAAGTGTCAGTCGCTCAGTCATGTCCGACTCTGTGACCCCATGGTTTGTAGCCATCAGGCTCCTCTGTCCACGGAATTTGGGGTATACTTATGGTGAAAAGTAAAGCATTGCTTATAAGATCTTCAAATTTAACTGAATGCCCTACTATCATGAGTCAATCATGATACCTATATGTAGCGAGGGATAAAGAAAGGAGTAAATCAGTAATGAAGATGGTTTGCAACACTTGAAGGGGATAAAGGATTCCCAAACCCCTTCTACCTTAGGATTTCCAGATCTAGCATCCCCAAGTGAATATATTTGCACTTGGTCACTGTTTCTTATCAGAATGTTCTCCACAATCATAATTGTTTCTCATTTTGATGAGAAACCTCATTTACCTTTGTTCAGTATTCAAGATATTTTCACATAACTGTGTCATGTGTCTTCACAACAACCCTTAGAGGTTGGTAGGAAAGAGATTAGCAGATTCATTTCCATATAAGAAGTAGACAGGTGAGGTTCAACTATTTGCCCAAGTTTACAAGCTTGATTGCGGTGGAATGAGACCCTAACTCATCTTTACTGACTCAAATTCCAGTGCTAAATAATATGTTATGCCATCTCTAAAAAAACAGAGAAACCTATCATGCTGAGGTCAGTTTCTACATTCTCAGATTTTTCTCTATAGGGGAACATATTGTCTAAATTATATTTGAACAGATGATAAACTTTAGGGCAGATGATAATAGAGCAATGTAAAGGGGGATGGCCTTCATAAATTAGCTACATTTATAGAGGATTAATAAAGATCATTGAAGACTTCCAAATATCTCATGAACAGCTGCCATTAATGAAGCCTTGAAATAGTCTTTATACGTTGATCACTAGATGTATTCTGTTCTCATGACTTCCATATTTGGAAAAAAAACATTTGCTTAATACAGTATAGCGGTTTGTTCCTTGGTGTCTGTAAACTTGTAAATAATTTCATGAATTAAAATGGCTCAAGAAAAGAACATAGTTTATAACTGAAAATTTAATAGGGCATAGATATTTATGTCATCTATTACTATATATTTGCTCAGTAATGTATTCTCTGTATGTTTTATGGGACATGAATCTGATCTCTGAGAGTCTAAATTGAGGTTAGTAAATCTATCATAACAAGGATACTAAATTGTTATTAGAGGAACATAGGGCTTTTTACTTTTAAGTTTAATACTTAATGAATGTCTGGTTTGTTTTTTTTCAAGTTGCCAAAAATAGGGGTCCTGTTTGGTAGGTAAAGAATCCTGTTCTTAGGCAATTTTTTGTTCTCCATCACCAGCCACTGTTTCTCCTTCAGGTTCTTTTTCTGTTGCTTTTAGCTCACATTCAATAAATGATGCCTGTATTTTCATGTTAAATGCTATGTTCTTTTTTAATTTTATTTTTTTTCTGTTTTTATGGAGTGTTATGAAAAACTGCTCACTTTAAGAAATTGACAGGTCCATTAACAGAGAACTTTATGTCTGAGAGTCCAAGCAGTTAGGCCTTCTGGATATTCAGGAAGTGGAGGGTGTCAGACCAGTCATTTTTATTGCAGACTAAAATGATGGCTGCAAGGAGATGGGCTCACATTATCACTTTATATAAATCACCCAGCCTGTCTTTCATTTCTAGCCTTCTCTTAGAAATCAGAAAGCTCAGAGTTCTTACACTTAAAATAAGAAAATAACAGAAAGCTTAAGAAACTGGGTCCAGCCCAGCTTATGTCTCAGGGTCTCAAGGGATGTATAGGAAGATGTGCACTTTACATCTGATTAATTTCAAAGAGTACATATATTTCTCAAACAAATGAGCATGCATTTTGTAACCACACAAACCTAGTTATAAATCTCAGCCCTGCCATTAATAGCTGTGTGGCCATGAATAGGTTGTTTAACCTTTCTATGTCTTAGTTATTTTCATCTGTAATGTGACATCAATGACAATTGATGCTCTACAGTTATGGTGCTTGAGAAGACTCTTGAGAGGCCCTTGGACAGCAAGGAGATCAAACCAGTCTATCCTAAAGGAAATCAACCCTGAATATTTATTGGAAGGACTGATGCTGAAGCTGAAGCTCCAATACTTTGGCCACCTGATGCAAAGAGCTGACTCACTGGAAAATACACTGATACTGGGAAAGATCAAGGGCAGGAGGAGAAGGGGGCAACATAAGATGAACTGGATGGATGGCATTATTGACTCAATGGACATGAGTTTAAGCAAGCTCTGGGAGATAGTGAAGGACAGGGAAGCCTGGCATGCTTCAGTCTGCTGCTGCTGTTGCTAAGTCGCTTCAGTCGTGTCCAACTGTGTGTGACCCCATAGATGGCAGCCCACCAGGCTCTGCCATGCCTGGGATTCTCCAGGCAAGAACACTGGAGTGGGCTGCCATTTCCTTCTCCAATGCATGAAAGTGAAAAGTGAAAGTGAAGTCACTCAGTCGTGTCTGACTCTTAGCGACCCCATGGACTGCAGCCTATCAGGCTCCTCCATCCATGGGATTTTCTAGGCAAGAGTACTGGAGTGGGTTGCCGTTGCCTTCTCCGATGCTTCAGTCTATGGGGTCACAAAGAGTTGGACATGACTTAGTCACTGAACAACAACAACAGCAATTCTTCTGATGGAAGAGATATTCAAATGATGGACATTTGGGCTGGAAATTCTTCGTTGTGGAAGCTTTTTGTGCATTGTAGGATGTTTTGCAGTATCCCTAACCTCTACTTAGGCCCATAGCACCCCATTCCCAGTTGTAACAAAGGAAAAGTGTCTCTATACATTTCTCTGGCAATATCGACTGGGGATCAGCATCACCTCGAGTTGAGAACCACTAGCTTAGAGGAAGGAGGGAATCTTGAAATCTCGCCAGAGGCTGGAGTAAGTCACTGATGCCTACAGAGCAGGATTGAAGACTATAAAGAAACTGCTCCCACACAGTGCCTGGTATCAAGGTGGGCTATCAATAAATTGAGTTTCTTCTTTTTCCTCTTCCTGTAGTGAATACTATGGTGTGCCTCCACATCCCCACATGAGGACTGAAACACTCCTTCCGTCAGCTACCAGGAGCATGGCTGCTGACAGCTCACCGTGTCTCTCCCTGGGCATTGCCCTTAGCTGAAGTGTGCTGTCTCTCTCCAGCCATGTCCCCTCCCTGAGAGCAGCCTGAAGCTGGCAACTAGTTGTTGCAGGGGTATAAGTCCCAGTCCCCTTGCCTCCATTGAGGATGTCCCTGAAAGGCTATCTCAGCCTCAGAGCTTTAGAGCTGTGGGGTCACCCGAGACTTTTGTGGGTGGATTGTATTGGCACTTCTCCCTTGCTGGGTCCCATGTCTGTCATTCCTTACAAGTGTTGTTCTTGCGAGCTCTCTCCTGTCAGCCTCCTGCCCACAAACCTCTACCTCAAAGCCTATTTCTCAGGGAACTCCACCTAGGCCATGCTTCTTTAGAACCATGTTTTGTGGGAATCTGCCAGTTTTAGTGAGATAATACAAGTCAAGTCCTTAGTTCTGTAGTTAAGCATGACAAACATTACTTATTGTTGCTGCTACTGCTAAGTCGCTTCAGTCGTGTCTGACTCTGTGCAACCCCATAGACGGCAGCCCACCAGGCTCCCCCAGCCCTGGGATTCTCCAGGCAAGAACGCTGGAGTGGGTTGCCATTTCCTTCTCCAATGCATGAAAATGAAAAGTGAAAGTGAAGTTGCTCAGTCATGTCCGACTCTCAGCGATCCCATGGACTGCAGCCCACCAGGCTCCTCCGCCCATGGGATTTTCCAGGCAAGAGTACTGGAGTGGGGTGCCATTGCCTTCTCCTACATTGCTGCAATTTCTAACTTAAGCTCCTTGAAGGCAGCGGCTGTATTTTATTTATTGTGTATTCACAGTACCACTGTGTTTGCCAAGGAAATCACCCTCATTTATAAATGTTTGTTGGCTAAGTAGATGTGTTTACATGATCCATGGACCCTGATGGAGTTCAATGATTCATTGCATGGGCCTCTATTTCCTCTCTATAAAATGAGAATTTAATTCAGATGACCATTATATCTACTACTGTGGGCAAGAATCTCTTAGAAGAAATGGAGTAGCCCTCATAGTCAACAAGAGTCTGAAATGTAGTACTTGGGTACAATCTCAAAAATGACAGAATGACCTCTGTTCATTTCCAAGGCAAACCATTTTCAGTATCACAGTAATCCAAATCTATGTCCCAGCCACTAATGCTGAAGAAGCTGGAGTTGATTGGTTTAGGTCTATGAAGACATACAAGACCTCCTAGAACTAACACCCAAAAAAGATGTTCTTTTCATCATAGGGGACTGGAATGCAAAAGTCGGAAGTCAAGAGATACCTGGAGTAACAGGCAAGTTTGGCCTTGGAGGATGAAATGAAGCAGGGCAAAGGCTAACAGAGTTAGGCCAAAAGAACACACTGGTCATAGCAAACACCCTCTTCCAACATCAGAGATGACTCTACACATAGACATCACCAGATGGTCAATACTGAAATTAGATTGATTATATTTTTTGCAGCTGAAGATGGAGAAACTCTATACAGTCAGCAAAAACAAGACAGGGAGCTGACTGTGGCTTAGATCATGAACTCCTTATTGCCAAATTCAGACATATTGAAAAAAGTAGGGAAAACCACTAGGCCATTAAGGTATGACCTAATCAAATCCTTTACAATAGTACAATGGAAATAACAAATAGATTCAACGGATTAGATCTGATAGAGTGTTTAAAGAACTATGAACAGAGTTTCGTAACATTGTACAGGAGGCGGTGATCAAAACCATTCCCAAGAAAAAGAAATGCAAAAAGGAAAAATGGCTGTCTAAGGAAGCCTTACAAATAGCTGAGAAAAGAAGTGAAACATTATTTTAATGCTTTAATTTCTTTAAAACATCTGAATTAAAAAGAAGTGACATGAAAGGCAAAGGAGAAAAGGAAAGATATATCTACCTGAATGCAGAGGTCCGAAGAATAGCAAGGAGAGATAAGAAAGCCGTAAGTGATCAATGCAAAGAAATAGATGAAAACAATAGAATGGGGGAAGACTGGAGATCTCTTCAAGAGAATTAGAGATACCAAGGGAACATTTCATGCAAAGATGGGCACAATAAATTAGGTCAGAAATGGTACAGACCTAAAAGGAGCAGAAGATATTAAGAAGAGGTGGCAAGAACACAAAGAAGAGCTATACAAAAAAGATCTTAATGACCCAGAAAACCACGATGGTGTGATCACTCACCTAGAGCCAGATATCTTGGAGTGTGAAGTCAAGTGGGCCTTAGGAAGCATCAGTATAAGTAAAACTAGTGGAGGTGATGGAATTCCAGTTGAGCTATTCCAAACCCTGAAAGATGATGCTGTGAAAGTGCTGCACTCAATATGCCAGCAAACTGGAAAACTCAGCTGTGGCCACAGGACTGGTAAAGGTCAATTTTCATCCCAAGCCCAAAGAAGGGCAATGCCAAAGAGCGTTCAAACTACCACACAATTGCACTCATTTCACATCCTAGCAAAATAATGCTCAAAATTCTCCAAGCCAGGCTTCAACAGTATGTGAATTGAGAACTTCCAGATGTTCAAGCTGGATTTAGAAAAGGCAGAGGAGCCAGAGATCAAATTGCCAACATTCATTGGAGCATAGAAAAAGTAAGAGAATTCCAGAAAAAACATATGCTTCTGCTTCATTGACTATGTGAAAGCTTTTGACTGTTAGATCACAACAAACTGTGGAAAATTCTTAAAAAGATGGGAATACCAGACCACCTTACCTGCTTCCTGTGAAACCTGTATGCAGGTTAAGAAGCAGCAGAACTGAATATGAAACAACAGACTGATTCCAAATCTGGAAAGGAGTACATCAAGGCTATATATTGTCACTCTGCTTATTTAACTTCTATGCAGAGTACATCATATGAAATGCTGGGCTGGATGAAACACAAGCTGGAATCAAGATTGTGGGGAGAAATATTCATGACATCACCCTTATGGAGGAAAATGAAGAGTAACTAAAGAGCCTCTTGATGAAAGTGAAAGAGGAGAGTGAAAAAGTTGGCTTAAAACTCAACATTCAGAAAACTAAGATCATGGCAATTGGTCCCATCACTTCATGGCAAATAGATGAGGAAACAATGGAAATGGTGACAGGCTTTATTTTCTTGGGCTCCAAAATCACTGCAGATGGTGACTGCAACCATGAAATTAAAAGATGCTTGCTCCTTGGAAGAAAAGTTATGACCAACCTAGATAGCATATTAAAAAGCAGAGACATTACTTTGCTGACAAAGGTCCATCTAATCAAAGCTATGGTTTTTCCAGTAGTCATATGTGTATGTGAGAACTGGACTATAAAGAAAGCTGAATGCTGAAGAATTGATGCTTTTTAACTGTGGTGTTGAGAAGATTCTTGGGAATCTCTTGGACTGCAAGGAGATCAAACTAGTCAATTGTAAAGAAAATCAATCCTGAATATTCATTGGAAGGACTGAAGCTGAAGCTTCAATACTTTGACCACCTGATGTGAAGAACTGACTCATTTGAAAAGACAGTAATGCTAGGAAAGATCGAAGGCAGGAAGAGATGGTTGAATGGCATCATGGACTCCATGGATATGAGTTTGAGCAAGCTCCGGGAGATGGTGAGGACAGGATAGCCTGGGTTGCTGCAGTCCATGGGATTGCAGAGTTAGACACAACTAAGCCTCTGAACAACAATAGGTAATTGTTTTTGAGGCAGTTATCCTTAGAAATAAACTGTATATCATTTTATGAATATTATACCTTTCAGGAGTTGGCTAGCTCATTCTCAGATGAGTTCTGCTGACCATATCTTCTCATACTGGTGATCTCCTAATTTTCTAAGTTCTGATCAGAGGTGGTAACCCATTTAAAATGTCTCCAGTGAGTACATTGAGGAAGACTCCTGAGGGATCACAGCATTGTAGGGAGGGAACCTTGTTATCATTCCAGGTTACCATAAATTTTGATCTGTACTATATCTGCACTTGTGAATAATAGGTTTTTTCACTCTTCTTTCAGGATCAGAAGTTTTTGAAGGGTCATCTTTGCATCTTTCTCTCTCCCCCCTCTCCATCTTCACTTCCAATACTTTATGTCATAGACTTTCAGTATACACTGCCTGAGGTGTGGTTGGAGGAGCAGGGTTTGAGACTCAGAAGGCAGAGAAGGAATGATGAGCTGAGGCACAAAAGCAAAGCTTCTCTTGCTGGAGGATGTGAACCCCAGGCTTCTCGGTAGGAGACCAGGAGCATCAGACTCATAGCATAAACACAGACATTTTTGTGGAATATAATACTGACATTAATTTGCATAATATTTATCAAGGGTTTAGTGCATGCCAGAGCATTTTCTCTGACCAATCTTTGCTAATCATTTTCTGATGTCCTACTAAGGTAGGCCAGTCATTATCCTGTTTTTAAACTCAAGATATACATCTTACTTATTAAAACCAAAGGGCAGAATTGAAATCCACATCTGCTCAATTTTAAAGAATTTTCCAAATGACCATGAATTTCTCAGATGGTCTAACCAAGCCTTTTCCATGAAATCTAATGTAACAGAAGGCAAATTTTATAAAAAAGTTCCTTTAGAAGATTTATGTATTTATTTGGCTGCTCTGGATCATCATTACTGCTCATGGGCCTTCTCTGGTTTCACTCAGCGGGGTCTCCTCCTCATTGTGGTGAGTGGGCTTGTCACTGCAGTGGCTTTTCGTTGCAGAGCACAGGCTGTAGGTGCACTGGAGCAGTAGTTATGGTTCATGGCCTTACTTGCTTCTCAGCAAGTGGGATCTTTCCAGACCAGGGATCGGACCTGTGTCTCTTGCACTGGCAGGCAAATTCTCAACCACTAGACCCCTAGGGAAACCCAAAATCTTATAAAATTTTAAGATATTTTAAGAGAACCCTCCCCGAAAAAGTCATTTGGGGTGGAAGCAAGTCACTTCCAGTCACTTTTTCTGGACTCCAATTCTCTCTCTTTATTTTTGAGGAAAATCTATTTTCTCAATCTCAGTTTCCATGAGGAGTGATTTTCCTTATACATACTCCCAGCCTCTGTTTTCTCACAACCTTGGGAGGTGGAACGGCCCTCTGATTGATAAATGTGGAAAGAGTCATTAAGGACGCTCAGCTCTGTGACACCTTTGTTCTCGCTCTTGCATGTGCTTTCCTCCTTTTTCAGAGAGCAGTTGGATCCTAGAGTTTTCCAGGTGCTCTTCTTTCCTGGGTGGCTGCCACATTACTGGGTGGGTAAGAAGCCTTCCTGGTTCAGGGGTTCACATGTCTGGTCCACTGGACTCACCAAAGCTATACTCTTTTGCTTGAGTTCTATAAGTAATAAAGATGATACTTGACCTCTATTTCAACTCTTCTGTTTCTCAAATTGCTCAGAACCTGGTTGGGGAAGGAGGCCTATTTATCGCAGATTCCCCTGAAGCCCTCCACGTTCCTGCCTGCTAGGAGTATATTAAGAACCAACCCACTTGCCAACGCAAGAGACACAAGGGACATGATTGGGTTGGGAAGATCCCCTGGAGGAGAATGTGGCAGCCACTCCAGAATTCTTGCCTAGAGAATCCCATTGACAGGGGAGCCTGACAGGCTACGCAGTCCATAGGATTGCACAGAGTTGGACATGACTGAAGTGACTTTGCACGCAGGACTATATTTGGGGATAGCTTGAGATCTGCTGGTCTATGTTGTGAACTTGCTTTCCTGTTTTCTTGCCCTAGTCTGGTAGTTCCTCCCAAGCTGGAATTCTGTTCCTCTCTAATTCCTCTTTCTCCCTCTTAATCTTCCTCTGCCCAGGGTCCACAGCAAGGAGCAAAGTAAAAATTTTATTATCTGCAGTTTTCAGTTTCTTGGGTGTCAAAAGCAGGGTTCATACTACGAAAATCTTCTCTTCAGAGATGTTCTCATTGTTTCAAAAATGGTATTAATAAAAACAGCATATGAAATTGACCATTTTCATAGGGCATCCGTGGTAAGGTCTTTGTTGTAACTGACAAACCAGGTGCAGAATATTCCATGTATAATTTAGACCCCTTCCCTGTGGACTGCTCTGCTGGTTTTGTATATAACTTCAGTTATTATTGCCATTAAGAAAAGATATTTTAGGGACAAACTCATTTTTTGAATAGATTGTTATCTCAAATTAAAAAAGATTACGGGAACTGGCAATCAATGCAGCCATCTAATTGCTATTTCTCCAATTAAAAATTAATATACAGAAAGAGCTGCCTGGAACCAATTGGTCTTTAGATAATTTTGAAATGAGGGGAAAGAAGAATAGTTTTAAAGCAGCGGGCTCAGGTGGTTGAAGGCAGGGTTTGTGGATCCCCATCTCTTTTGCAGTAAGGCTGCAGGGACAGGCATGTTCCTGACCTTGCCCTGTGGCCACCACACCCAGGACTGACTGGAAACAAAAGAACGCTGTGAATGTGTCTCATTGTTCTGCCTCTGTTGAAGATTTATGTGTAAAATCACTGCATTTTGTGATGTACTGAAGAATAGATGGCAGGTGTCATTTTCGTACAGTTCATGTCATTTCATGGAAACTGTAGAAAACGTGTGTGACGGTGCTTGTGCTAAAAATGTTCTCCTGTTCTTTGAGGATGTCAGTGATGCCATCCCAGCTCCTTCTCTTCTGCAGAGCTTCATTTGCTGAGCAGTGTTCGGATAGATGGGGACCAAGGAAAATGAAGTCAGAAGAAGACTCTTGTATCTTAAAGACAGGATGTTCTGCTTGGTTCAGAATAAGACTCTTGAAGCTGAAGGAGTTACACTTTGCATTTGGAGGCTAATAGGTACTTAATTTTAATCAGGAACAAATTATTATACATATGTGTATATATGTACATACATATATACGTATGATAAATAAAATGGGTGGGAAAGCTTATGTATCCAGAGTTCTAATCAGATCCCGATAAAGAGGTGGGTTTCAGTGAGAAGACAGTAGCCCTTTATTGGATGGAGCAGGGATTTTATGTGGAACCACATGGAATTCACGTCTGGGATGATGGAACGTTACTTCAGATCTTCTCATCTCCAGAAAGATAAGATGGAGCTGGAGAAGATGCAGAGTAAGAGTGCAGAAATGGTTCAAGGGACAGTAGACTGGCTAAGAAAATGTAGGCCTGTCTGTTGCTTAGAGTTGGATGAAAGCCCTGGGGCACTGAAGTGAGGATGTGTCCAAAAAAGCCTAGCTGTCTGCAGCCAGGGAACTGGTTGTGAAATTTGTGAAGACTGATTGAGGAATCAGAAGGCAAAGAACTGAGATGGAGAGGGAGCTGAGAGGGAGGTTTAGAACCTAGAAAAGGAATGTTAGCTTAGAACACAGGCACCAAACCTCTATTGCTCATTATCTGCAGCTGGGGTAAAATTCAATACAAACGGTTCTCATCAAAGTAGGGATGATGACATCAAAGTGATGTCCAGGAAGACCAGAGAACCTTCCCACAATTCCTTGTTCTCTGTTTCTTCCAGTTTTTCCTGAATCTCACTTAATGGCCCTCTTGGTCTTCCCTAGTTAAGGTAGTTAAGCCTGAACCTGGGGAGACATTTGGGGAGTCTCACCCAGGCAGCATCATATGCCATCATAACCATCCTGTCATGTAGTTTCCATTATCAACATCACTGTTGGATTTTGCAGAGAAAGAAACAAAGACACTATGCCAAGGTGCCAAGGTTAAAGCTAGTATATGTTTTAGTCAAGATTTGAATCCAGGCAGCCTGGTCCACATTCTTAACATGTTCTACTGCCTTTCAAATCAATAAATCAACAAGCTAAGGGTGCACAGGTTAATATAGTGTGCATTTTGGCCAAGGCTTTCACCCCCAGGATACCTATTCAAAGCAGTGACTCCAGGGGGTAATAGATTGTCAGCAGTACTGAGTTGGGACCCTCATCAGCGTTCCCCCAAGCAACCCACCTGAACTTCTGTATGTCCCCTTCTCTTCTGGGCCCAGTCCCTGACTTTTCCTTCTTCGAAAGAAATGAGTATGCAGTGATAAGAGGCCGCTTACGCTCACGCCCATGTGGTCTGCCATGGAGTGTGGTAGAGAAGGTGACACTGAGTGTGGGTGTGTTGGAAGGATGTGGAGGGGGTTTTTACAGCTACCTCTATCTTTTTTAAAATTGAGTGTGGGTTTGGGTACCTCTGTGCCCCTGGGCCCAAATGTTTCATATTTTACCATCCCATAGGAGAACTTCATAGGTGTGAGTGTGGTGGGGGATATTTAGCATGTGTCCAAGAAAAAGAGATTTTCTTGAGACCATGTGAGGAAGGCGGGGTGGGTTGGGGAAGACAACTGTAGAGCTTGAGTCTTTCTTCTTCTCTGTGGAAGGAAGAACTAGAGAGCGAGTGAAGGGCAGTGGTCATCTGGAGGAGGCCAGGGAGCCACAGCAACTTTGCAGTTCAGACCATCCAGAGACCAAGTGCTTCCACCATGCTGGGAATGCTGAAATTAGCCAACAGCAGGATTTCATAGGCAGCTGCTTCCCTTTAAAGGAAAGAAAAATTAAATTTCGTATTAAAAATGTTTAAACATGGACATTTGTCCCACAAATAAAATCTTATCAGTTATTCTTCCATTCATCCATTTGTTCAGACATGGAACATAAATGTGTTAGAGACCAACTCTGCCTGAAGCCCAGGGCAGGACACTAGTCTAGGGGCTGCTGCTGCTGCTGCTAAGTTGCTTTAGTCGTGTCCGACTCTGTGCGACCCCATAGATGGCAGCCCACCAGGCTCCTCCGTCCCTGGGGTTCTCCAGGCAAGAACGCTGGAGTGGGTTGCCATTTCCTTCTCCAATGCATAAAAGTGAAAGTGAAGTCGCTCAGCCGTGTCTGACTCTAGTGAACCCATGGACTGCAGCCTACCAGGCTCCTCTGTCCATGGGATTTTCCAGGCAAGAGTACTGGAGTGGGGTGCCATTGCCTTCTCCGAGTCTAGGGGCAACAGGTTTAAAAAGCAAACCCTCATGGGTGCTATTCAATTAATTCTACTTCCCCATTTCTTGCTTGCAGTAACATTTTCAGATACCCTGCAGTAACCACACGATAAATGCAAATTTGTTTTGTTCTGTGTTTGTGTTTGTAGTAATTTGTCACAACATTTCCCTGGTAGCTCAGCTGGTAAAGAATCCACCTGCAATGCGAGAGACCTCAATTTGATTCCTGGGTCAGGAAAATCTGCTGGAGAAGAGATAGGCTACCCACTCCAATATTCTTGGGCTTCCCTGGTGGCTCAGATGGTAAATAATCCACCTGCAATACTGGAGACCTGGGTTTGATCCCTGGGTTGGGAAGATGTCCTGGAGGAGGGCATGGCAACCCACTCCAGTTTTCTTTTAGAGAAGGAAATGGCAACCCACTCCAGTATCCGTGCCTAGATAATCCCATGGACAGAGGAACCTGGTGGGCTACAGTCCCTGGGGTCGCAAAGAGTTGGACATGACTGAGCAACTAACACACACACTACTCCAATACAATTTTTAAAAAAATAAACAAAAATAAAAAGTCCTGCCTTCAGGGAGACAAACTCATACACAACTAACTATAATAATATCTAAAGGAATCACAAGCTAGGATGGAAAAGTGAGTATACAGGATAAAATGAGTTCCTCATTTTTATGAAATTTGATTAAAAATAGAATATCAAGTTGGATTATCACTAAATTCACAGAAACATTTTAAAAAGACACATTTTACCTTCTCCTCCAGCACCTTAGTTTTCTATGCCTGGTTTCTTTTAGCAACTCCATTTTCTGCATTTTCCCCCTCCTACCTTGGTCAATGGATAGATTCCTCTCTTTTTCTTTGGGTAAACTGTGTTCCCTTCTTTATACAGGGCTTATTGGATTAGGACTCAACATTTAGGGGCACATGTTCAACAGAAAGAAGTGCCTAGATCCTCTGTTGTTGTTGTTTAGTTGTTAAGTTGTGTCCAACACTTTTGTGACCCCATGGACAGTAGCCTGCCAGGCTTCTCTGTCCATTGGATTTCACAGGCAAGAATATTGAAATGGGTTGCCATTTCTTTCTCCAGGGGATCTTTCCAACCCAGGGATTGAACCAGTGTTTCCTGCAATGGCAGGTGAATTCTTTACCACTGAACCACCAGGGAAGTCCTGGATCTCCTGTGGTCCATCCTTAATGTCATCCATACCACAAAGAGGCTCTCTTGTTAGCTTTTTCATAGATCAGTGGGGTGGTGGTTATAAAGGCAAGAAGGATGAGCTTCATAGAGAGAGCTGATAAGTGTCTCCTACTCTTGCCTGGAAAATCCTATGGGTGGAGGAGCCTGGTAGGCTGCAGTCCATGGGGTCGCTAAGAGTCGGACACGACTGAGCGACTTCTTTCACTTTTCACTTTCATGCATTGGAGAAGGAAATGGCAACCTACTCCAGTATTCTGGCCTGGAGAGTCCCAGGGGCGGGGGAGCCTGGTGAGCTGCAGTCTGTGGGGTTGCACAGAGGCGGACACGACTTAAGCGACTTAGCAGCAGCAGCAGCAGAGGAACACTGGAAATGTGATTCATTGGAGATGTGTCCTAGGCTAGTTACTCTGTCTCCACACCTTCAAGAATGGAAAAAGTATAGCCAACCTGGTTTTGAAGATTAACTAGTAGTTTCATAACTCTGAGGGAGTTATTTGACCTTTGTAAGCCTCTATGTTCTCCTCTATAAAATGGAGTTGAAAGTAATAATCATGTAATGAGATTGCTCCTTGAAAGAAAAGCTATGACAAATGTGGAATGTGTATTAAAAAGCAGAGACATCACTTTGCTGACAAAGGTCCATCTAGTCAAAGCTATGGTTTTTCCAGTAGTCATGTATGGATGTGAGAGTTGGACCTTAAAGAGGATTGAGCACTGAAGAACTGATGCTTTCAAACTCTGGTGGTGAAGATTCCTGAGAGTCCTTTGGACAGCAAGGAGATCAAACCAGTCAATCCTAAAGGAAATAAACCCTGAATATTCATTTGAAGGGCTGATGCTGAAACTGAAACTCAAATACTTTGGCCACCTGATATGAAGAGCTGACTCATTGGAAGAGACCCTGATGCTGGGAAAGATTGAGGGTGAGAAGAGAAGGTGGTGACAGAGAATGAGATGGTTGGATGGCATCACTGAGTCAATGGACATGAGTTTGAGCAAACTCCAGGAGATAGTGAAGCAAGACAGCAAAGTCTGGCATTCTGCAGTCCATGCGGTTGCAAAGAGCTGGACACAGCTGAGCAACTGAACAACAAGATTGTAGAAAAGACTAAATTAAAGAATTAGATAATATATATGGACTATAAAGAAAGCTCAGCACTGAAGAATTGATGCTTTTGAACTGTGGTGTTGAAGAAGACTCTTGAGAGTCCCTTGGACTGCAAAGAGATCAAACCAGTCCCTCCTAAAGGAAATCAGTCCTGAATATTCATTGGAAGGACTGATGCTGAAGCTGAAGCTCCAATTCTTTGGCCACCTGATGCGAAGAGCTGACTCACTGGAAAAGACCCTGATACTGGGAAAGATTGAAGTCAGGAGGAGAAGGGGACAACAGAAGATGAAATGGTTAGGTGGCATCACCAAGTCGATGGACATGAGTCTGAGGAAGCTCCAGGAGTTGGACAGGGAGGCCTGGCATGCTGCAGTCCAGGGGGTTGCAAAAAGCCAGATACGACTGAGCGACTGAACTGAACTGATGTATAAAATACCCACATGGTACCCAGTGGATGGTGGCTAATATGATTAGCTATTAGTCCACAGCCTCTGTGATCTGGGGTGGGACCTTAGTGAGTGGTTTCAAGGATGAATCAGGCAGGTAGAGAGGCCGGATCCTGTCAGTATGGATCACATCCCTTCCCTTTAGCCTTCTCATCAAGGCCAAGTCCAAAAGCACTGCCTGAGACCTGGTCTGGTTGAGGCATGTAGTCCAGCCCACAGGTATTCTTGCTATTGTGTGCCCCTAAGAACTGGCCACTGGGTAAGGAAGCCTCAGAAGGCAGAGAGTACAAACGTCACAGCTGCCTCCACCACCTGTGTGAATTTTCCTAACATTCCAAGATTAACCCACATCCATGCGCTGGGTACTAATAGTTGTTTCTGTATGTTACCATGTTGAATACTGTCGTGTGTAACTCTGGCTTCAAGTTGTGTCTTGATTTTTTTCTGTCATTGAGTTTCTCCCAAAGAAGTAACTTGGTGGACCAGCCCCCAAACCTGATCCCCACACCGCCCTCACTGAGACCTGTTCCTATGGTGGGCTTGCGTTCCAGTCTGACCTCAATTTTAAAAGCCAGCAGTAAACAATTTCTATAGACTCCACCCCCCAAACCAACTCCTACTGAACAAAGGCAAAAATGCTGAGAAAATTATCTGTACTTGTGTTGCAGATGTAGAAATTCCTGGAATCTTTTGGGACATTTTGTTCCACCAGCAGAATTCCAGAACAGCATTAGGAGGACATCAACTCATTTGGGTTACTTGCCGGGACTTTTGGAAGTTAAGCAATCTTTAGCTAGCCTCTGTTTTATATTTGATCCTCAAAATCCAAATATAATACTTGGGAACACTGAGAGTGGAACTTCTTTCTCCCAAGCCAGATTGCGTTTTGCATATTTTTACCCTGCCTTCTTAAATTACCTCTGATACTGCCTCTGGACAAGAAAGAGACTAGTATTTCTTTGCAAGGAAAACTGAGCTCTGTACTTAAACCATTTCTTGTTACCCTCCAGTCTGTGACGAGACTCGAGCAATTCAAGTGGGAGATTCTGTGGCAGACCAAGCTTGAAACTCCTCTTCTCCACTCCATTGGGATAAAAGAGAAGCACACATAGCTGTAAGGAACAGGAGGTGAGGAGAGCTCTTCCTGGTGGTAAAGCTTCAGCAAACAATAAATGACTAGCTCTGCCAGCAGCAAACCTGGAGAACTGTCCTGCAGCAAGTCAAAAGTTAATTTCCTCCAAAACAGTAAGATAAATCTAAAGGCAGATTGCTTGCCTGCTCCTCCTCCTCCTTCCAGTATCTGTCTCAGACTGACCCTTGAGGTTGGTGAATAATAAATCTTTCAGGCTTGCCTCCAAGAGTTTGTAGATTTCCAAGAGTTTGTAGATTATGGCCAACTCCTACTAGGATATTTTAGCAGTGAGAAACCACACGGCAGGATGGGGACAGGAGTGGCATGCTCTGGAC
Source organism: Bos indicus x Bos taurus (assembly GCF_003369695.1). Lineage (NCBI taxonomy): Eukaryota > Metazoa > Chordata > Mammalia > Artiodactyla > Bovidae > Bos > Bos indicus x Bos taurus. Next base: position 42,374,823 of record NC_040085.1, read on the forward strand.
CTCCATTCCCAGCCACGTTCCTGCCTCTTCCACTTGCTTGGACATTTAACTGCTACTCTGGTCCCATGGCTGGTCCTGCCATCCTGACACAGACATTCTCAGAGATTGTCTTGAAGTCACTGAAGGTTGGGAAGGTTGACATTCCATCCTGCTATTGTGAGGACTGTGTACAATCTTTTCCTAGCTGGCTTTGCCATCTGATGGGCAGAAGCCTTAACATTTCTCCAGCATGATCTACCTCGATTCAAGGAACTGTTCTAGGTGGTATATGCTGAAAAAGTGAAAATACTCCTTTTCCAAAGGTCCTCTGTCCTCAGGAGAGCAACCCAGGTTCCTGGTGTTTTTTTCACATGTGCTCTGCAATTCAAGCAGGAAGCAGTTAGTGCGCTCTTCCAGAGAGCCTACACTGTGACTGGAGTCAAAGCAGAGAGCTCTGCTTATGATGAAATTGCCAGTTCTACTTTAGGCCTGGGTTTCAGTTCCAGATTTGCTGTTGTTCAGTCGCTAGTCATGTCCAACTCTTAGCGATGCTATGGACTGCAGCACACCAGGCTTCCCTGTCCTTCACCATCTCCCAGAGTTTGCTTATACTTGTGTCCTTTGAGTCAAAGATGCCATCCAACCATCTCATCCTCTGCCACCCCCTAGGGTCTTTTCCAGTGAGTCGACTCTTTGGATCAAGTGGCCAAAGTATTGGAGCTTCAGCTTCAGCATCAGTTCTTCCAATGAATATTCAGGGTTGATTGCCTTTAGGATTGACTGATTTGATCTCTTTGCTGTCCAAGGGACTTTCAAGAGTCTTCTCCAACACCACAGTTCAAGAGCACAATTCTTCAGTGTAAAGTTGGAATGCAGTGAGTACAGTAATAAGAATCCTGAACTGGAAACAGTCCTCACTCAGCCACTCTCTAGACTGTGACGTGGGACAACTAGTTTGGCAAGCCAGTCGGCTGCCTAGTTCTAGATCTCTGTTTCTTCACCACTGAAGATGGTGGAGTGGTCCTCTGGTGCTACTAGTCTTTCCTCTGTGTTCACACTTGTTAAACATGACTCTCTAGTTGTGGCCTGAGGGCTCTGGAGTGAATGGGCTCAGTGGTTGCGAAGCTTGGGCTTAATTGGTCTGTGGTATGTGGGATCTTAGTTGCCTGACTAGGGATTGAACCCACGTCCCCTGCTTTGCAAGGCAGATTCTTAACCACTGGGCCGCCAGGGAAGTCCCAGGTTTCATTTTCTTAACTCACTTATCAGGGGAGGTCTTTTCCTCAGACCTCCTGCTGTTGAGAAGGGGTGTTTTTGTTCCCTGCTTCTTGTGGCATCATTCAACTCTGAGCTTTTCTGACTGCTCCGTGGGCTAAGGGGTTAGTGGGCTTCCTTCAGGTATCCAGCTCTACTTCTATTTTATATTCTGAGCCTCAGCTGAGATTTTGTTTGAGAAAAGGGCTCCGCAGTCAGATAATGAGTCTGAAAAATCTGTAGATTGGACCCATTGCTTTTGTTCTTAGCACCTTTGCCTGGGCTTGCTTCTGCTGCTTGCCTGCAACATTCTGGTGCATTCTCCAGGGTCTGCCTTCTTCATCTAATCTTTTCACCTTTAACTCTAGTGGGTTTTTTTTCAGTCTAGGTTCTTCAATCATCACTTCCCAGTTATCCCCACTGAGATGGAAAACTTAGTTCCCAAACTGAGCCATTGTGTTGCTCACCTCCCCTCTTTACCCCTCAAACCTAGTCTCTCTTCCATACTGTCTATCTCTTTGCAGGGTACCATCAATCACTTAGCCTCTTGACTTAGAAACTTGGGATCTGTCCTCACTTCTGCCTCCCCTGACCCCACATCACTACTACTGCTGGTGGGTGTCTGTGGTCTCTCTCCGACAAATATGCTTCTTGCTATTCTCTTCTTCTGCTTATTCCTCTGACATTCCATTTCCAGAGTAATCTTTCTACAGTAGCAATACGATTGTGTCTCCCCTCTGCTTGGAACCCTTGCCTAGTGTCACATTTCCTGTTGGTAAGATCTAAACTCCTTTCCATGGCAAACTGAATTCTTTGTGATTCAACCTTGGCTTCCTTCTCTCATATTTCTCTTCTACCTTGCACTTGATGGCCCTGCAGTCTCTAAGTTCTTGTGGTCCTTGAAATGGATCATGCTGTGAACAATTCCCTTTTCCCACATGCTATTTCCCCTGACTGGAATGCCCTTCCACCCTTGTTAACTTGGGGAATTACTGTTCACCCTTCAAAGGTTGGGCTTAGTAGTCAGCTTATAAGACTCCTCACAGATAGAGGTATTCATTTCCTCCCTCATGTACTGTTCCTTCGCTGTATCACTTAGAACAAAGTATAACAATTTGTTTGCCTTCCTGAATACTCTTCATGACCACAGGCTCCTTAAAAAAAGGAAACCCTCTTACACTGTTGGTGGGAATGCAAACTAGTATAGCCACTATGGAGAACAGTGTGAAGATTCCTTAAAAAACTGGAAATAGAACTGCCTTATGACCCAGCAATCTCACTTCTGGGCATACACACTGAGGAAACCAGAATTGAAAGAGACATGTGTACCCCAATGTTCATTGCAGCACTGTTTATAATAGCCAGGACATGGAAGCAACCTAGATGTCCATCAGCAGATGAATGGATAAGAAAGCTGTGGTACATATACACAATGGAATATTACACAGCCATTAAAAAGAATACATTTGAATCAGTTCTAATGAGGTGGATGAAACTGGAGCCTATTATACAGAGTGAAGTAAGCCAGAAAGAAAAACACCAATACAGTATACTAATGCATATATATGGAATTTAGAAAGATGGTAACAATAACCCTGTATGCGAGACAACAAGAGACACAGATGTATAGAACAGTCTTTTGGACTCTGTGGGAGAGGGAGAGGGTGGGATGATTTGGGAGAATGGCGTTGAAACATGTATATTATCATATGTGAAACAAATCGCCAGTCCAGGTTCAATGCAGGATACAGGATGCTTGGGGCTGGTGCACTGGGATGACCCAGAGGGATGGTACAGGGAGGGAGGTGGGAGGGGGGTTCAGGATGGGGAACACATGTATACCTGTGGCGGATTCATGTTGATGTATGGCAAAACCAATACAATATTGTAAAGTAATTAGCCTCCAATTAAAATAAATTTAAAAAAAAAACACAGGACTATGCCTTCAGCCATCTTTCAAACCACAATGCCCAGCTTGAGGTCTGAGACAGAGTTGATGCTCAGCTAAGTTGAATTCTCATGCAAAGTAGCTGAGTGCCAAATTAGCAAATTATAGGGATCCTTAAGTGATAAAGAGGTGATCGCTTATTTTGTCCTAAGTTGTCAAATAGTCATGTGTTTTAAAACAGCCAGTCGTCATTCTGCCTGGAGAGGAACAAAGCAGATGGGAAACTAAAACTAAAAGAAAGATGCAGTGGGTGCAAGTTCGGACACCTGGGTAAAGAGAAGAGAGGCTTGGGAGTGGGGGTTTCAGTGTGAATTCCTCAGGAAGTATCTGTAGCTAATACTTTGAATTGATTTCTTCTCAGAGCTGTGAATGTTCTGTGGTATGGCTGATTTGCTCCCACTTATTTTTACCTTTCAGCTGGCTTTATCTTTGCATAGATTTTCTTCTCTGATCCCATTTTAATTCCACTTACTCATGGTGTGCAACCCAGGAAAAGGAATTGGGAGTCCTTTGGGATTTCATCACCATTTGATTAAAAAATATATTCTAGTGAAGCCCTTTTTTTAAATGATGGGGCTTAAAAACCCTATGGATAATCAAATGAGTTGAAGAAATGGTGCCCTCCAGTAAAACATACTTGAGTCTGTAAAGTAATTCCCTCAGTTGTCTTAGGAGGAAAGGGGATATTTTCTGAGAAACCCACCAGCAGTGTGACATGCTTTGTGTAGGAGGCACCGCCCCTGCGAGCCCCTTCAGGATCTCCGTCTGCGCTTCAGTGTTTGAATAATCCATGGTTCCCGGAGCCTATCCACGGTTCCTATTGGAGGTGCCTCTTCCCTGAAGAAGGGCTTCCCTGAAAGTCAGCCGGTGAAGAATCCACTTGCAATGCAGGAGATCTGGGTTCAGTCCCTGGGTTTCGAAGATCCTCTGGGGAGGGGAATGGTAATCCACTCCAGTGTTCTTGCCTAGAGAATCCCATGGACAGAGGAGCCTGGCAGGCTATAGTACATGGGGTCGCAAAGAGTTGGACATGACTGAGTGACTAACATTACTACTACTACTTCCCTGAGGAGTTTGCATGATGAGGGAAGCTGAGGTAAGAGCCAACCCTTTTCAAGTAAAGGCAGTTCATTTCTTCTTTAGGTGAATTCAGCAAGAGCTGACTTGCAGTGAAGGAGCCATGGGGTAGTTAACCCTCCTCAGACCACTGCACGTTTTTAGACAGTCTTATTGGGCACAATTTCTTTTGCTTTTTCTTCAAAATTTACTAACATTGGAATTTTACTATTAAACATTTGGAAATCATATTTTAACATTTGATATTTCAGAAAAGGGACATTTAGTTTTCACTGTAGCAGCTAGATTGTTCTAGCAAGTCACTAAAACACATATCTGGGATACCGGGTGTTGTGTGTATGTGCTGTGTCACTCAGTCATGCCCAACTCTTTGCGACCCCAAGGACTGCAGCCTGCCGGGCTCCTCTGTCCATGGGATTAACCAGATAAGGATATTAGAGTGAGTTGCTGTGCCCTCCTCCAGGGAATCTTCCTGACCCAGGGAATAGAACCCATGTCTCTTAAGTGTCCTGGGTTGGCAAGCAGATTCTTTTCTAGCGCTCACTTTTCATGTGAGAGACTGAAATTAGTAGAGAAGCAAAAGGGTATTGAGGGTATTGTGTCATTTTTTACTAACACTTTCTTTTCTTCATGTTCTTTTAAAAAAATTCCCTATTTATTTTTATTGAAGGGTAGTTGATTTACAATGTTGTGTTAGTTTCAGGTGTATAGCAAAGGAACTGAATCGCTTTGCTATACACCTGAAACGAACACAATCCTTTTTACGTTCTTTCCCATTATAGGTTACTACAAAATAGTGAGTAGAGTTCCCTGTGCTCTCCAGTACCAGTAGATCCTTGTTGGTTACCTATTTTATATATAGTAGTGTGTATATGTTAATTCCAAACTCCTTATATATCCCTCCCTAGCATGGACACTTTCTTAACCAGATATGAATTAAGCTTCCTCAGGAGGTTTTGCTAGTTTTGTGATTGTTAAAATCCATGTTAGGCAACCTGAATAAGAACAGTGGGCTTGTTATGATCTGCAACGTCTATGTAAATACCCAGAGCCCTCTTCTATTCAGTTTGCCCTGCCTAGTTACTTCGGTCTGGAAATTTTAAGCCCCCCTGCCGTGCTTCCCCTAGTGGAGAAAGCCTATTTCAATATGTGTAGCTGTAGTACCCTTTATTCAAGGCCAAATGGAGAGTTAGCCAGTGGTCACATGGGAAGAGGCTTGGACTCTGTGTCCAGAGACATGGCTGCAGGCGGGCTTACGGTGTACTGATCTCTGCTGTACAGCACAATGACTCCATTTTATACATATATACATTCTTTTTTAAAAACATTCTTTTCCACTTTTGTGTCTCCCAGAAGATCGGATATAGTTCCCTGTGCTGTATACAGCAGGACCTTGTGGTTTTTATCTGTTCTAAATGTAATAGTTGTGATTTTTTTCTTAAGTCAAAAAGTTATGATTTACCACAAATGAAATCCATTTTATTAGGTGGACAGTTCCACCAACATGGGCAACATAAATAGTGATGCAACCACCGCTACCATCAAGATGTAAAATAGTTCTATCATCCCGACAGTTCTCTAACCCCTGAGTAGTCAGTTCTCCCATGATCTCTCAGCTTCTGTTGACCTCTGAACTCTTCCTTATTCTAATAGTTTAGGCACTTCCAGAATACCATATAAGTGGGATCACAGAGCATGTAGACTTTTAAGTCTGGCTTCTTTAACTTTGCAAAATGGTGAGATTCATCTGTGTTGTTTCATGTGTCAGCAGTTGGTTCCTTTTTATTGCTGAGTAGTGAGTGCAGAGGATGAGATGATTAGATAGCATCACTGACTCAATAGACATGAGTTTCCACAAACTCTGGGAGGTAGTGAAGGACAGAGGAGCCTGGCATACTGCAGTCCAGGGAGTCTCAGAGTCGAGCATGGCTAGTGGCTGAATAACAACAACAACAGTGTTTGGTTATGTGGATATTCCACAGTTGATTTATCTCCTCTCCAATTGAGATATTTGAATTGCTTCTATTTGGGGTGATTATAAAGATGCCATAAATATTTGCACATAGGTTTTTATCTGGGCATAGCTTTTCAAGTGTCTCTTGGGTGACACTTAGGAACAAAATTACTGGTCATGTGCTAAGTGTGTGCTTAACTTTATAAAAAACTGCCATAACTGGTTTCCAGTGTGACTAATACTTCTGCATTTCCACCAGCAGTGTGTGAGAGTCTCACATAGTCTGCTTCCTTGCTAGCATTTGAAATCATCTTTTTAAAACTTGGACCATCAGAATAGTGTGTGTTGCTAGTTTGTTGTGGTTGTAATGTGCATATCCCATGACAAATGATGTTTAACATCTCTTTTTGGCTTCTTTGCCATCCATAACTCATTCTTAGTGAAAAATCCTTTCAGAACTTTTGTCCAGTTTTTAATTGGGTCATTTGTTTTCTTATTATTTCATTTTAGAGCTTCTTTATATACTGTAAATACAAATCCTCTCTCAGATATGTTTATCAGTGTGTTGCAAATATTTTCTTCTGTGGCTTATATTTTCATTTTCTTAAAAGTGGTTCTGAAACAGCAGACATTTTAAATTTTGATCAAGCCCAATTTATCAGTCTTTCATTTATGGTTGTTCATGACTAAATCGAAAATGCATTTGGAAAAAGGTAGTAGAGTAAGGGATTCAGTATTTTTGGAAGAAAAAGAGGAGAAAACAACCGATAGCTTTTGGCCTTACCTTGATTCCCACCTTAAACTGCCTTCACTATTAAAAGTGTATGCGCCTTGTTTCCCCTAATCATTCTTTTTCTCTTTTCTCCTCTGTGCACATCTTCTGCCACTCCTACTCTCTGCCTTACCATGACCGGCTGTGATCTGAGACAGGAAGGACCTTCTGTACTCCAACTTGACTGACACTTTCCCTTCCAGATGTTTAAGCCACACTGAAAATGCAGATTCCTTTCTGATATGCTCCCCAAGTGAGGGAAGTGAGTCTAAATTCCATACACATGTCTAAAGGACTCCGTAGAACTCCATGCTGTGGGCATTTCTTGATTATTATGTTTCCTGTAAACTCTTCTTCCTGGATTTTAAAAAGCTCCTCAACTACCCCTGCTTATTTATCCAGCCCTGGCTGCCATGTCTGCGTCCTGGTATGAATGTTCACTGTCGCCACATTAGTTGCCTTACCGTCCATGGGCGTAGCATAGTCTATCTTTCACCCTTTACAGAGCTGTTTCCTTGTGCTTGGAAATGATTTTCCATGCCTGACCTTGTCGGCCTGGAGAATTATGAATCTTCCATTAGGACCTTATGAAACTGTCCTGCCCCATTGGCCAAATCTTCAGCCGAGTCCTTATTGGTCTTCCTTCATCCTCTCTGACCCCTGCCATTTGCACACCCTCTGAGAGCACTTTCCATGCAATGGTGACTGTGGAGCAATAGTCATTCCCACCTCCTCCAGACCATGACTTCTTGAAGACAGGAGCTTCATCTGACTTATCTTTGCATTTCAAACTTTAGGCAAACTCCCTGCCATACTGTAGGCACTTAACCTTTATTTGTTCAATGAAAAATCCCCCCTTTGCCTTTTCTCTTTCTGTTTCTGTCTCATGAAATGTTTCCTGTCTCATCCTTATACCAACTCAGATCCCATATGCCCTTCCAGGTCTAGTTTGGAGTTAGTCTTCTCCACAAAACCATCCATTTGCACTCCAGATTATGCTCAGCTTTCACCTTAGCTCTTCAGGTGCTCTCAGTATCTTGTCACCAAGTCTGTCTCCTAATCACACAGGGCACTGCCTCTCACTGTTGCTTTCGCTTCATTTGCAGTTGTCCTGCTTCCACAGCCTAGCTCTAAGGTTTGGAAGGCAGAGGCTTTGCCTTAAGCTTCTTCACGCCCTAAAAATATCTGATATAACATTGCCCTTCCTGACTCCTGCTTCAGATTTTTTCAGACCTTCAGAATTGACCATTACCTCATCTCTGCTACATTGTATGCAGGTAAAATCCTGTTGTGGGTCCCTCGCACTTCACTGAACTAATGATGTACCCATCCATCTTCCCATGACACACTGTGAACTCCTCCAAGGCAGGGACCAGAACACAGGCTTTAGACTCAGACAACCCAGAGACCAAATTCCAGCTCCTCTACTCGCTACTGAATGAAGTTTAATTAGGAAGGATCAGTCATAACTCTGCAGTCCCAATGCCTCGACATCCTAAGGTTTATTTATCTATTATGTTGGCCCCATGTCTGTAGGTCATGGAAGGAGTTCCTGTTCCCCACAGCCCTTCAGGAAATCAGTGTCCTTCTATCCTGTCATAACCCCATCTTCAAGCATGAATTGTCACCTCCAAATGGAAGAGCAAGTATGGAGGATAATGCACAGGATTTTATTGCCTGGCCTGGAAGTTACAGATATATCATTTTCACACACAACCCATTGGCCAGAACTCAGCCTTATGGCCTGAGTTACCTCCAAGCTAACAGCAAGGGAACCTGGGAAGTGTATTCTTCCTGAGTTCTCAGGAGAAAATGCAGTAAGTTTATGTTACATGTATAGCTGACCCTTGAATACAGGTTTGAACTGTGTGGGTCCACTTATAGGTGGATATGTCTCAATAGTAAATACTACAGTACTGCATGAGCTGTGGTTGGATCCACAGATGTGGATAAAAGCTCTGGCTATGAGTTATATGTGGATTAATTCCCACGTTGTTCAAGGGTTAACTGTTTAGCGTCTTATCTGTCTCAGAAGTGGAAGGAATTCCTTAAGCTCTCTAAGCCTCCTTTTCCTTACAGGCAAAATGGAATTACGGTTAACCTTTGAACAACATGGGTTTGAGCTGCCAGTCTACTTTATGCAATTTTTTTCCCCAATAAATATATTGGAAAATGTTTTTGAAGATTTTCCATTGATTTGAAAAAACTCATTGGTGAGCCATATAGCCTAGAAATATTGAAACAAATTAAGGTAAAGTTAGGAATGTCATGAATGCATAAAATATATGTAGATACTGGTCTATCCTTACATTGGTATAAGGTGAGTGGTATCTAATATAAAATTAATACTCAGTTTTCTTACTGTTTTATAATTTTGCTTTCAAAAATAAATTACCATACAGTATGGCTTTCTTTCTCATAATTGAAGAAACTGCACATCAGCCTCTCATCACTGGTAAATGTAACAGTGGTTCCAATACTGTGTTATGAATATGACTAATACTGTATGCCATAAAAATTTTGTCTGAATCATTTTTTAGTATATAGCCAGGCTACCATGAAACATCCCTATTGATTATTCTAGGCTACCATTGTAGTTCAGTCGCAATGTTATATCTGACTATTTGCTACGCCATGGACTGCAGCATGCCAGGCTTTCCTCCTTTACTATCTCCCTGAGCTTGCTCAAACTCATGTCCATTGCGTTGATGATGCCATACAACCATCTCATCCTCTGTCGCCACCTTCTACTCTTGCCCTCAGTCTTTCCCAGCATCAGGGTCTTTTCCAGTGAGTTGGCTCTTCACATAAGGTTGCCAAAAAATTGGAGCTTCAGCTTCAGCATTAGTCCTTCCAATGGATATTCTGGGTTGATTTCCTTTAGAATTGACTAGTTTGATCTCCTTGCTGTCTGAGAGACTCTCAAGATTCTTCTCCAACATCACAATTCAAAAACATCAATTCTTTGGCACTCAGCCTCCTTTATTGCCGGGAGAAATATCAGCAACCTCAGATATTGCTGATGAGACCATTCTCATAGCAGAAAGTGAAGAGGGACTAAAGAGCTTCTTGATGAGGGCAAAGGGGGAGAGTGAGAAAGCTCGCTTAAAACTTAGCATTCAAAACACTAGAATCATGGCATTCAGTCCCATCACTTCATGGAGCATAGATGGGGGAAAAGTGGAAACGGAGACAGACTACCATCAAGCAGTCATATTGCTACTTCTCTGTTGTCAATGCATGAATAGCTGTAAATAAATATGAATTTGTTTTCACATTATCTTTCACTTTTGATGTCTAGTGTTAGTAATACATATAACATCTACAGTGTTTTTGTATCATGTAAGTTGATATTGATATAGGTACTGACAGATGATTCATCTTGTAAACAGACAGTATAAACTTATGGTATTGATAAATAGAATACAGTACTGTAAATAATATTTTCTCTTCCTTATGATTTTCTTAATAATGTTTTCTTTAGTGTACTCTAAGGATACAGTTATACATATAGCATAAAAATATGTGTTAATTGATTGTTTATGTTTTTGGTAAGGCTTCTGATCAACAGTAGGCTATGAGCAGTTATGTTTTGAGGGAGACAAAAGTTATACATGGATTTTGGCTGTGCAGGGGATTGGCATCCCTTATCCCTATATTTTTCAAGGGTCAACTGTATGTTAAAATTAGGTTTTGGTTGTATATAGTAAAATGCCTCATGTTACCCTGCTTAAACAAGTACTTTTATGTTTCACACAGACAGAGGATGTTCAGAGTAGGTGGTCCAATTATGGTAAAGTAACTCCACAGAATGGTCAGACTCTGAATCCTTACAGCTGTCTACTTGACTATGCCTTAAACATAGCTGTCATCCTCATGGTTCAAAATGGAAGCTAGAACTTCAGCCATCACATGCATGTTCTAAGGATAGAGGAAGGAGGCAAAAAGAGCATGCCCCTTCTCTTTAATAAAACTTCTTAGAAAACTTCTGTCACTATTCTGTGTACATTTCATTGATCAAATTTAGTTATATAGCCATATTTACATGTAAGAGTATCTGGGAAATACATTTATTTGACTGGGAAAAAATGTATTTTGTTGTTGTTCAGTCACTAAGTCATGTCTGACTCTTTGCCACCCCATGAACTATAGCATACCAGGCTTCCCTATCCTTCACTGTCTCCCTGAGTTTGTTCAAACTCATGTACATTGAGTCAATGATGCCATCCAACCACCTCATCCTCTGTCGTCCCCTTCTTCACTTGCCCTCAAATCTTTCCCAGAGTCAGGGTCTTTTCCAATAAGTCGACTCTTTGCATCAGGTGGCCAAACTATTGAAGCTTCAGCCTCAGCACCAGTCCTTCTATTGCATATTCAGGGTTGATTTCCTTTAGGATTGACTGGTTTGATATCTTTGTTGTCAAAGGGACTCTTAAGAGTCTTCTCTAGCACCACAATTCAAAAGCATCAATTCTTCAGCGCTCAGCCTTCTTTATGGTCCAACTCTCATATCCGTATATGACTACTGGAAAAACCATAGCTTTGACTATATGGACTTTTGTTGGCAAAGTAATGCCTCTGCTTCTTAATATGCTATCTAGATTTGTCATAGCTTTTCTTCAAAGGAGCAAGCATCTTTTCATTTCATGGCTGCAGTCACCATCTGCAGTGATTTTGGAGCCCAAGAAAACAAAGTCTGTCACTGTTACTTTTTTCTCCATTTATTTGCCATGAAGTGATGGGACCAGATGCCGTGACCTTAGTTTTTTGAATGTTGAGTTTTAAGCCAGCTTTTTCACTCTCCTCTTTCACCTTCATCAAGAGGCTCTTTAGTTCTTCTTCACTTTCTGCCATAAGGGTGGTATCACCTGCATATCTGAGGTTATTGATATTTTTCCCTGCAATCTTGATTCCAGCTTGTGCTTCATCAGGCATTTTGCATGATGTACTCTGCATATAAGTTAATTAAACAGGGTGACAATATACAGCCTTGACATACTCCTTTCCCAATTTTGAACCAGTCCATTGTTCCATGTCCAGGTCTAACTGTTGCTTCTTGTCCTGCACACAGGTTTCTCAGGAGGCAGATAAAGCGGTCTGGTATTCCCATCTTTTTAAGAATTTTCCACAGTTTGTTGCAATCTAACAGTCAAAGGTTTTAGCATAGTCAGTGAAGCAGAAGTAGATTTTTTTTTTAATTCCTTTGCTTTCTGTATGATCCATCAGATGTTGGCAATTTGATCTCTGGTTCCTCTGGCTTTTCTACAACCAGCTTGTTCATCTGGAAGTTCTTGGTTCACGTACTGCTGAAGCCTAGCTTGAAGGATTTTGAGCATAATTTTGCTAGCATGTGAAATGAGTGCAATTGTGTGGTAATTTGAACATCTTTTGGCATTGCCTTTATTTGGGGTTGGAATGAAAACTGACCTTTTCCAGTCTTTGGCCACTGCTGAGTTTTCCAAATTTGCTGACATACTGAGTGCAGCACTTTAACTGCATCATCTTTTAGGATTTGAAATAGCTCTAGTTGGAATTTGTTTGTATTTCTAAAAGGAAAGTCAGAATAAATATTGAGGTAGGCGGATAGCATTCTGTGCCTCAAAGATGAGGATATTTACTTAGTAGATCATTTTAAAGGTCAAATAAGGTAATGTATAAAAATGATGGCCAATAAGTGGTGGTTATTATAACTATAAACACCATTATTATTCGTATGCCCAGCATATACTCAAGGCGTATTTGAAATAAAATGTCAATAAACAAGTAAACATTGGCCTAAATTCAATTACTTCATTTTTCTACTGTTTACTTCTAATCATTCAGTATTGATTCTTTTAGATATTGACGATTCCTATTCTTTTAGAGAGGTGCTTAAGTTAGGTAAGCATTAGTCTTTTATATAAAATTTTCTGAGCCCATGGTCACCTGGATTTATGGCAGTATGCAAGAGGGCCAATGAAAAAGAATGAGAGAGGGGAAATCATGGAGCTAAGATTTGGAAAATATTAGTCCTATCTCTGCCAATAACCAGCAATAAGGCCTAGTGAGATTCCCTCTCATCTCTGGAATTTTGTCCCCCTCAACTGCAAAGTAGGCTCCCTTCCACTGCCCACATTATGGTTGCTCATACTGTTACACATGCTCCTAGTTTTGTCTCTTATGAAAAGATAGAGGCTATGTTTGACTTGCTTTGTAAGTGTCCAACACTGTAACACCTATGTGTGTGCAATGACATCCGCCTAAGGCATAGGACACCTGGTTTCTGGTCCTTACTCCACCTCCCCTAAGCTGCGTGAGTTTGGATAGGTCATCTGCCCTTTCTGGTCTTGTACACTCTAAGCTCCAAAATGAGGGTTGGCTTATATTGTCTGTCAGAGCACCTGCAGCTCTAAATTTCTGGTGTTGCAGGATAGCAACCCATTGTCTTCACCACACATATACACACACACCTGCCCCATCACACTGATGCAGCAGTGTAATTGCTGATGATTTCCTACTGACTGAATTCATCGTCACTGGTTCTGCATGCCTCTTAAAAGGCAGTAAACTGGCCCTTGACCTTGACACATGTGGCCCGTGTCTGGTCTCCGGTTCCTTTCATCAACACTAGCCTGAGTCCCCAACCACACACCCTCAGCAGTTTCATGTTATGTTGCTGCTGCTGCTAAGTCGCTTCAGTCGTGTCTGACTCTGTGCGACCCCATAGACAGCAGCCCACCAGGCTCCCCTGTCCCTGGGATTCTCCAGGCAAGAACACTGGAGTGGGTTGCCATTTCCTTCTCCAATGCATGAAAGTGAAAAAATATAGTGAAGTCGCTCAGTTGTGTCCGACTCCTAGCGACCCCACGGACTGCAGCCCACCAGGCCCCTCTGTCCATGGGATTTTCCAGGCAAGAGTACTGGAGTGGGGTGCCATTGCCTTCTCTGGTTTCATGTTATATGTCTTCCTAAATGTCAAATCCCCTGGTGCTTGCTTGGGTCGACTCGGCAGCCATACGCACGTTAAATCATCTTTTTTGAACTTCAGCTTTGCAATTATAAAAGGAGTATGATGATTTATACCATAGAGGACCCGTGATGATTACTAAAAATAAGAGTAGAAACTCCTGGCACACACAAGCTCTGGAGAAAGGTAACTATTGTTATTTCTATCATCACTCTTCAGGGCTTCACTTTCTCCTCCAAAGCAGTGAAAAGAATTTGGAATGGATGGAGGTTCGATCATCAGATCAATGTGAAGAGGTCTCCAAATTCCCATTCTTAAAGCAAAACTGAAGCACAGGGTGGGCACAATCCTGAGGGAGTAGGACAGGCTGGTCTCAGACCCTCCAAGTCTCAGGGTTTGACAGGTTGTGAAACTTGAGGCAGGAACCTGTGAACTGCCTGCTCTGTGCTCGTAGGTGGGCTCCATCAGTAACATGTGCTCATAATTGTGCCCCAGGAGCATTCAATGTCACCTCCCTCCTATAAAAGACATATCATGAGCTGGATAAAAGAGACTTGAGAGATTTTACGAGGATAGACTTTTCAGACTTTTCAGGGAGGTACATTTTAAATCAGCTTTCTTTCACTGTGAATCAACCCAGTTAATGCTGATCTCTTGGGAATGATAAGTTTAAGCAACATCAATAATAAAATTAACAACAGCATCATGTACATCCCTCCAAAAGCAAGGTAGAATGCCAACTGTCCCCACCAGCTTAATTGTTTGCTGTTGCGATTAATTGGGCAATTTATAAAATTTATTATTCCTATGACCAGCAGAACCTTTCTACTAAGGAATGTAATAGATGTAATTTGGGCTTTGAAACAAAAAAGGGAGATAAAGCCAAAAGCTCATAAAAGAATCTTCAAGTCTCAGAAAGACCCCTGCTCAACCCTGAGCTAGGTTAGGTCATCCCAGGGCTGTGTAGCCCTGTATTAGCAAGAGGTCAGGGAGCAAGAAGAACTATGGAAGCAGGTGCTGGCCTTCTAAAGGCCATCCTGGGTAAGGAGCATGAATGTTGCTTTTCAGACTCATAAGAAATTCCTTATTAGCAGATTCTCTCTCTTCCAGTTGTGGCCGAGACAGTAGCTCAATGTAAGGGCAGACCATCTGCCCCTGTGCTCTGCATACTTGGAGGCATTTTTTTCTAATGGTAGAAAAACCCCAAGCCCATAAATAATTGATGTATATGCCAGCATTGGGGGGCAATGGGGCAGCCATCCAGGAAATCCAAGTCACCTTTTAAGAGATATTATTTGAGGGCAACATGGGAAGGCCTCTAAAATTGGCACAATTTGGTGCTGCCCTTAATCTCATGCTGTGAGCCCTAGGCTGTACCATCAGCTTTGGGAGCTCCTTCACACTGGGGACCTTCCCTCATGTATCTTGTCAGTACATCAATAGATCTCCGTGGTGGTCCTGTCTGCTGTTCAGTCCTTGGACATGAAGCCTGGGAAGACCACAAAGAGGGCCCCTCATCTCCTGGAGAGCTCCTTGAATTGCCCTCAGGCCTGCCAACCTCAGATATGCAGCTGACACCACCCTTATGGCAGAAAGCGAAGAAGAACTTGAGAGCCTCTTGATGAAAGCGAAAGAGGAGAGTGAAAAAGTTGGCTTAAAACTCAACATTCAGAAAAAAACTAAGATCATGGCATTCAGTCCCATCATTTTATGGCAAATAGATGGGAAAACAGTGAAAACAGTGACAGAGTTTATTTTGGGGGGCTCCAAAAGTCACTACAGATGGTGACTGCAGCCATGAAATTAAAAGACGCCTTCTCCTTGTGAGAAAAGTTATGACCAACCTAGACAGCATATTAAAAAGCAGAGACATTACTTTGCCAACAAAGGTCCATCTAGTTAAAGCTATGGTTTCTCTAGTAGTCATGTATGGATGTGAAAGTTGGATTATAAAGCTGAGCACTGAAGAATTAATGCTTTTGAACTGTGGCATTGGAGAAGACTCTTGAGAGTCCAGTGGACTGCAAGGAGATCCACCAGTCCATCCTAAAGGAACTCAGTCCTGAATATTCATTGGTAGAACTGATGCTGAAGGTGAAACTCCAATACTTTGGCCACCTGATGTGAAGATCTGACTCATTTGAAAAGACCCTGATGCTGGCAAAGATTGAAGGTGGGAAGAGAAGGGGACAACAGAGGATGAGATGGTTGGATGGCATCACTGACTCAATGGACACAAGTTTGAGTAAACTTCAAGAGTTGGTGATGGACAGGGAGGCCTGGCGTGCTGCAGTCCATGGGTTCACAAAGAGTCGGACATGACCGAGTGACTGAACTGAACTGAACTGCCAACTTGGATGAGGTTTTCATTTATCAACAAGCAGGTCTGAGTTAAACTGGCAGAGGAACAAGGAAGGATGTCTTTTCCCTGTGACTATGAGCCCATGAGCTCCTTCAAGTCATGGTCATGTCTTCTTTGAGAGGTTCTGGTGCCTAGCACAGTGTCTGGTACTTAGTAGGCAATCAGTAATGTTTGCTGACAGAAGGTCCTTTATAGCAGAAGGATAAAGTGATGGACCATCTCCTTGTCCGAGACTCATCTGACTTTACTGCCAAAAGTGGGCTTGTTTTTCTACTTCTTTTTGTTACTGTTAGAAGTCTGCAAATACAGTACCTTGGTATGTGCTCTAAGGGCGGTTAGTTAGGAAGTCCAGGACCACCAGCTCTTCAGTTCTTACAGTTATGAGTTGATGCAACTTGTAATGGGACAAGTTCACATGGGACAACTTCTAGCATTGCAAATACAATTCACAGATATCCATCAGCTATGGACTGGATTCCATACCAGGTGCTGATGGAAAGCAAAGACAAAGAAAATCTTTGTTCCTAAGTTGCTCAAGGTCCAGAGTGGAAGGCAGTTACTTAAACAAATGAGTGCAATGTGATGCAATAAAAGATTCAATAAAGGGATTTCAGAGCACCCCGAGAGTGCAGGAGACAGATCAGCAGAGGATGGAAGAAGAGTACTTTTGAAAGATGAAAATGTAAGCTCACGCCTCAAAGATGATTAGGACTTTGCTAGAAAGTGGGGAGGGGCTTCCCAGGTGGCACAGTGGTAAAGAATCTGCCTTCCAGTGCTAGAGATGCAAGAGAGATGGGTTCAATCTCTGGGTCGGGAAGATCCTCTGGAGAAGGAAATGGCAACCTGCTCCAATATTCTTGCCTGAAAAATTCCATGGACAGAGGAGCCTGGCGGGCTATAGTCCAGGTGTCGCAAAGAGTCAGATGTGACTGAGTGACTGAGCATGCACTCACAGAAAAGGGGGAGTGTCATTTCAGGCATTGGGACCAGCAGGTTCCATTCCCAGGAACATTCAAGGCTATGGTGATTTGGGGAACAGTGAACAGTTGCTTATTGTAAGGCATGGGGAACAGAGGCCTTGGTTAGGGCAACAAGGTGGGCTCAGGCTCATGGTGGGAGAACCTGGCATGCAAGGCATAGCATTTGGATTTCACCTGATGAACTTCCATTCATTCATTTTCACAACAAGAATTTGTTGTGGGCCTACTATGTGCCAGGTACTGTGCTAAATGTTGAGACCTCACATGAGCAAAAACTAGGATCTTATCCTTCTAGCACTGAAATTCTAAAGGCAGGACAGACAGCAGGGAGGTGAACAAACATAGGAAGAAGATAATAGCAGACTGTGGTAATCACTGTGAAAGAAATAAAGAGGGTGATGAGCAAGAAATAATGGGGTGATTTCTTTATATATAAGAGCTTTTTAGGTGGCAGAGTGATTAAACTGTGTCCAAAGGCAGTCATTAAGCCAAGATAGATTGAGGGGGAATAATTAGCAAGAAGAGCAGATGGGAGGCTGGGGTAGTTGGTTGGGAGAGGCTGGAGATGTGGTGGGGCTGGATAGGTGAGATATTTAAGCAAGAGACTTTACAGGCCTCAATGCACAAGGTCATGCAGAAGGATAATTCTTGGCCAGCTCTCAATGTTATGAGATAGGAGTGCCCCTCCCCCCTTTTAAAATAACTGATTTAAGGACAGTTAAATATGGAGCTCAGGTGAGGGAAAGGAGTTTGGAAGTCTGCAGCACATAAGTCATAACATATGCCTATTAGGTGGGGCCATGTCTTACATCTTTCCATTCCTTGCTGATGGTGACCTTGTGCTGCCAGCAGCAGTAATAATGCTTTTTCTTCCCAGCAGCTATGGTCACCAGCCCCTTGGAGACTCATGGGCCGATCAAAGTGGATCCTATAGTCCCAGTTGGTCTCAGTTTCCTTCCAAGTTGTTGGGAAGGTGTTGGTATTGAAACATGTCACAGGTCAGAACAGCATAGTGCAGGTAAAAACAATTGTACCATGAGAGGACTGTAAAGTATCAGAGCCCAGAGAATATTCATCCCAGAGAGCTCTGGTTTGCATGTTTTTATTTGTATTTCTAAATGTAATTCACACATCCAGTCTGGGATTCTCAGAGACTCTTGGAGCTGGAAAGTCCAGGCTGGACCACCTGGTCCAGCTTCTGCCTTCATTACTGAGGATGGTCAGCATGAGCAACATCTAAGAGATGTGGCAAACGGAGGTGTAAAGAGTTGGAGTGATGATCTCTGTCGGTCAGCTAACACCTATGTGTGTGGACTGCAAGACTGGTCTCCTGATTCCTGGCTCAGTGCTCTTCCCTTGATGCCGTGCCTCAAGCTGAGGGAGGCTCTTGGGGGAGGAACAGTAAGTAGAATCCTGCAAGGATAGGACTCACGGTGGATGTAGCCTGCTTCCTAAAGTGGAATTAGTGTCCTAAACTTTGACAGCTGGCAGAGGGCAGCTTTGAGGACATCAAGGGTGGCTCCCCAAGTGTACAGACAGGAATACAGAGGTCCAGACAGTTCACATACCCAGGAGCCAAGGACTTGGACATGGGAGTGCTTTCTCCATGAGAGCGGTTCCCCACCTTGTCTGGGCAGAAGAATGACCCAGGAGCACTGAGAAACAACAGTGCTTGGTCCTCACTACAGAGGCTCTCATGTAGTTGGAACCCAGTCATAGTTTGTTTCCTTTTTTTTTTAATTGTCACCAGCTGAATCTAATGTGTTACCAGGCTTGAGAGCCACTGTCTTTTCCAATGTTTATCTCAAGACTCACAACCCAGACTGCCAGGGAAAAGGTTGACAGGAATTTTGGGAGCCTTAAATTTGTGGAGTATGTAAAGATGTTTCACACAGTTGCAGATCAACTTAGTTTACTATCTGGTTCCCGGGGGCTGGGACAATTTCCAAAAGTCATCAATGGGTAATAAATGTAGATGTCAGTGGGTTAGAAGAAAGAACTGAGAAAAGATACGAGCACCACGGAAAGTATAGAAACCATGGATTTCTTATTAAAGCTGCCAAGTCACCATCTTCCCCAAAGCATTGTAGAACTTTCTTCTCGCTACCTTGGAAAGAAGGCACGGGAACCCTATCCTTTCTTCCCTGCCCCTACTCCCTCCCTTGTAGGGCTTTTTGTAGACACAAACAGGACAATGACTTCCTCAGGCTTTTTGAATTCCATTCAGGAAGCGCAGATGATTTAACCCAGTCTGCCTACTTTTCCACCTGCTTACAGCCAGCATATTCTTTTGTGCACCTCGTCAGCTCCAAGCTCTGGATTCAGCCCCTGGCAAATGTTAATTGCCTGTAGTTCTTAAGGACATCTCTCCTTGGCACTGCAAAGCCTACCCCTGGCCCCCACCAAGCCACCTCTCCAGGGTCTCCTGTTGGCCACCTCATGCTATGTCTGTGTCCCTTTGGAATCTTTTGTCCTCTGATAGTGTGATTCCTTCCTTCTCTGCCACAGGGTCTTTACACAGTCCATCCTGTCCACCCAAAGAGCACTCAGGTCTAATTTATCATTTATCTATGTGATAATTTGATTAGTACATCTCTCCCCCCAACCCCCATTAAATGGTAGGATCTCTCAGGGCAGGTAATATGGCTCTTTTGAAAAATATTTGTATATTTATGTATGTATTTGGCTGCAGTGGGTCTTAGTTGTGGCACATGGAATCTTTAGCTATGGCACATGGGAGGTAGTTCCCTAACCAGGGATCACACCCAGGTTCCCAGCATTGGGAGCATGGAGTCTTAGCCACTGGGCCACTAGGGAAGCCCCTAATGTAGTTCTTTTATCTCTCAGTATATTTCTGGCACCTTAGTACAGTGCCTGGCACATAGCAGATGGTCAATAACTACTTATTGAATAGATGATTGAATGAATGGATGAATGAGTCACAACTTCTTGGGAGCATTTAATGGAATACTATGTATAGAAGCATTTTATAAACTATGGAATTGTTGTTACTCTTGTGACCATGATTGGGCGCTGCTTTGTTAAGAAGTCTGATCTTTGTTGAGATCACACTGTAGAGAAATGCTGGCTGGGATCAGCATTACACATGATATGGATTAAAGATTCTGATCACCAGAAGGTTGTCATTTCTGTCTGATCCTGTTCCATCCTTGTTTATGTCAACATAGACTCACCGAAAAGAAAGAATTAGATGCCAGAAATGGGTAAATTTTGTCTTCCTCAGCTTCAGGATCTTTTTTCTTGGTTTGTTGAGATGGTTTCAGAGAGGAATTTAAAATTAAGGAGTTCTCTGTATTGGCATTTAGTTCATCTTTACAGCAACTCTGAAGGCAGACATTACCCAACCCTATCAAAAATGAGAGAAATCAGGTAATTTGCTCAAGGTCCCACAGTCAATATGTGGGCGATGTAGAACGCATGCCAGAGTATGTCTGTGTCCAAGGCCCTTGATCTTTCCACTGCATGTGCTGGCTCTTCAGGAAACTCAAGTGGCCAGGACACCAGTGGACCCTGGGACAGAAAACCAAACCCTGGACTACTAACAGATGAGAAATCTGAACCACAAAGAAGTTCAAGTGATTTACTCCCAAAGTAGCAGCAAAAGATGGCAGTACATCTGGAGGGCTTGAACCCAGATCTTGACTATCCCAGCCTAATGATATTTAAATTATGCTTGTCTGACATAAAAATATATTGCAACTTGCTAAAAAATGTACTGCCTGCTGGTAAGTGCTGTCAGTTGCTTCCATTTTAGTCTTTTTTCCTCGTCTTGTTCTACTTCATGTTACTCTAAAAGATACAGCAGAGTCCCATTAAGCATTTTTTGACATCTGTTACTTTTTAAAATCCAAGTTCTTTTATTGTTTTATTAACTATTTTTATTGAAAAAGTAATACACACATGGTAGAAAAAGCCAAAATGATACAATAGGGCATATGGGAAAATGAAAGTCTCTCTCTTGATTGCAAATCCCCTCCCACCACTACAGCCTTCTCAGGCACCATTCTGGAAATATTCTACCTAGATGCAAATATATATTGAAAACCACACACATGTATATATATCCCATCTAATGGCCAAAAATAATTTTATGTGTTGCAGAAGTGATAATGTGTTTCATTAAACATTTCTCTCTAATACTACCCAAATTCTTTTCTTCTTTTTTTCACTCTTTAGTTGTCTTCTATTTATTTATATGGTTGGGATTCATTATTGGAGGTATAAGGAACTTGGCAACACCAAGTTATCTGGCAAGGGAAAAAACCTTCCTTTTCTTCTAGTAGTAATTAAAAGCCTGTTGCAGAATGAAATAAATCTGGTGGTTCAAATGAGTAGTTGTTTTTTAGGCTACTAGAAGTGCCCTGCTACCAGCAGTATGGAAAGGTGGAAGCAAGAACCCGGCTGTTCCACCAGCAGTGTGGTCCTCAATCAGTCACTTCATCTCTCTGAAGTTCAGTTTTCCTACCAGTAAGTGAGCCTGGATACTTTTGGAAGTCCCTTCCTGCTCTGCCACTTTAAGGCTCTATGGATTCTGGTCAAGAAAATAGTATGTTGGAAAGAGAGAACCTGGGACTTTACATTAGATTCATTAATTCTCTTGATCAAAATGGTTCTAGTTCTTATAGGTACACAGGAGGATTATACTTGCCCCTACCCTGTTAGTAGACAGAGCTGTGTGACTTGCTGGTGGTCCATGGAATGTGAGTGGACACGACATGCTTCAGTCACAGGCAGAAGCTTTAAGGGACAGTGCATTATTCACTGTGTTCTTTTCTGTCTCAGTATTCAGGGAGATGCAACCCTCTTCAGTCCCTAAGTGAGAACAATGTAGAAGGGAGCATCCGTTGAACCATGATGAACCTGTAGTGTGAGCAAGAAATAAACTGTCCTTGTTTTAAGCTGATGAGATTTGGGGCTATTTGTTATTGACATTTCCCCAGCATAGCTTGACTAGCTTGTCCTGTGAAGGCCAGATATGTCTGAAAAGTCAGAAACTTCAGAGCAATGACAGGGATCTCCCAGTATGCATATCGCTCACTTTACACATATGAAGGATTTTTCAGTGATCTTCCTGGCCATTTTTAATGCCTTGTAGAATCTGTAGTTGTCTTTCTCCCCCTCTTTCATCATCTTTCTTCTTTTTCATTCATCTCTGTTCCCTTTTAATCTGTTTCCTAAACTTGTGACCCGTGTCCCTATTTTATATTCCATCTTCTGAGAACTTGCTCTCTCCTCTCCCATTCCCTCCTGCGCCTCTCGTTTCCCTCAAAGCCTTTTCTTGACACTTATCCCCTGACAATTGCTTCCCTGGGTCTGCCTTTCAGCTTCATAAAGCCCCATGTGGTCCCTACCTCCAGGTTTTTTCATGTATCTTCCTTCTTTCTTTTGGATCCTATCTAATCTGTTCTGTCTGAATTCTCTAATCAAATGGACAAACACTTCTCAAATGCATTTTGGGCCATTCCCATCCTCCTTGACCTCCTTACTGCCCCCGAGATGGCAGATGACACCTCTTTCTTCTTTAGTAGCTGTCAATTTCAGTGAATCTTTCATTTCTGGGGGCTCTTCCAAATTATGGGCATTCACTTTTATTTCAGTTCAACTAACATTTCCTGAATCTCTCCTTTGAAAGGGTCACTGTGCTGTCAGTGAGAAACCTACAGGCTGTCTGGCAGTCAAGGATAGAGCTGAGGAGGAGTAACGTACCGTATGAGTGCTGGAAACATTGCTGGAAAAGGACAAGTCAGACCCTTGAGAGTTGTGAGAGTCATCTGCCAGTATAGATCCAGCTCTGTTTTGTGTTTACCAGGCAATTACCAGGTGTCAGGTCAAAGGATACCTACTGCTAAGTGAGCCCATACCTGAATCAGAGCTGTGGTCAGGAGCCATGCACAGACGCTGAAGAAAAGCTGGTAAGGCATCAGGAAATGGGAATTCGAAGAGGAAATAGGGGATTGTGTAGCCAGATTCCTATGGTCAGAGTTCTGCTGGCAGGGAGATCCCATGAAAGAGCCAGGAGGCACCTTCGAAGTTCTGTGATGGTGTGAATTAAAGGTAATGCCTGATGACTGACACTTACAACCCAATAAGAGAAGGGAGCATATATGCAACTTGTTCAAATTCAAAGTGAGTTGAGATACTGTCACAAATAGAGCAAGGGAAGCATTCCTTCTGACTGGGGCAGCTATAGAGTGCTTAAGTAAAGAAAGCTGTGCAGAGGTCTGAGCTGGCTTCATCCCCAGTCTAGGGGCAGTAACCCCTGTCACACAGGTAATGGTGAGGAGTCATGGAGAGAGGTTACTTGGAGGCAGAGGGTCAGGCACACGGATGCTTGCCATGTGCGTATAAAATTTCATCAGCTACAGAAGAAGGGGTGAGAGAGGAGAGAGGCAAACAATATCTTCTGCTCTCTCTTCTCCTTGAACCCTGATTTCTCTTTCCTTTGAGATTCAGCTTTTCTCTGATGGTGTTCTTAAGCATGACTCTTCTGAAGCAGATTGTAAAGTGAAAGGTATTGGTTCGTGAAGTGGCTAAGAGTGTAGAGTCCAGAGTGGGATAGTCTGAGTTTAATCTTGGCTTGCCATTTGCTGAGTAGGTGAAGCCAGGCAGTGAAGTGAAGTTGCTCAGTCATGTCTGACTCTTTGCGACCCCATGGACTGTAGCCTACAAGGCTCCTCCTTCCATGGGGTTCTCCAGGCAAGAATACTGGAGTGGGTTGCCATTTCCTTCTACAGGGTATCTTCCCGACCCAGGGATTGAACCCGCGTCTCCTGCATTCCAGGCAGATGCTTTAACCTCTGAGCCACCAGGGAAGCCAGGCAAGCATCTATCTAATCCTCCATTTTTTAAATCTGTAAATTCAGGATGATTACTGTATTATAGTGGGCATGATGCTTAGTATAGTCTGGGCATTTGGGAAGTGTTCCATAAATTGTGTTACTATAACTAAATCTATTGGTAATCAGTGTTTAATCAAGAGATTAGAAACCACCGTAGATACTTCAAACAGAAAAGAACTTAACAGAATTAGGTGCTTTTGCAAGCTTTGGAAGGACTGGCTCTGTATGTTAAAGCAAGGGGGCAGCCACAAGCTTTCAACTTTATCACCTTATCTGTGATCCTGAGAGTCAGGAAGTTCCTGCCACCTCCCTGGGTCAAGAAACTTCAGAAAACCACCCTGGACAATGGTCACATCTGGCTGTGCAACCTCGGGGGAACATGGAGACCACTGATAACATGTGACCAAAACCATATGTCCACCAGCACTGCCAGAGAAAATAAAATTTGCTGCCAACACTCATTTAAGAGCATCTCACAGGCAGAGCCTAAATCATAGCAGGAAACCTGCTGACCTAGGAACATAGGAAATGCAGCTCCCATCTATTATTCCCTGAGGTGTAGGGAGAGCATAGAAGGGGCTGGGAACGATGCAAGGGCCAACAAGTAATCACCAGTGAGTAGAGGATGTGCTTGGATCTGAAATTCTAGCCATTGGCTGGAAGTTTCTGTCATGGTCTGTGCACAGGTTGGGAAAGAATTTCCAGACACAAGATACAATGAGAGGAGAATAGAGTTCATTAGAATGGGAGATACAGTTAGAACAGTGGGCCAGCTCAAGGGAGAACAGATGCTTTTCATAAGCTAGTAGCCAATTTTTATAGCCTCAAGACAAATAAAATTCCTGCTGGAAGGGTGGCATTAGATGGTTGGTTAAGGTGACTGTTTTTACCTAATATGTGGTCAGGGAGCTGGCCAGTTTAGGTCATGGTGGCTCATGGCTACAGTTGCTATGGGGCTTGGTCAGTGTTGGAGATGACCTTGGGCAGGGCTCCCTATCGGTGACCTTGGTACAAGGCCTTGCACCTATGGCCTGGTATAGGGCTCCACAGGCTCCATTCTATTTCCTTTCCATGCTTGGTAGTTGACGTTGTGGGGGACTGTGGCTCTCTTTCTTTGAGCTTCTGAGTCTGAGCCTACAATTGATTGGCTGCTGTTGGGCATCAGTCTGAACTCAGGGAATATCCTCTGTCACCCTCAGTGCTCCTGCTTGCCACAGAGAGGTCAGTGTCTTCTATGAGATCCATGCCAAATACATTCACGATATTATGGATCCAACTACACAAACTTTGGGCTGGAAAGGAAACAGTTTTAGCTCTTAGGGTGTTTCAGCAGCACACAGTTCTTCTCCACAAAGTGCTTCCCACATGTCCAGGCAGATTTCCTACACTTTCTATGCTTTGGAGCAGTTTTAAGCTGACCAAGAGTTAAAAGCTTGGTCTTCTTGATTAAGATCAGCCACCCACTACTGGCTGTGGGACACCGAGCAAGCTGCTTCCCCTTTTTGGACCCTGGTTGTCCCAAACACAGAAGAGGTTGTTTAAGTGAGATGGCCTCTGGCTTTCTTCCAGGCCTGATATATTATGACTGGTGCCTGCAGAGGGCAGTGGTTAGAGCACAGATCAGCACACAGATGGTGCTACCAGAGCTGTGGATTCTGTGATCATTGAACTTGTTCTGTCTGCTGCACAACACACCCATTTCCCCACCTCAGTAAAAACTCTGGGGTTGATGGCCACCAGAGGAGCACCTTACCTGGTACTTGTCACCATCGACACAGCTCAGACACTGCTCGTGGCGTGTGCATTTTGTGCCGAGGGCTGAGGTGCCGATGAGAGGCTGGGCAAATCCATGTTAGGACAGAGACATGTTATGGCTCATTTTCGCCTTTGAGGCCCTCTTTGTTTGAAAGACGCTTGTTGTCTGAAAGCAGCTAAATTTAGCCATATTTTGTCAGCTAGAATGTACGCTCCTGAATAGAAGCCTAGCAAATCTCAGCCATGTCACACTTTATTAGTCATGCGAGCACTTAAAAGCATGCTAGAAGAACCCGCTTCTCGGGATTGGTGGTAGCAGTGCTGAGAAGTGCCACGCCAACTCTTTTAGGATTGATCTTGAGAAGCAGGATGGAGGGGAAAGCATGGAATCTCCCAAACAATGAAGGATTTTTTTTTTTTTTCTTTTCTGCAAGATTGAGAAATGGGATATTCAAACAAGGAGGAAATACACAAAATGGGATAGTGTTCCTATGGCCTTTTCCTTACCCACACCATCTACCCTCCCACTTCAGTTTGAATTTAGAGATCATATAATTTAGTTGTTGGTATTTGATTAACTATTTAAGGTACAGAGAGGGAGACAAAGTAGCCTTTGGTGGGTACCTCCCTTGAGAGTACTTACGTTTTCATTTCCTCAAGTTCTAGAAAATAATGCAATAAGGCAAATGGTGTGACTCTCATTTTACAAAAAAACCAAAAACTAAAACTCAGAGAGGTAACTTACAAGGGCTGGCCTGTAATTTCTATCTGCTCAGCTCCTAAATCCATGTTTTTTCCACACCTCTTACCTAACACAAGCTCCTAAGGCGAAACAAATCAAATGTTGCAGTTTGGAGCAGAGGAAGGTTTATGGCAGAACCATGCAAGGAGAATGGGTGGTTCATGCTCCCCAAAACCCTGAACTCTTTGAAGGGTTTCAGTAAAGCATTGTTTTTTTTAACTTACTTTTGGCTGTGCTCGGTCTTTGTTGCTTGGCACGGGCTTTCTCTAGTTGCAGCGAGCAGGGGCTACTCTTTGTTGTGGTGTGCAGACTTCTCAGTCCAGTGGCTTCTCTTGTGGAGCACGGGCTCTAGATGCCTGGGCTTCAGTAGCTGCAACACACAGGCTCAGTAGTTGTGGCTCTCAGGCCCTAGAGTGCATGGGCTTCAGCAGTTGGCAGGCGGATTTGTTTCCACTGCAATGCCTGGGAAGTCCCACAGCAAAGCATTTTTAAAGGCAAGGTGAGGGAGGGGCTTGGTTGGTGGTTAAAAACTTCTTGGTGTCAGAATCCTTTGTTCTTACAGTTGTCAAGACAAATATTATTCTGTGTTCTGAAGTTTCTTAATTTCTATACTAATGGAAAAGTGTTATATCCTTAAAGGTCAGAGGCTTGAGAATGAGCTAGCCTGTATGTTTCAGGCCATAGGCAACATTCTTAACTTGAAGCAAAAGCAATAGAATACAAATGTTAAAACAAAAGAAACAGGTCTAATATGGAGTAAGATTTGTTCTTTTCTGTTACACAGCTAGAGTCAAGGTAAGTACCCTGAGAAATTCCACTTAATCATGGTTTTGAGATTTAAATGGCCCTGTCTTTATTTTGGCTTCCTATTTCCATGCTTACAGCACTCTGTCAGTGCTGTGTGGTTGCAGCCTGCAAGGCTAAGGGTTGGGACATGTGTTCAAGGAAAAGCTGCAGACGTCCATCTACCTAATGCTCTCCTTGGGGTTGGCCCAGCTTGCTTGGCAGTTGCCCAACACAGGTTTCCATCTGACAAAAAGGAATTTGTATCTGCTCCTTCATGGGGCCCAAAAATGAAAAGGCAAACCCCTCTGCTATGAAGAGGAAAAAGGAAATCTCCACAACTTGTGTTCATCTGTGATTCTACGGCAGGTAGATAGTTTAACAAATCCTTCCTGTAAAATTTCCAGAGTTTCTAAATAAAGGTAAATGCCTAATTCAACATGACAAGATGCCTCTGAGCATCCTGCAAAGAGTAATTGTCTCAATGTCCTGACCCCACCATATCTTCACTTTCCCAGGAATTAAACACACAATAAAAGCACCAGTAGGCATGGTCTGAGATCTCTTTTCTCATCTAGAAGAACATAATCGGATCCATGACCCTCTATGAACTGGCTTTCTGAATGTTAGTAATGGAAGGGGCCTTGGAGATGAGAAAAGAAAGTCAGTAGAAGTGAAGTGATCCATGCAAGATTTGACTGCTAGTTAGTGACAGAACCTGGGGTAAACCCAGGTCTTCTGACTGGAAGATCAATGAATAACAGCATGGTGGCATGGAAGGAAGAGGCCACTACTCTTGATGCCCCCTCTTAATAAGCTACGTGACCTCAGGAAACTTAACAAATCAGAGTGTCAATTTCATCATCCAAAACAGGATGAAGAGTCATAAAGAAGATTAGTGATAATAATGCAATAAGGTGAGTGCTGTTATCCAGTGTATGCTCAGTAAATGGTAGCTAGTATTATCCCTGGGTTGGGAAGATACCCTGGGGAAGGGAATGGCAACCCATTCCAGTATTCTTGCCTGGAGAATCCCATGGACAGAGGAGCATGGTGGGTTACAGTTCATGTGGTTTCAAAGAGTCTGTCATGACTGAGCAACTAACACTTTCATTACTTACTTAGGGGAAAAACTCTAAAAGTCATAGGGGTTCAGGGAAGGAAAAGACCAGCATACTGGAAAGGGACGATTGCTAACAGAAAGATGTTGTGTTAAGCCTTGCAGAACTGATAACATTTGAATAGGAATAAGAACAAGTGGGGCTTTCTTTATAGGACAATGAAATGAATACCTGATAGTAAGCAAGAAAAGCAAAAATCCAACTTAAGGGAAATGAGTAAACATGTTGGACTGGAGCGTTAGATTTAGGAGCTCGAGTTACCAGAGATCAAATTGCCACAATCATTTTGAGAAGAACTTGAGTATCATACTAAGAAGTTAGAGATGGGGGTGTTTGGGAACCTAAGAAGGGTTTTGACCAGAAGAATTATGGAACTCAGTAAATCAGTCAGATGACGAGATGGAGGGTGAACTGGAAGATGGGGCAGCTGGAGGTTAGGAGAATCATGGAGAGATTGTTGTGATGAGCCAGGCAGAAGAGGAAGAACGCAAATGAAATAGCTGGCAGCTGAGATGAATAGGAAACAATGAGTGTGAAGGATATTTTAAAGGAAAAGTTGGCAGGAAGGATCAACACTATTGTAGGAAAGAGAATTTAATTAGCTTTGTAAAGTGGAAAGAGAATATTCATGGCTTGTTGGGTTGAATACTATGTTTGAAAGAAAAGGTGTCCCAATCCACAAATCTAACAGAAAAAGAACATGATAAATGATTAAAGCCAAAATGAGTAAAAGACTGTAAGAAATGATAAAATGAACTCAAATGAAGATTAAATGTTCAAGATCTACAAGTCTTGGCTCAAACAAAAGCTTTCAAAATGCATCTTGGTGATTCTTCAAAGTCTTTTCACTAATGGTAGATCTAGTTGCTGGAAAATGATGGCTGGTTATTAAAGTCAGTAGCATATACAGCCTTTTCTCTACCTCCCTTATTTGTACAGGGAGGTTCACCAAGTCTTGATGAGCCTTTCTTAATGATCATATACTTTTTAAACTTAAATGCAGAGCCTCCTCTCTCCAAGAGGCTGGACCTCTGAGCTGTCCCTGGAGGACAGGGACATAGATAAATAAGATCCAGAGATGTCATTTACTAGTCAGAGGTCAGTCAAGAGACAGAAACCTATCAATTATTTGAACAGAAAAAAAGTTAATATAAAGATATAGTACTAAATAACCAAGAAGGCACAACAAGAACACCAAGTTATGCCTGCAGGTAAAAACTGCAGGAAGCAATGACCACCCCAAGGACTCATATTATTAAATGTACTAGCTGGAATTACAGGGATGGCTCTATTAAATCATAGAAGCTTGCATGAGGGACATCAAGTTGCTGGAACTTACACCTCTGAGGAGGTGCTATAGCTTCTGAGGTGCTAGACTCTGAACTCAAAAGTCCCCTTGGTTTTGCAATCTAGACCTCTAAGGAGGGGAGCAAGTTGGCTGATGCTGGGATCTCAGATGCAATGAGGCTCATTCTACAAGTGTTGGAGAAAGAAAAAACTTGATTCAGCGGCTGCTAGGAGAAGTATTCGCTGCTGCCAACTCAGAGAAGGGCTGCTCTGAGACAGGAGTGAAACAGCAGGAGACAAACAGGAAATTCCTCCTCTATCCTCCCTGTCTCCCCCAGTGCCGTCACATGTCTACCCCAGCACTGCAGAGTAAAGAGCATGGGTTTAGAGATGAGACACAATGATTTGATAACTGGCACATGCCACTTAGTTTATCAGCCTCTTGGATAGTCACTGTTTATATTGAAGGCTCTGAGACAAAGACATCTCAGGGCAAAGACATCAGGTTCACTCCCTCTTTCCAAATATAATGAAATACTAATGTAAAAATGAATGGGCTGGATCTGTATATATTGGCATAGAAAAATGCCTATCATGGATTACTTTACTTTTATATGAAGAACAAGTTCAATGTTTATATAAAAACTGAGAGACAGGCTGAAGGCTACACATTAAACTGTAAATAGTGGTTATCTATTGCTGGGGAGGGTATTAGTTAACAGGGTTTCTTTCACTTTCTACCTCATCCTATAGTGTTTGAATTTTAACATGAGTGGGTATTATTTCATATTCAGATGAATAATATCACTATGGTGGTTAAGCAAAAAGGACTGCCTAGGAAAGGCAGTCTTCACAATACTGTCAGTGTTCCTATTAATGCGGGGCACCAAAATGAACATAGTATTTTTGGAGGAAAGAAAAAAAGAAGGTAAGCAGCATTTATTAAACACCATCTCCATGCCAAGCTGTTGGGAATGTGGCATACCTCATCCCATTCAATCTCTTTATCAATTCCATTATTCCCATTTTCCAGATGAGGAACAAGGCTCAGAAGCATATTTAATTTTTGCATTTTCTAATAAAGAGAAGAAACTACTACAAGCCTGACAGACTCTACCACTTCATTATCTGTCTTGTAAGATGCATCCTATGTTTCCTACATTTACTTTGTTCTTTCTCCTTGATAATTCTTAATACCCAAAGAATTATATATTATTTTCCTAACATACTTCAATCCTTCGGAGGGACATTATGAAACCCCTCACTCCCAGTTCATATGCTGAAGCCCTACCATTCCCCTTCCCCCCATACTTCAGAATGTGACAGTATTTGGACATATAGCCTTTAACAAGGTGATTAGAATGTGATGTTATAATGGGCCTTAATTTAGTTTGACCAGCATTATCATAAGAAGAAGAAATTTGGACAAACAGAGAGACACCAGGGGCGCACCCTCATAGACTGAGGGGTGATCATGTGAAGACTTGTAAGAAGGTGGCCATCTTCAAGCCAAAGAGAGAGGCCTCAGAAGAAATCAAACCTGCCAGCAGCTTGATCTTGGATTTTTAGCTCTAGAACTGTGAGAAAATTTCTATTTTGGAAGCACCCACTCTGTGATATGTTGTTATGGCCACTCTAACAGACTAATAAAGGGAATTATTATGGTTTCTGCTTGTTTAAATTAGCTACTCGTGCTTTGCATAGAGTATATACCTTGTCAGAATTTTGATTATCACTTTGATCACCTTCCTTATATTCATTTCTTCAGTGTCTTACTAGAACACCTCCCTGCAGCAGACACTGTTCTAGACCCTGGGGATAAACAGTGAACAAAACAAGAAAAACCATTGCCATCAGGAGGTTTAGATTCTACTTGGAAAAAAAGAGGTGAGACAAGATAAGTAGGTAAACATACACTAATTTAGGCAGTGATAAATAAGATATATAGTATGTTAAATAGTGATAAACATTAAGAAGAGAGGAGAAAAAAAGCTTGGAAGAAGCTACGGAACGGGAGAGCGGGTGTCTGGGAAAGATTTTATGAGGTGGTTGTTGTTCGAATAAAGACCTTTATCACTGTTAGAATCAGATACCCCTCAAATTGAGGGGAATCTGGAGGGGTCTCCATCTTCATTTTCAACTTTTCAGACTCCTAAAAGTCAGCAAACACGGCACACTTTCAAATCTAAGCCTGCATTGCAATAGGTCATTAGCAGCTAAGAGTTACACAAGTCAATCCCAGACTCGCTACTCACTACAGAAATCTGATGACTCCCAGAGCAGCTTTTCTGGTTCAGAAACACTCCCTCCCTCTGACCCCCTTTCAAAGTTTTATCATGGCAATCGTTTTTTTGTTGTTGTTGTTGTTGTTTTTTTTTAAAGACAGAAAATGCCTTAAAGTTATTTTCATCCAATCAAAAATGGAAATGGCTTTTAGCCTGTGTTCGCAGTCCCAATAGAAAGGACCTACAGCATTTTCTGTTTACTCACACAGCTTCATATTTAAACAGCAATAGAAAACAGCAAAGGGTGGTAGTTGGAGATGAGCAGAGACTGAATCATTTCCAGGATTTACTGATTTGCTGGCTGACCTCAACTAAATCTCCTTAACCTCTCTTTCTTGAAGCCATCGTTTCACACAATAGCAGGGATAAAGAAATTTGTGGTTTTGATGTTGTTATCAAATGTTTAGTGCTTGTGGTTAGAAGAGACAAAAGCAGGCTGCTGTATTTGCATAGCATTTTCATCCCTCTTCCTCTCTGCTCTGATTTCTGTTGTCCTCAACCCTGGTCAGGCAATTCCTCTCCTAGCCCTCCCAGACCCCTGAAGAGACAGGCTGCCTGTGACTTCTCTGGTTCTCTGGCTCTTTGGGGACAGCCATTGTTCAAACCTGGTGGCTGGGAGCTAGCAGTTAAGCCTGTGGCTGCCTTGACTTGCAGCATCTCCTTGTTTTAGCACAATTTCAGCTTCGTGATACCTATCTGTACCTTCAGGGCAATATCAGTGACAGGAAAGAAACCCAAATGACAGGAAGAAGTAAATTAATTTGATTCCAACTAAGCCACCCTGATTACCTGGAAATAAAGGGGATGGTCCAAGAAGATAGCCTCCCAGAGAGGACCTCCCCTTGGGATGCCTCTCCTGGGTACCAGTCATGAGACTGGTGGGAGCACATCTTCTGTATTCCATCCCTGCAAATGTGAGATACCAGCAGCCATAGGGTGCTCCCTTCTGGGCTCCTGAAACAGACAAGGAAAGGCGGCACAAGGTGAAGAGTCTCTTGATAATTGAGGCCTGGAGGCTACCAGCAGCATCCCCAATTCGGCCCATTCCTAGGACCTCATCCACCCATGCCAGATCCCCTTAGGATTCCCCCAAACGACAGATGGCTCTCCCGGATGGCCCAGCAGCACAGCTGTGATCCCAGCCTTTAGATAAATAATAGCCCTTGCTGGCATTGACAGTAACCTAAATTTCTCCAATTAAAAGTCCAACAAATGCCACAGTCTCAGACAGACGCTGTTGCTGGGCCCCCATGGTCAACTTAAAGATGGAGGCACTGCACAGAGTAGAAGATAGAATAGTGTTTGGGGAAAGCCTGAGTGCTGGACGCCCCACTCCTTCACCAAAGAGTGAAACAACTTTGGCCAAGTCACTTCCCCACTCCAGGCCTCAGTGTACTCATTCTTACTGCTGGCAGCCTTAGGTCTCGACAGCCTATAACCCACATGCAATGCACATGTCGGTTTCAGAATCTGCTCTTTGAGGTCCTACTAAAGTTCATTTGAAACTCACCCCCATGTGTAGTAAGAGCCCATCCTCACAGAATCTGGGGAGTAATGGAAGGAAGAGGAGAGGACTCATGGCTTTCCCCTCACCTCTGATTCTGGGTTCTTGTTTCTGGTGAATTCCCTCAGTTGATAGCTCATGTGTGTGAATCCAGCTCTGGCCTCTGGTGATCGCAGTACAGCACTTTACTCTCTCATTGATTTCCATCAATGAACAGTCACACATACAAATGCTTCACACAGGGCTTTTATGTGGGAGGAAAACCTAAAACATGGAGGAGCAGAATGAGGGAAACCGTAGACTTGATCTTACATACCCTGCTCCTTAGAACTCCATCCTTACCAACCTGGGCTCCTGACTCTGGCTGCATAAGTGGGACTTCTTTCTCTCTCCACTCCCTGCTTCCTCTCAGTTATAAAAGGAAATCCTCTCACTTTTTATGTAGAGCAATTGATTTCTTGTTCTGCCCTTGTTTTCCAGTTCTGCTCTTTCTTTCCAGACCTTGTTCTGGAGGCTTTATGATTTCATTCCCAAATGGTCTAGTAAAGTATTTTTCTCAGTGTAGGTAGCTCCTTTCTAAGAGGAATTGTGATGTTGGCTGTTATGCTAACACACACCCTTTAATACCTCCAGACTGGTAAATCCTCAACATTTCAATCTAACACGAAGGGGGTGAGCACCTGCTGTGCTTTGTATAGGGGCTGCTCACTATGGTATCTAAAAATGATTTATCCAAATTGGCACCTACTCAGTTGGCAAAATGAGATTAAAACACATAGAGAACTGATTACTGACAGAATATTTACTGGGAGAGGTTAAGAAAAGGAAGGACTAACCTGATACAGGGGGGTCTTTAGAGATGATAAAATCTTGAGAGGGACCCCAAAGGTAGGCTACCTGTACCAGGTGAATATTTCTGGAGAAATAGATAATTCAAAGTCAAAGAAGTAGGTAACCCAAAGTCTAAAAAATAGAGCTACTGCCCTCTGAGAGGTGAATACACATACATTGTTGGGAAGTTCAGCTTGAGCCCAGGCATGATTCCTTCAACACAGAAATAACACTGATCCTCACCTGGTTCCCCCATTCTCCCTCTTGGTGAGCACTGACTATAAGCCAGGTTTTGTTGTAGGCCCAAATCCCTGCTCCTGTGGAGCTGTATTCTGGATAGTTCAGTCATGGGGTTGGTGGGCAATGTGCTGGAATTCATCTACTATCGGGAAAATGCACCTTGAGTCTTGTTGTCAGTCAACTGCTTGGATCAGTGGCACACATCTGTAAGAGTATGACCAAGGGCAGAGTACAGTTTGTAAGTATAGACACTGAGAAAAATGAAGGTTTAAGCCCAAGGCTTCTTAAGGAGCAAGTATGTGCTCTCTCATTCATTCTTCCACTGGTCGTTTTCAGAATGTTTGGTATATGCTAGGGCATAGAAAAGGGAGTAAAACTCACTCCTTCCCCTAATGCAATCCCAGTCTTTCAATCCTACATGATGACTACTGTGATAGAACTGAGTAATGAGAACTCCAGGAGCACGAAGGAAGAAGCAGCTAACCTCCTTCTGGGTCTAAGGATCATCAGGGGAGGCTTCTCAGAGGAGGTGACTTTTAGAACAGGAGTACCAACTCTCTAAGCAGAAATAGAGATCTCAAATCTTCAGAGGAAGTCTTCCAAAAATAGAAGTTCAAAAGAGCTGTCATACAGTTGTTGAAGTTAGAGTA
The DNA here is from genome assembly GCF_003369695.1 of Bos indicus x Bos taurus. Classification (NCBI taxonomy): domain Eukaryota; kingdom Metazoa; phylum Chordata; class Mammalia; order Artiodactyla; family Bovidae; genus Bos; species Bos indicus x Bos taurus. The sequence goes on from NC_040085.1 coordinate 42,410,153, forward strand.
GATAAGAAGAGGGGCCAGGGTCATGAGACATCAATAGAGGGTAGCTGCTAAGTCGTTTCAGTTGTGTCCGACTCTGTGCGACCCCATCGACGGCAGCCCACCAGGCTCCCCCGTCCCTGGGATTCTCCAGGCAAGAACAATGGAGTGGGTTGCCATTTCCTTCTCCAATGCATGAAAGTGAAAAGTGAAAGTGAAGTCGCTCAGTCGTGTCTGACCCTCAGCGACCCCATGGACTGCAGCCTACCAGGCTCCTCTGTCCATGGGATTTTCCAGGCAAGAGTACTGGAGTGGGGTGCCATTGCCTTCTCCACAATAGAGGGTAGGGTCTTTCATTAAACCTTGTTTGGCTTTCCTCCCATAGTGGTGGGGCACTATTAGAGCAATGGGCTCAGATGTTCACACTGTCTCTTACGTAACTCTCTGGTATTGGTGTGAAGAGTGAACTGAGTAACAAGAGGCTGGTAAACAGTGAGACAGATGGGAAAGGGCCATAGTCATCCAAGTGAGATATGATGAGGGTCTAAATGAAGAAAATGCAGTTGGTCTAGCCCTGGCCTAGCTGCTGTTCCTGGTGGATTTAAGGTTCTGGCTTCATTGTAAAAGAATTTAGAGACAAAAAAAAATGATAGATAAGAAGTGAATTTATTTAGAGAGAAACACTCTCCACAGACTTAGATTATGGGCCATCTCAGAAGGTGAGAGAGTGTTGAAATACGGTGTGGTTAGTTTTTATGGGCTGGGTAATTTCATAGACTAGTGAGTAGGAGGATTATTCTAATTATTTTGGGGAAGAGGGAGGGATTTCCAAGAATTGGTCCACTGCCCACTTTTTGGCCTTTTATGGTTAGCCTCAGAACTGTTAGGGCACTGATGGATGTGTCCTTTAGCTTATGCTAATATCGCTCCTGGTTCAAAAGTCTTTGGGACGAAGTCAATAATAATCTTACTGAGAGAAGCTGCTGCGAGCAGTGGGGATTCTCCAGGCAAGACTACTGGAGTGGGTTGCCATTTCCTTCTTCAGGGGATCTTTCCCACCCAGGAATTGAACCAGGGTCTCCTGCATTGCAGGTCGATTCTTTACCAACTGAGCTATGAGGGAATCCTTATGTATTGCAATGAGCAAATACAAAGGCTCAGGTCCACTGTAAGTTGACTGTTCCACCATCTTGTACCTGATTGGTTCTAACCAGTTTTTGTCATGTCCTATGGCTCTGCCATTCTTTTAAAAGTTGTGCCCTGCCCCCTTCTCTCCTGTTTTGCTATTGCTTTGTAAACTAAAAATGCATTAGTTAGGAGTATGGTGTTGCTCTATCAATGCTTTCTTTGTATTAAAAATTATATTAAAAATAGACAGCATATTAAAAAGCAGAGACATCACTTTGCTGACAAAGGTCCATTTTGTCAAAGCTATGGGTTTTCCTGTAGTCATGTATGGATGTGAGAGTAGGACTATAAAGAAAGCTGAGCACTGAAGAATTGATGCCTTTGAACTGTGGTGTTGGAGAAGACTCTTGAGAGTCCCTTGGATTGCAAGGAGATCCAACCAGTCAATTCTAAAGGAAATCAGTCCTGAATATTCATTGGAAGAACTGATGCTGAAGCTGAAACTCCAATACTTTGGCCACCTGATGCGAAGAACTGACTTATTGGAAAAGACCCTTATGCTGGACAAGGTTTAAGGCAGGAGGAGAAGGGGATGACAGAGGATGAGATGGTTGGATGGCATTACCAACTTAATGGACATGAGTTTGAGCAAGCTCTGGGAGTTGGTGATGGGCAAGGAAGCCTGGCATGCTGCAGTCCATGGGGTGACAAAGATTCACACACAACTGAGTGGCTGAACTGAATGGTAATACTCTATCAATGCTTTCTTTGTATTAAAGATTGTATTCCATAATTAAAAAAAAACACATTTATCCCTAATATTCTGCTTGAAGGTGACCTGTAAGAACCTGTGACAGTGGTTGCTAGGGAGTTGCAAGCTGGTCTGTAAGCCTTTCTTCTCTCATAGCAATTGCCTTGAGGTGTATCTGGATTCTGAAAAGAATGTACCTCTTTTGCTGTCTCTCCTTAATATGATGAAGTCCCCAAGCACAAGGGGGAAAGCGGGCCATTCAGCACAGAAGTGATTGTAAAATTTGACTTTTATGTTGATTGTAGATTCTCTGACTTGCCTCTCACCCTGTGGTGTGAGAGAAGAAAAGGTGTCACAGGTCTCCTAACAGAGGCAAGACGCAGGGCTTGATAGGAGCTTTTACCAACCTGGCAATCTGGTGCTATAGCCAAACGTGTCCTCTGGAAACATAGAGCCAAAGGACACTGTGGCTGAGCCTTTCCTCCCTGCCCTGAAAGCTGCTATTCAATAGTGAGCTCTCTCTTCGCTCCTCTAAATAGTGCCTTGAATCTTTATGCTTAGGTGTGAAGTTGGTTTGCAAGGAGACTTTAGCTTTTGCAGCTGGATTTTGGGAGGCCATACCAAAAGAGTCCAATAAACTCCCCCCTCCTAAGCTACAGATACCAATTAAACAACCGGGCTTGCACCTGGAATGGCAGAAATTGCTTTGAAATCCTCAATCTGGAGCCATAATTGCCAGATCATATGTAGAAATGTGAGATTTGGGAGTCATTCTGGATGGTAGTGAAATGGCCCACTTACTGCCCTTTCTTGACTAGAATGTTTCTTGAGTGAGTTGTTTTCTATTTATTGGCTCTGGCTATATAATGCCAAACATCTGATCAATGGGGCAAGAATTTCAGCCCATTGTTTGCTGAACAATGTGAAAATGCAATAATATGACAATAATGGGGATAGGGGTAATGGGAGAACGGAAAGGGTAGGAAAGGGCTGAGCTGTCTACACCATTCCAAACATTTAGATTGGCTCAAATTTTCACTTAATTGGAAGCTTTTTCTCAATGATGTGTTACAGACAAAACTCCTTTGAGTGTCACAGTGAATGCTTAAGTCTGGTTTCATGAAAATTCAACCCCCGCTTCTAGGTCAGGGAGTTATTTTGCTCTTTCAGCTTGGGCTTTCTGAGCATTTGAAATGTTACCCTGATGGTGGTGTGCTATGCCCAAAATGTGTTCAATGGAATATCAGAAAGAGAACATTTGGTTTCCTTCCCTCAGATAGATTCTAAGGGGAAGGCCAGTGGATGCTCTCCCAAATTCCCCTAAATCTGGGCGGTTTATAATAAATAACCAGGACCTTTGGAGAGTGATGTAAGGGATTGGAGACTGACTTTAGATGTTTCCCACTAAGCATCATCTTATCTATTAACATAATATCCCTCTTTAGTCCACTTCCAGGCAATCTATCTTTTTTTAAAACCTTTTTAAAAATTGAAGTATAGTTAATTTACCATGTTGTATTAGCTTCAAGTGCATAGCAAAGTGATTCAGTTTTATATATATATGTATGTATATATTGCAATATATTGAATATAGTTCCCTGTGCTATATAGTAGGTCCTTGTTGGCTACCTGCTTTTTATATGTGCTGTACTTAGTCACTCAGCCATGTCCAAGTCTTTGCGACCCCATGGACTGTAGCCCACCAGGCTCCTCTGTCCCTGGAGATTCTCCAGGCAAGAATTCTGGAGTAGGTTGCCATGCCCTTCTCCAAAGGATCTTCCCAACCCAGGGATTGAACCCAGGTCTCCCACATTGCAGGCACATTCTTTACCTTCACCCACCAGGGAAGCCTACTTTATATATAGCGGTGTGTATATGTTAATCTCAGACTCCCAATTTATCCCCCTGCTCCCCAGCTATCCCTTTTAGTAACCATAAGTTTGTTTTCTATACTTGAGTCTATTTTTGTTTTATAAATAAATTCATTTATATCATTTTTTTAGATTTCACATGTAAGTGATATCATGTGATATTTGTCTTTGTCTGACTTACTTCATTTCACATGATAATCTCTAGGTCCATACATGTCGCTGTGAAAGACATTATTGCATTCTTTTCTATGGTAATATTATTTTCTATGAGTATTATTCCATTGTGTATAAATACCATGTCTTCTTTATTCCTCTGTTGATGGAGACTTAGGTTGCCTCCATATTTTGGCTATTTTAAAAAGTGTTGTAGTGAACATTGGGGTGCATATATCTTTTAAAATTTGAGTTTTCTCTGGATATATGCCCAGGTGTGGAATTCCAGGATCATACGGTAGGTTTATTTTTGTTTATTAAGGAACCTGTGTACTGTTCTCCATAATGGCTACACCAGTTAAATTCCCACCAGTAGTATAGGAGGGTTCTCTTTTCTGCACACTCTTGCCAGCACAAACAATCTATATTGTTTAACTAATATGTCAAATTGTTCTGTTTATTTTGTGTGCTAATATTTGATTGAGCCCTTACCAAATTCCAGAAGCTGTTTCACATTCATTATCTAACTCAGTCCTTGAAGGTGAATACTATACTATTACTATTCCCATTTTACAGATGGGAAAACTGAAGTTTAGAAGGATCAAATAATAGTCTCAAGGACACACATTTCCTCTGAGTTTAAGCAGGATTGGAAAGCACAGTGTGTTGATCTGGAAAACTTTTCCTTAATCCATAAGCTAAGTGGTCTCCCAGTTAAAGATGCAGGTCTTCCTAAAGCCTCCTCTGATGACCCCATCCACAGTTCAGTATCTGTCCTCTTTCTCTTTAGAGTTACTGTCTGCAGCATATGTCTGGAAACTTCCTATCATCAAACAAGAGTTATGTAACTTCAACAGTTTTTCTTGTTTCATGTAATTACCATATACTTGTGCTTTATTTGTGAATTTTCTTCTCAAATGTATGTTTAATTATGGTAAAGTGCAGACCATACCTTCAGTATGGGTTTCCCAGGTGGGGCTAGTGGTAAAGAACCTACCTGCCAAGGAGACATAAGAGATGTGGGTTTGATCCCAGGGTCAGGAAGATCCCGTCCTGGAGGAGGGTATGGCAACCCACTCCAGTATTCTTCCCTGGAGAATCCCATGGACAGAGGAGCCCAGCCAGCTATGGTTCCATAGCGTCACAAAGAATTGGACAGGACGGAAGCAACTTAGCACGCATGCATATCTTCAGTATCTTTACATTCACCACAGCCCTTCAAATTGCAGGAGAGCATGGGGATGATACAGAGATGATACAGAGATGGGAGGCCTACCTAATTATCATCAGTGGCCACTCATTTGAAATCAGTTAGTCGTACTGAAACTGACTTTACATGAAAGCTAGCCTACACAGTCCTCCTCTCCATTTAGGGAAGGTGTGACTAGGTGCTCTGAAACATCACAGTTTTGCTCAGAAATGTGGAGCTCTGAGTTATTGGTGAGATTTACCACTGCTTGGTAACAGCTGGAACACTGGACAGATTATGAAGGCTAGAGGCATTTATCTGACTTAAGTGTTGGCATTTTGGTGAGACCCCTCCTCAGGGTGTTAAATAGAAGCTTGAAAAGTCGGTAGGGCAGGCAGCCAGCTTACAAATGTCTAAGACTCCTTTTCAGGAGATTACACAGAATATGCAAGCAAAACTTGCAAAGTGGTTTCTGTGTTCTTGGAGTTGTCATTTTTGTCACTTTATTTGGCTGTGAAGCTGATTTTCACACAGTCCTGGTGGTTGTTAAAGTAAACACAAGTATAGTATTAATATCCCCTGCATATATTTAGGTAAAATGACATCCAGTTGAAGTCAAGAAGTGGTTTGCTTACTCATAGTTCTTGGAAACGGCACACATACCGATTTAATATTTCTTATGTTCTCTACGTTTACTTCCTGACTAGCAGTATCTTCTCCTCAACTTTTACAAATTTCTACAAATTTAAGCATACGAAATATGCTTAAAATATCAAGTGAGTATTTTGCAGCCACTCTACTTTGAGAATCTGCCAGGCCTACTCAGAGCATGATTCTGAAATATTTTTGCTTTGGAGCTTTGGGAATTGGGGAGTTCTCATTCATTCCTATGGCTTCCTAGGCCATTGACTGCTATTAAGTCGACATGTATTTCTTCTAATTAGTCACCCCTATTTTGTGAGAATCCTTATTGGACTCTGGAATCGATCTCAGCTTGTTATCAGCTCAAGCATATTTTAGGAATGAAGTGATACATCAGTCAACATAATATTCAGCAGTAACTTCTCTAGCTAAGAGAAGGCACACTCCAACCATGACTGTGGTTGGCATTTGGATTGCTTATGTGGCTCCATAGTTTGACTTCCTCAAGTGTATTTAACAGTATTTTATTTTATTCTGTAGTTATGAGCTAATAACAGTTCTGTTGTCTCTTTCTACATCACCCCTCTGTTCTCTGTAGGTGACTACTCTTACTGTTACTGCTAAGTCGCTTCAGTCGAGTCCAACTCTGTGCGACCCCATAGACGGCAGTCCACCAGGCTCCGCCATCCCTGGGATTCTCCAGGCAAGAACATTGGAGTGGGTTGCCATTTCCTTCTCCAGTGCATGAAAGTGAAAAGTGAAAGTGAAGTTGCTCAGTCGTGTCCGACTCTTAGCGACCCCACGGACTATAGCCTACCAGGCTCCTCCATCAAGTCCAGTTCTTTGCCATCTTATGGACTGCAGCACACTAGCCTTCCCTGCCCTCTGCTATCTCCCAGAGCCTGCCTAAACTCATGTCCATTGAGTCAGTGATGCCTTCCAACCATTCTTATCCTCTGTTGTTCCCTTCACCTCTTGCCCTCAATCTTTCCCAGCATCAGGGTCTTTTCCAGTGAGTCAGTTCTTCCCATCAGGTGGCCAAAGTATTGGAGCTTTAGCTTCAGCATCAGTCCTTCCAGTGAATATTTGGGGTTGATTTCCTTTAGGATTGACTGGCTAGATCTTCTTGCAGTCCAAGGGATTCTCAAGAGTCTTCTCCAGCACAACAGTTTGAAAGCATCAATTCTTCAGTGCTCAGTCTTCTTTATGGTTCAACTTTCCCATCTGTACATGACTACTATGGAAAGCTATGAAAAATCATAACTTTCATTATATGGGCCTTTGTCAGCAAGTGATGTCTCTGCTTTTTTAATATGCTATCTAAATTCATCATAGCTTTTCTTTCAAGGAGTAATCATCTTTTCATTTCATGGCTGCAGTCACTGTCTGCAGTGATTTTGAAGCTAAAGAAAATAAAGTCTGTCACTGTTTCTATTTTTCCTCCATTTATTTACCATAAAATGTTGGGACCTGATGCCATGACCTTAGTTTTTTGAATGTTGAGTTTTAAGCCAGCTCTTTCACTCTCCTCTTTCACTTTCATCAAGAGGCTCTTTAGTTCCTCTTCACTTTCTGCCTTAAGGGTGGTGTTATCTGCATATCTGAGGTTATTGATATTTCTCCTGGCAATCTTGATTCCAGCTTGTGCTTCATCCAGCCTGGCATGTTGCATGATGTACTCTGTACATAAGTTTAATAAGCAGGGTGACAATATACAGCCTGATGTACTCCTTTCCCGATCTGGAACCAGTCCATTGTTCCATGTCTGGTTCTAACTGTTGCTTCTTGACCCACATACAGGTTTCTCAGGAGGCAGGTAAGGTGGTCTGGTATTCCCACCTTTTTAAGGATTTTCCACAGTTTGTTGTGATCCACACAGTCAAAGGCTTTAATATGGTCAGTGAAGCATAAATAGGCTTTTTTTCTGGAATTCTCTTTCTCTATGGTCCAACAGATGTTGGCAATTTGATTTCTGGTGTCTCTGCCTTTTCTAAATCCAGCTTGTATGTCTGGAAGTTCTCAGTTTACATACTGTTGAAGCCTAGCTTAAAGGATTTTGAACATTACCTTGCTAATGAGCTAGCATGTATTATGTACCCACAGTATGTCAAGCTTTAGACTGTTTATTCTCTCCCAGTCTACAAATAGAATCCAAATTATTTCATCAAAATAATATTAGCATTTTTTATTGGGGTTACATGAAGCCTATGGGGAATAGTTCCCAAATTATAATGTTCAGCCCACTCTTTTAGAACTTTTGAACATCTCTATGTTTATTCAGCTTATTTTTAAAATTAATTAATTTATTTTAATTGGAAGCTAATTACTTTACAATATTGTAGTGGTTTTTGCCATACATTGACATGAATCAGCCATGGGTGTACACGTTCAGCCATCCTGAACTCCCCTCCCACGTCCCTCCCCATCCCATCCCTCAGGGTCATCACAATGCATCAGCCCTGAGCACCTTGTCTCATGCATTGAACCTGGACTGGTGATATATTTCAAATATGATAATATACATGTTTTAATGTTATTCTTTCAAATCATCCCACTCTCGCTTTCTCCCACAGAGTCCAAAAGACTATTCTTTACATCTGTGTCTCTTTTGCTATCTCGCATATAGGGTCACTGTTACCATCTTTCTATATTTCATATATATGCTTTAGTATACTATATTGGTGTTTTTCTTTCTGACTTACTTCACTCTGTATAATAGGCTCCAGTTTCATCCACCTCATTAGAACTGATTCAGATGCATTCTTTTTAATAGCTGAGTAATATTCCATTGTGTATATGTACCACAGCTTTTTATGTACCAATTTGGAAAGAGATGGGAATACCAGACCACCTGACCTGCCTCTTGAGAAACCTATATGCAGATCAGGAAGCAACAGTTAGAACTGGACTTGGAACAACAGACTGGTTCCAAATAGGAAAAGGAGTACATCAATGCTGTATATTGTCACCCTGCTTATTTAACTTATCCGCAGAGTACATCATGAGAAATGCTGGGCTGGAAGAAGCAGAAGCTGGAATCAAGATTGCCAGGAGAAATATCAATAACCTCAGATATGCAGATGATACCAACCTTATGGCAGAAAGTGAAGAGGAACTCAAAAGCCTCTTGATGAAAGTGAAAGAGGAGAGTGAAAAAGTTGGCTTAAAGCTCAACATTCAGAAAACTAAGATCATGGCATCCAGTCCCATCACTTCATGGGAAATAGATGGGGAAACAGTGGAAACAGTGTCAGACTTTATTTTTGGGGGCTCCAAAATCACTGCAGATGGTGATTGCAGGCATGAAATTAAAAGACACTTACTCCTTGGAAGGAAAGTTGTGACCAACCTAGATAGCATATTCAAAAGCAGAGACATTACTTTGCCAACAAAGGTCCATCTAGTCAAGCCTATGGTTTTTCCAGTGGTCATGTATGGATGTGAGAGTTGGACTGTGAAGAAGGCTGAGCACTGAAGAATTGATGCCTTTGAACTGTGGTGTTGGAGAAGACTCTTGAGAGTTTCATGGACTGCAAGGAGATGCAACCAGTCTATTCTAAAGGAGATCAGTCCTGGGTGTTCTTGGAAGGACTGATGCTAAAGCTGAAACTCCAGAACTTTGGCCACCTCATGTGAAGAGTTGACTCATTGGAAAAGACCCTGATTCTGGGAGGGATTTGGGGCAGGAGTAGAAGGGGACAACAGAAGATGAGATGGCCGGATGGCATCACCAACTCGATAGACATGAGTTTGAATAAACTCTGGGAGTTGGTGATGGACAGGGAGGCCTGGCATGCTGCGATTGAGGTTGCAAAGAGTCGGACATGACTGAGTGACTGAACTAACTGACCACAGCTTTCTTATCCATTCATTTGCCGATGGACATCTAGGTTGCTTCCATGTCCTGGCTATTATAAATAGTGCTTCGATGAACATTGGGGTACACATGTCTCTTTCAATTCTGGTTTCCTCAGTGTGTATTCCCAGCAGTGGGATTGTTGGGTCATATAGCAGTTCTATTTCTAGTATTTTAAGGAAGCTCCACACTGTTTTCCTTAGTGGCTGTACTAGTTTGCATTTCCACCAACAGTGTAAGAGGGTTGCCTTTTCTCCGCACCCTCTCCAGCATTTATTGTCTATAGACTTTTAGATAGTAGCCATTCCGACTGGCGTGAGATGGTGCCTCAATGTGATTTTGATTTGCAGTTCTCTCATAATGAGTGAATGGCACCCCACTCCAGTACTCTTGCCTGGAAAATCCCATGGACAGAGGAGCCTGGTGGGCTGCAGTCCATGGGGTCGCTAAGAGTTGGACACGACTGAGTGACTTAACTTTCAGTTTTCACTTTCATCCATTGGAGAAGGAAATGGCAACCCACTCCAGCGTTCTTGCCTGGAGAATCCCAGGGACAGGGAGACTGGTGGGCCACTGTCTATGGGGTCATGCAGAGTCGGACACGACTGAAACGATTTAGCAGCAGCAACAGCATAATGAGTGATGTTGAGCATTTTTCATGTGTTTTTTAGCCATCTGTATGTCTTCTTTGGAGTAATGTCTGTTTAGTTCTTTGGCCAATTTTTTGATTGGGTCATTTATTTTTCTGGAATTGAGCTGCAGGAGCTGCTTGTATATTTTTGAGCTTCATTTGCTATTATTTTCTCCCATTCTGAAGGCTGTTTTTTCACCTTGTTTATAGTTTCCTTCATTGTGCAATAACTTTTAAGTTTAATTAGATCCCGTTTGTTTATTTTTGCTTTTATTTCCATTGCTCTCTGAGGTGGGTCATAGAGCATCCTGCTGTGATTTATGTCAGAGAGTGTTTTGCCTATGTTTTCTCTAGGAGTTTTATAGTTTCTGTTCTTACATTTAGACATTTGATCCATTTTGAGTTTATTTTTGTGTATGGTGTTAGTGTTCTAGTTTTATTATTTTACAAGTGGTTGACCCGTTTTCCCAGTAACACTTGTAAATAGATTGTCTTTCTCCATTGTATATTCTTGTCTCCTTTGTCAAAGATAAGGTGTCCATAGGTGTGTGGATTTATCTCTGGGCTTTCTATTTTGTTCCATTGACCTCTTTTTCTGTCTTTGTGCCAGTACCATCCTGTCTTGATGACTATAGCTTTGTAGTATAGTCTGAAATCAGGCAGGTTGATTCCTCCAGTTCCATTCTTCTTTCTCAAGATTGCTTTGGCTATTCGAGGTTTTTTGTATTTCCATACAAATTGTGAAATTATTTGTTCTAGTTCTGTGAAAAATACTGTTGGTAGCTTGACAGATATTGCATTGAATCTATAGATTGCTTTGGGTAGTATACTCATTTTCACTATATTGATTCTTCTGATCATGAACATGGTATATTTCTCCATCTATTTGTGTCATCTTTGATTTCTTTCATCAGTGTTTTATAGTTTTCTATATATAGGTTTTTGTTTCTTTAAGTAGATTTATTCCTAAGCATTTTATTCTTTTCATTGTAATGGTGAATGGAATTGTTTCCTTAATTTCTCTTTCTGTTTTCTCATTGTTAGTGTATAGGAATGCAAGGGATTTCTGTGTGTTGATTTTATATCTTACAACTTTACTATATTAACTGATTAGCTCTAGTAACTTTCTGATGGAGTCTTTAGGGTTTTCTATGTAGAGGATCATGTCATCTGCAAACAGTGAGAGTTTTATGTCTTCATTTCCAATCTGGAGTCCTTTTATTTCTTTTTCTTCTCTGATTACTGTTGCTAAAACTTCCAAAACTATGTTGAATAGTAATGATGAGAGAGTGGGCACCCTTGTCTTGTTCCTGATTTTAGGGGAAATGCTTTCAATTTTTCACCATCGAGGATAATGTTTGCTGTGGGTTTATCATATATGGCTTTTATTATGTTGTCAGCTCATTTTTTGTATCATCTGGTAAAGTAGTGCACTTTGCTTCATATGTATCATATTCTTACAAATTTGTTTCTAGGTACTTTTTAAAAAATTAGTTAATTAATTTTAATTGGAGGCATGTTTCTAGATACTTTATATGTTTAGCACTATTGTGGATGGATCTTTTTACTATTACCTGGCTATGTGGTCTAAATGGATACTGCTGAAAAGCTTTTTTTGTTTTTCAATACATTGACCTTGTATCTGACCACTATCCTGAAGCCTCTTCTTCATTCTAAGAGGGCTCATTGTGAAGGAGTGTTCTGATTATCTTAAATTTTTTTATGTTTAATGAAAGGTCATCTGAAAATATCAAATTTATCTTCATCAACTATAGTGACACCTCTCCCTTTTTTCTCATGCCTCTTGCATTGCTTGGATCTTTACTAGAAATGCCTCTAATTTAGTGATTCTAAATGTTTGATTATATATTAGAATCACCTGGGAGAAGACTCTCAGGTGTGTGTATTTTGGGTGTAGGGGGAAGAATCTCCATAAGTAAATTCTGAAGTCTATCAGTTTTACTATTATCACTGCTACTGTTTATCATCATCATCATCATAGAATTTGTTTAATGTGCTTTTATACATTTGTACAATCTATGGATAACAATGTATAATAAAATGTACATGGCATTAAATAGCATTTAATACAAGTGTTATTATAATGCTTACTGAGTATCACTAAATTACAGACAGTATACTAAGCACTTAACATGCATCACTTGAATTATTCTTATACTAACTCTATGTAGTAAGAAATTATTATGCCAATTTTACAGAGAGAACCAAAGCAGAAAGATAAAGTAACTTAGTGAAGGTCTTATGGGAAGAAACTGTATACCCAGAATTTAAACCTAAGTCAGAGTGAGTTCAGAGCCCATTACTCAT